>NC_044038.1:6852987-7161076 GCF_901765095.1 Microcaecilia unicolor
TAGCAATTAAAAATAGTTATATGGGTGCCGGACCAATATTCAGTGCTGGCACCCACAAAGCCTTTGTATCGCTCCATGGTGCGACCACACCGCGAATATTGTGTTCAATTCTGGTTGCAGCATCTCAAAAAAGATATAGTGGAATTAGAAAAGGTGCAGAGAAGGGCGATGAAAATGGTAAAGGGGATGGGACGACTTCCCTATGAGGAAAGGCTAAAGTGGCTGGGGCTCTTCAGCTTAGAGAAAAGACGGCTGAGGGGAGATACGATAAAAGTCTATAAAATAATGAATGGAGTGGAATGGGTAGACGTGAAGCATCTGTTTGCGCTTTCCAAAAATACTAGGACTAGGGGGCATGCGATGAAGCTACAAAGTAGTAAATTTAAAACGAATCGGAGAAAGTTTTTCTTCACTCAACGTGTAATTCAGCTCTGGAATTTGTTGCCAGAAAATGTGGTAAAGGCGGTTAGCTTAGCAGAGGTTTTAAAAAGGTTTGGATGGCTTCCTAAAGGAAAAGTCCAGAGACCATTATTAAATTGGACTTGGGGAAAATCCACTATTTCTGGGATAAGCAGAATAAAATGTTTTGTACTTTTTTGGGGGGGTCTTGCCAGGTATTTGTGACCTGGATTGGCCACCGTTGGAAACAGGATGGTGGGCTTGATGGACCATCGGTCTGTCCCAGTACAGCAATACTTATGTACTAAAGCTAAGCGGCCTAATTTAGGACAGCTTTTGCAGAACTAGAAAAGAGAGACAAATGATAAGAGAGGGCCACTTCTAGGGCCTACCCTTCTGGAAACAAGAAATATGGGTCAGAGGAGACAGAATCCGACAGTGTCCTGAGCTCAGAGACTCAAAGGCCAGGGAGCCATACTGAAGTACTGCATTACTGTTGCTGTGGCAGCAACAAAAGATGGAGAGGGACTGAAAAGAGCAAGATGCTGGTCTACAGAGAGGAGGGAAGATGCTGGACCACTGTAATCAAGAGAGAGAGAGGAGATGCTACAGTGGCCAGATGTGGAGGCAATAGTGGGAATATGAGGGATGCAAGGATTTTTTTTGTTTTTTTGTTACATTTGTACCCCACACTTTCCGACTCATGGCAGGCTCAATGCGGCGGGCAATGGAGGGTTAAGTGACTTGCCCAGAGTCACAAGGAGCTGCCTGTGCTTGAAGTGGGAATCAAACTCAGTTCCTCAGTTCCCCAGGACCAAAGTCCACCACCCTATCCAGTAGGCCACTCCTCCACTGTTGTTACTATTTGAGATTCTACATGGAATGTTGCTATTCCACTAGCAACATTCCATGTAGAAGTCGGCCCTTGCAGATCACCAATGTGGCCGCGCAGGCTTCTACTTCTGTGAGTCTGATGTCCTGCACGTACATGCAGGACGTCAGACTCACAGAAACAGAAGCCTGCGCAGCCTTCTACATGGAATGTTGCTAGTGGAATAGCAACATTCCATGTAGAATCTCCAATAGTAGCAACATTCCATGTAGAATCTCCAATAGTAGCAACATTCCATGTAGAATCTCCAATAGTATCTATTTTATTTTTGTTACATATGTACCCCGCGAGTTCCCACTCATGGCAGGCTCAATGCGGCTTACATGGGGCAATGGAGGGTTAAGTGACTTGCCCAGAGTCACAAGGAGCTGCCTGTGCCGGGAATCAAACTCAGTTCCTCAGTTCCCCAGGACCAAAGTCCACCACCCTAACCACTAGGCCACTCCTCCACTTACTGCCAAGGTTTGGACAGGGTAGTGGATTGCATAAAGGACTACACTTGGCTGGATGGCCATATATTTGACACCCTTGCTCTATCCAGTCTGTTTTTTGGGGATCTCAAGCAGGCTTTTGTCCTCTAGGTTAGGGGGGTTTGCAGTTTGGTGTTGCGTGTCCCTCTGTTCTTCTGCATCTCTGCCTTCTAGTTCTGCCTGTACTGATATCCACTGCCTTAGTGTCCTCTACTTGCAAAAGGCAGTTAAGCACATTATGTAAATAAATGAATAAATAAATAATTTCCATAATGAACATGTCTGAGAGAGATTTGCAGGCAGTGGAAGCCGTGCAGGCACAATCTATCTCATGCATATCCATTGTGGATATTCTGAAAGCCAAACAGACTAGAGGGTACTCCGAGACCTGCAGGAGAAGCACTACTCAAGGACATGGGAGTTCTGTTCTGCTCCTTGAGGGTCACAAACATCTCTAGCTTTCAGAGACCGGGAAGCACCAAGGTTTGCAAGTGCATTTTCAAAGGCAAACTTCTAAGGGGAAATTTTGGGCAATGCACTCAGCACAGATACTTCATTTATTTATTGCATTTGTATCCCACTTTTTCCCCACCTATTTGTAGGCTCAAAGTGGCTTACAGAGTGTGGTTATGACATCATCATTTCATAATAACAGGTACAACCAAGTGCAAGGGTCTGAAATACAAATCAATGCATGCATCTACCTTTTCCTATACGAGCACGCAACTCTGGAACGCGCTGCCACGTAACCTGAAAACGGTCTATGAATTGACCAATTTCCGCAAACTATTGGACATAACTTAATACATTTCTTGATTAGCTTTCGAAGGTTGCCCTTCTTCCTCAGATCGGAAATAAGCAAATGTGCTAGCTGACAGTGTATATAAGTGAAAACATTCAAGCATTACTATGACAGTAAAATAGATACTATTGGAGATTCTACATGGAATGTTGCTACTATTGGAGATTCTACATGGAATGTTGCTATTCCACTAGCAACATTCCATGTAGAAGGCTGCGCAAGCTTCTGTTTCTGTGAGTCTGACGTCCTGCACGCGGCCACATTGGTGATCTACAAGGGCCGACTTCTACATGGAATGTTGCTAGTGGAATAGCAACATTCCATGTAGAATCTATAGAAATCAAACCAAATAAAACATGGAAAAGCAAATAAGATGATACCTTTTTTATTGGACATAACTTAATACATTTCTTGATTAGCTTTCGAAGGTTGCCCTTCTTCCTCAGATCGGAAATAAGCAAATGTGCTAGCTGACAGTGTATATAAGTGAAAACATTCAAGCATTACTATGACAGTAAAATAGATACTATTGGAGATTCTACATGGAATGTTGCTATTCCACTAGCAACATTCCATGTAGAAGGCTGCGCAGGCACGTCAGACTCACAGAAGCAGAAGCCTGCGCGGCCACATTGGTGATCTACAAGGGCCGACTTCTACATGGAATGTTGCTAGTGGAATAGCAACATTCCATGTAGAATCTATAGAAATCAAACCAAATAAAACATGGAAAAGAAAATAAGATGATACCTTTTTTATTGGACATAACTTAATACATTTCTTGATTAGCTTTCGAAGGTTGCCCTTCTTCCTCAGATCGGAAATAAGCAAATGTGCTAGCTGACAGTGTATATAAGTGAAAACATTGAAGCATTACTATGACAGTCTGACAGGGTGGGAGGAGGGGGGTGGGTAGGAAGTATGCATGGGGCCATCAAAGCATATCATTGATATTCTAACAGGATGGGTGTGGATAGGTGAGGGGTGGGGTGATCAAAAGCTAATCAAGAAATGTATTAAGTTATGTCCAATAAAAAAGGTATCATCTTATTTTCTTTTCCATGTTTTATTTTGTTTGATTTCTATTGATAACCTTAAGAGTGGACTAACACGGCTACCACACTCCTCTACGCAAACTATTGAAAACCTATCTCTTCGACAAGATATATCACAAAGATCAACATGTGTAACTGTATAGTCTTAAAGCTTCCAGACTGTCTTAAAATGTTTTATAATGTCTTTCTGCTCTAACGCCCTTATCTATTTCACTACCATGTAACACAAAACCCTCTGTAAACCAAATGTATATTCAATGCTATTTCCAGTATCCATGACGAAACGTAAGCCACATTGAGCCTGCAAAGAGGTGGGATAATGTGGGATACAAATGCCATAAAATAAATAAATAAATAAAATTCTTAAAGTTTGAATGTTGGTAAGAGAAGATAAGCATATTCATTTCATGATAACAAGTATAATTCTTATTGTTTAAAGATTGGGTAAGGGAGGATAGACGGGAAGTGTTCATAAGAACGTGTGCAATGTAATGCAAGAAAAAAAGTTGCCAACCAGCTGATACTTGGCTGATTATTGACATAGACATAGAGGGGAATAGTCGAACGTCGCCGGCGATCTATTTTGGCGGCGGCGCAACAGCTGGCCGGAACCGTATTTTCAAAAAAGATGGCCGACCATCTTTTTTTTCGATAATACGGTGTGGGCCGGCGAAATGCCTTGGATTTCGCCGGGTTTGAGATCGCCACTTTTATTTTTCCGCAATAATGGAAAAAACTGCCGGCGATCTCAAACCCGGCAAAATCCATGGCATTTGGCTGTGGGAGGAACCAGCATTTGTAGTGCAATGGTCCCCCTCACATGCCAGGACACCAACCGGGCACCCTAGGGGGCACTTCAAACATCTTTTATAAACAACCAAATTAGTTTCCAGGTGCATAGCACCCTTCCCTTGTGTGCTGAGTCCCCCAAATCCCCCCCAAAACCCACTGCCCACAAGTGTGCACCATTACCCTAGCCCTAAGGGCTGAAGGGGGGCACCTACATGTGGGTACAGTGGGTTTTGGGGGGTTTGGGAGGGCTCAACATTACCCACCACAAGTGGAACAGGTGGGGGGGGGGGGGGGATGGGCCTGGCTCTGCCTTTCTGCAGTCCACTGCAACCAACAACAACTGTTCCAGGGACCTGCATACTGCTGTCTTGGTGCTGGGTATGACATTTGAGGCTGGCATACAGGCTGGCAAAAAAGGTTTGTATTTTAATAATTTTAGTGTGGGAGGGGGTTGGCGACCACTGGGGGAGTAAGGGGAGGTCATCCCCCATTCTCTCCGGTGGTCATCTGGTCAGTTGGGGCACCTTTTTGAGGCTTGGTCGTGAAAATAAAAGGACCAAGTAAACCCAGCGAAATACTGCTTATCGCCGGGTTTTATTTTTCCATTATCCGCAAAAGCCGGCCATCTGGTAGCCACGCCCAAGCCTACCCATGTCCCGCCTTCGCTTTGTCACCAACACACCCCTTTGAACTTTCGCCGGCGAGGTGAAGGGAAAGCGGCGAAGCTATCACAAATGTAGCTTTCGAATATATGCTTTTCGCCGCTTTTGCGAAATCGCCGGCCATATCCCGATTGTCGGGAAATAGCCGGCGATTACTTTTGATTATAAGCTGGATAGTGACATAGTAGATGACGGCAGAAAAAGACCTGCACGGTACACCCAGTCTGCCCAACAAGATAACTCATATTTGCTGCTTTTTGTGTATACCCGGAAAGCCGGCACCTTGGAGAACAGAAAAACAGACAATGTAAGTGCCAGTTTTCTGCTGACCTCTCTGCTTTTGGTGCCCAATCCTTCCCTTCATTTCTTCCCCGCCCCCCACCCCCACCCCGCTGGAGCCTGCCTTTAGACCAGCATCGCCATCGCCAGATCTGGCTTTTCCGGCACTCCTGACTTATCCGGAATCAGGATCTGCCCTTTCTGAATGGTTCAAACATTGGATGTTGGTCTCTGGCATGTGTCAGCTGCAGCAGCCCCAGATTAGTCAGAACTCATAGAAAACCCCACTTTCTGTCAATAGGGGACTAGGAAGGAGGTAAAAGACCCTGAGGAAGCAGAGAGACAGATGAGGCAATGGGAGCACCTAAAGAGGAAAGTAAAAATGGGAGATGAAAACTGATAGCTGAGTGAAAGGTGAGAGGAGGAGACAGAGAATTGGAGAGTAAAAGAAAAGAGGAATGGGATAAAGAGGTGGAGGAATGAAAAATGGAAAACAATATATACAAAAAAATGGAAAGATCAATGTCAGAGATATCTGGATAAGGAAGGAAAGGTGAGAAATGGAAAGGAGACCCTGAAAAAGAACTTAAAGAGAAGACACACACAAGGAAAGTAGATAAAAGAGAATGGAACCAGCCCAGTTAAAAGAAATAAATTGGTCAGGCAGCAAAGGTCAAAATATTTGTTTAAATATTGGGGTCAGTGTTCTGTGCTAGTTAATTGGTTAGAACAGGCTCCTACTTGGTTAACTAGCACTGACTGGGCCGAGTGCTGATATTCAGTAGTTCTTAACTAGACCCCACTTTGAGAACCACATTCAGGGGGGTACATAAGTACATAAGTAGTGCCATACTGGGCAAGACCAAAGGTCCATCTAGCCCAGCATCCTGTCACCGACAGTGGCCAATCCAGGTCAAGGGCACCTGGCACGCTCCCCAAACGTAAAAACATTCCAGACAAGTTATACCTAAAAATGCGGAATTTTTCCAAGTCCATTTAATAGCGGTCTATGGACTTGTCCTTTAGGAATCTATCTAACCCCTTTTTAAACTCCGTCAAGCTAACCGCCCGTACCACGTTCTCCGGCAACGAATTCCAGAGTCTAATTACACGTTGGGTGAAGAAAAATTTTCTCCGATTCGTTTTAAATTTACCACACTGTAGCTTCAACTCATGCCCTCTAGTCCTAGTATTTTTGGATAGCGTGAACAGTCGCTTCACATCCACCCGATCCATTCCACTCATTATTTTATACACTTCTATCATATCTCCCCTCAGCCGTCTCTTCTCCAAGCTGAAAAGCTTGGAGTCTTTTACAATGACACGGTAGCATTTTTAGTGCGTGCTAAGCATGCGCTAAACGCTAGAGACCCCCTTAGGAATATATGGGCATCTCTACCATTTAGTGCGTGCTTATTTTTAGTGCACTCTAAAGACGTTAGCTTGCCTTTGTTAAATGCCCACTCATTTTGGGATGCTGTATTTTGTTAAGGATAGAAAAAGACCTGAAGCAATTCAGAGGAAGGTGACCAAAATGGTATGGGGTCTGTAGCAGAAGATATAGAAGAAGAAACTTGAAGACCTCAATATGTACATCCCGGAGGAGAGAAAAGACAGAGGTGATATGATGCAGACATTGAAGTACCTGAAAAGTATTAGTGAGCAAACAAATCTTTTTCAAGGACAGTGAAGCTATATAACTAGAGAACATGAAATGAAGCTGAGAGGAGGTAACAGCAATATCAAGAAATAATTTTTAACTGAAAATGTAGTGGATGCCTGGTGGAGGTGGTTGAGATAAAAAAAAAAAAAAAAACAGTGACAGAATTCAAAATGGTTTGGGATAAACACAGAGGATCCCTATCTAGCAAGGGCATGGGATCAAAGAAAACAACTGACATAAAGGAGCGTATCCTGGAGGAAAGGAGAAACAGGGGTGATATGATACAGACGTTCAAATATTTGAAAGGTATTAATCTGAAAACGAACCTTTTCCGTAGATGGGAAGGTGGTAGAACTAGAGGGCATGAAATGAGGTTGAAGGGGGTCAGACTCAAGAAAAATGTCAGGAAGTATTTTTTCACGGAGAGAGTGGCGGATACTTGGAATGCCCTCCCGAGGGAGGTGGTGGAGAGGAAAACGGTAACAGAATTCAAAAATGCATGGGATAAACATAAAGGAATCCTGTTCAGAAGGAAGGGATCCTCAGAATCTGTTACTTCGCAGAGGAGTTTGATTTACTGAAACAATGTGCTATCACGCGTTAATAAAAATTATTTATCCCAGGTCCCGTTTTCTGCAGTTTAACTATAGCACGTGTGAACTGCATTACCACATCCAAAAACAGAAAAGACACTTTTAGTCAGTGGCGTTCCTAGGGGGGCTGACACCCGGGGCGGATCGCTGATGCGCCCCGCCCCCCGGGTGCAGCACCCCCCCCCCTGGAACAGCGCGACGCCCCCCCCCCCCCCACCGGTGAAAAAAAACCCCGATCCCCCAGCGAAAGAACCCCCCCCCCCCGGGTGCACGCCGCTGGGGGGGTGTGTGCTGCGCGCCTGCTGGCTCTTCGTTTTCATGCTCCCTCTGCCCCGGAACAGGAAATAACCTGTTCCGGGGCAAAGGGAGCATGAAAACGAAGAGCCGACAGGCAAGCGGCACCCCCCCAGCGGCGTGCACCCGGGGCGGACCGCCCCCACCGCCCCCCCTTGGTACGCCACTGCTTTTAGTAAACCTAGCCCAAAGGGTCGGGCTGTGGAATGTGAGCGTGCTTTTCTTGTGAAACTGTTTATATCTTTTTGCATTCTGAGTTGGAAGAAGAAACATTTGATTTTCATGGTTAGGAAACGTGGAATGTGTGTTACAGAACTGAACATGCAGGATTGAAAGTCCGACGCTGTACAGATGTCAGGGCTTGACTCCCACACAGAAAAATTTGTTGAATGATGCTATCAAATAATTAAAGCAGCAGTTTTACAGGGTGGCTGAAATTGGATTTGGTGACCCAAGGGGGACAGTGAGGGGCTCAGAGACCAACGGAGAGATTGTATTGTATGGTGGTGGTGGTGGGGAGGAAAGGACACAGAACTGACAGCTCATCCTAGGCCGGTGATTCTCAACCCAGTCTTCAGGACACACCCAGCCAGTCAGGTTTTCAGGATACTCACAGTGAATATTCATGTGAGATAAACAGAAAGGAATCCTGTTTAGAAGGAATGGATCTATGAAAGTGGAGATTGAGTAGCATGCTGGTAATTGGAGAGTAAAACCAGTGCTGGGCAGACTTCTATGGTCTGCACCCTGATTGTTGCTGAATAGATATGGATGTGCTGGACTGTAAATTTTAAGGGACTTCGATGTTAGCTTCAGAACGTTTATTACAGGAACAGTGCTGGGCAGACTTTTACGATCTGTGCCCTGAGGCAGGGACAAATCAAACTCTGGTATACATATAAAGTATCACATACCATGTAAAATGAGTTTATCTTGTTGGGAAGACTGGATGGACCGTACAGGTCTTTATCTGCCGTCATTTACTATGTTACTCTTTGGGGTTCTACATGGAATGTTGCTACTAATTGGGATTCCGGAATCTTGTAACTCTTTAGGATTCCAGAATCTTCAGAACTTTTAGTACAAGAGACTTCTGAGGTCTGTGCCCTGAGACTGGCAAAGACAAATCAAACTCGGATATAAAGTATCACATACCATGTAAAATAAGTCTATCTTGTTGGGCAGACTGGATGGACCGTACAGGTCTTTATCTGCCGTCATTTACTGTGTTACTCTTTGGGGTTCTACATGGAATGTTGCTACTAACTGGGATTCCAGAATCTTGTAACTCTTTAGGATTCCAGAATCTTCAGAACTTTTAGTACAAGAACAGTGCTGGGCAGACTTCTACGGTCTGTGCCCTAAGAATGACAAGGACAAATCAAACTCGGGTATAAAGTCTCATATACCATGAAAAATGAGTTTATCTTGTTGGACAGATTGGATGGACCGTTCAGGTCTTTATCTGCCGTCATTTACTATGTTACTCTTTGGGGTTCTACATGGAATGTTGCTACTAATTGGGATTCCGGAATCTTCAGAACTTTTAGTACAAGAACAATACTGGGCAGACTGTGGCCATCAGAAACAATATCCCTGCTCTGCCAGGATCTTAATGGATCCCGGACTTTATCTGGATCTAAAAGTTATGCTAAGCTGCTGCACACCTGTGGGATGGTGAGAGCCTTGGGCTTGGGATGCAGGGATTATCTCTGGATTCTGATTCTGAGCTCGCTTCGGCATTTGCTTCTTTTTTCTTGCTTCTTTATTTCTTCTGATTGCTAAGCTGTTCAGAAGCCACAGCTGACACTGTAACAGGGTGCACACCACCCAGTAGCATTGCAAACACCCTGCTAATGGTTATTTCTGCAGTTACCACAAAACAGTAATATTGAGTCTGGCAACTACCTTCCACACTGAATCTCTTTTTCAGCTAGATATTAGTTTACTGACACTACTGTGTCATTCTGGCTTAAGGTGTCTCACTGAATTCTAGGAAAGTAATAGGCAGATGCTCAAAAGTGGAGGAGTGGCCTAGTGGTTAGGGTGGTGGACTCTGGTCCTGGGGAACTGAGGAACTGAGTTCAATTCCCACTTCAGGCACAGGCAGTTCCTTGTGACTCTGGGCAAGTCACTTAACCCTCCATTGCCCCATGTAAGCCGCATTGAGCCTGCCATGAGTGGGAAAGCGCAGGGTACAAATGTAACAAAAATAAAATAGATACTATTGGAGATTCTACATGGAATGTTGCTACTATTGGAGATTCTACATGGAATGTTGCTATTCCACTAGCAACATTCCATGTAGAAGGCTGCGCAGACTTCTGTTTCTGAGTGTCTGACGTCCTGCACGTACGTGAAGCAGAAGCCTGCGCGGCCACATTGGTGATCTGCAAGGGCCGACTTCTACATGGAATGTTGCTAGTGGAATAGCAACATTCCATGTAGAATCTCAAATAGTGGCAACAGTGGAGGAGTGGCATAGTGGTTAGGGTGGTGGACTTTGGTCCTGGGGAACTGAGAAACTGAGTTCGATTCCCCCTTCAGGCAGCTCCTTGTGACTCTGGGCAAGTCACTTAACCCTCCATTGCCCCATGTAAGCCGCATTGAGCCTGCCATGAGTGGGAAAGCGCAGGGTACAAATGTAACAAAAATAAAATAGATACTATTGGACATTCTACATGGAATGTTGCTACTATTGGAGATTCTACATGGAATGTTGCTACTATTGGAGATTCTACATGGAATGTTGCTATTCCACTAGCAACATTTCATGTAGAAGGCTGCGCAGGCTTCTGTTTCTGTGAGTCTGACGTCCTGCACGTACGTGCAGGACGTCAGACTCGCAGAAGCCTGCGCGGCCACATTGGTGATCTGCAAGGGCCGACTTCTACATGGAATGTTGCTAGTGGAATAGCAACATTCCATGTAGAATCTCAAATAGTGGCAACAGTGGAGGAGTGGCCTAGTGGTTCGGGTGGTGGACTTTGGTCCTGAGGAACTGAGTTTGATTACCACTTCAGGCACAGGCAGCTCCTTGTGACTCTGGGCAAGTCACTTAACCCTCCATTGCCCCATGTAAGCCGCATTGAGCCTGCCATGAGTGGGAAAGCGCAGGGTACAAATGTAACAAAAATAAAATAAATAAATAAAACGGATGCTAAAGGGCATAAGCAGCCAACTCAGGAACGCAATACCCTGACACATCAGAACAACCAATGAACACCTACCCTTCCAAAAGCTGCTGAAGACTTACCTCTTCAAACAAGCTTACCCAAACAACCCAACTTAATTCTTCACCATCAGCACTACCTATAATCCAATCCTCCCCCCCACCCCACCCCCCACATCTCTTCATATTGTTCTATTCTTTATAACTTTAACATCTCTTGATACTTTGTACCATACTTTGTATCATCTATGTGAGACTTTGTACCACACCTTGTAAGCCGCACTGAACCTGCTATTGAGTGGGAAACAACGGGGTATAAATGCTATAAATAAATAAATAAAAGTGCAGAAGCCCATTATTCATTTATTTATTTATTTTTACATTCTTGTGTCCCACTGTTACCCAAAACAAGTTTCGGTTCAAAGTGGCTTACACATTACATTCTGCTTGACAGTTACAAACCAGTGGCGTAGCCACAGGTGGGCCAGGGCCCACCCACTTCGGACTCAGGCCCACCCAAAATTGTGACACTTTTGCTGTGGCTTGTGGAGATCCCCAAACCTTGCCAGCTGAAGATTCTCTTCTTGGGCACCAGCGCTCTTCCAAATGTCAGCCAACGGCACTTGCCTTGAGACCGGCCCTTCTGCACATGCTCAGTTTTCGCACATGCATAAGCACTGAACATGCACGACAAGCCGGTAGCAGCATCAGTTTGAGGCAAGTGCTGCCGGCTGCCTCGAGGAGGAGGAGGAGGAGGAAATCTTCAGGAAGCAGGGTTTGGGGATCCCCGCCTGCTCAAGTATTTAATATTTGGGGTCTGTGGGCAGGGAAGGGTGGAGAGAGGAGCAAACCAAAGGGGGATTGGGGGGGGGGATGTGAATTCCATGCCCGCCCACCCAAATTTGACCATCTGGCTACACCCCTGTTACAAACTTTACATTTCACATTGATACTTATGATGTTGGTTTACAATTTTCTGTTTACATTGGTTGTGAGTTATAGGGATGATTTACAATTTCTGTTTGCATTTTGGTTTGGGCTTGTAAAGTTGATTTATGATTTATATTTGGGATGATGGATATCAATGGCTAAGTTATTTATAGTAGAATTTTTTTTTAAAGAAGTATGATTTCAGTTCTTTTCTAAAGTGGAGATAGTTCATGGGACGAACACAGAAACATAACAAAGCAATGCTCATAAGAAATTCTGTGCAAATGATATGCACATTTAATTTGGCTAGTAAACTGAAATTAGAGGGTAGAACGTGCATGGCACATGGTAAGCGCTTGTTTGCATGTCCAGACAAAAAAAACGGAAGTGCAAGCACACATCGGCCTGTAAATATCAGCCTTTCAAAAATTGTTTACACTTACATTTTTGAAAGACTCATATTCAGGGCTTTTTTTGAGGGGGTACTTAGGGGTACTGAGTACTGGCACCTTTTCCGTTGTCTGATAAAATTGACCCAAGGACCCCAAGTTTTAATGAAAGAGCTCAGGCTCTACACACCAATTCTACCTTGTCATAGATTCTGTGACTGGTTGCAGGGGGCCTGGCTATTGTGCGGTGGGTCCCTCAGTGATCACCCCACCCCAGAAGGGTGGCCTGGCATTTGAGTACCGGCACCTTTTCCATTGTCTACTAAAATTGACCCATGGTCCCCAAGTTTTAATGAAAGATCTCAGGCTCTGCACACCAATTCTGCCTTGTCATAGATTCTGTGACCAGTTGCAGGGGGCCTGGCTATTGTGGGGTGGGTCCCTCAGTGATCACCCCACCCCAGAAGGGTGGCCTGGCATTTGAGTACCGGCACCTTTTCCATTGTCTACTAAAATTGACCCACGGTCCCCAAGTTTTAATGAAAGATCTCAGGCTCTGCACACCAATTCTGCCTTGTCATAGATTCTGTGACCGGTTGCAGGGGGCCTGGCTATTGTGGGATGGGTCCCTCAGTGATCACCCCACCCCTGAAGAGTGGCCTAGCATTTGAGTACCGGCACCTTTTTTTACTAGGAAATACGCACTGCTCATATTTAAATGCAGGTCAACAGGCGCTGGCGCGTGCTTCCACTTTCGGTTTTGCTCAGACTCACACGCATCTTTGTTTCTCACTGCAGCGCTTAAAACATTTCATGGGCTTCCTTCCTGTTGCAAAGGGGGACAAAACCCCAGTTTAATGTGACAATTTGACAAGAAGTCTTCTCATGAAAAACCTTCAACACCGCCCCTGAGCTGGCGTTCATCTTTCAGCGTAGAGGTCAGCATTTGCTTCGGCGTATTGCAGCGCTTCCGTTTTGAGTGTTGGGAAGGAATACTACTGACCTCAGTTGCATTCATTTAAATACCATTTCAATACAATTTGCGGCCATCTTTGATGCACATTTTAACAACCCTCCGAACATCCTGAGCACATTAATGTGCGCTAGTCTGGCACTAACTGGTTTTAATGCTAGCATTAGGCTTTGAGCATCAGCCTACAACAGCAGTGACCCCTAGTGACAGGAGTCTGTACAGCAGGTGAGCTAAATTTTACTTGCTACAGACTTGCAATCTCCATCCACTGAGTGAAATTTTATTTATTTATTTATTACATTTGTACCCCGCGCTTTCCCACTCATGGCAGACTCAATGCGGCAGGCAATGGAGGGTTAAGTGACTTGCCCAGAGTCACAAGGAGCTGCATTTATACTGAAACTTCAAAGAGGTTGAAAAGACCTGCAAATGTTGCATCTTTTGTCTGGGGCTAGTTAAGGGAGAGCTGGCTGCCTTGTTAATGCTGTAGGCTATGACAGTTAAGTTTCTACCTCTGGCAGAAAGTTCCAGTTTAAAACTATAGGGAAAAGGGTTTTTATATTATAGAAGAAGCTAGTTAATACAGTTTGTTTTTTCTTAATTCTGTCTTTATCAATAAACCTACAATTTCTGTTTTATCCGCAATCTTTAAATCACCAAAGTGCAGAGCAAAATAATATTCACTTACCCAGAGAAATGTCCTCTTCTCACAGAACTTCTCGGAAAGTCAACTGAAAGTCTCTCTCATGTGTCTTAATATAAAAGTATTTTCTCACAATCTTTCCGAGCTTCTTTTCCTTCATATCATGACTGTTTGTCCTCAAGCTTTCCTTCTTTAGAGAATTCAATTCAATTCGCTTTAATGATTTATAGAACGTTTATCTGCCATCATCTGGTATCTTATTGAAGCCTTCAGGGCAGGATTTACTAAGGCTTTTTCCCAATCTGTGTCTACAAGAAAACAAGTTTAGTAATTCAGGCCTTCCATGTCTCTCCGCATGCTTCTAGTGCAGGTCATGTTCCATTTTGCTGACCCTTCTTTGACTTACCTTCGTCTCATCACGGTCCCGGCTGTCTCCCGCTGAATATTGCTAGTTAGTTAATAATAAAACCGGCTATCTGCCGATTTTCAGCCCCACTGTAGCAGCTATATTTGGCCGCATAAATATATGGGATATCTTTGACCGGTTTGAATATAACCGGCTAAATCTAAATATTGATTTAGCCGCTTATGTTCAAACCACCCAAAAATAAACCAGATATTCAATGCCAGTCATTGGAAACAGTCCAGCATTGACTATCCGGGTTTATCGCTGACCACGGGAGTTAGCTGGGCTGACTCCTGCAGTCTGAATGTCGGCCCTAAAAAGTCCCAAGTATGGGAGGAATGCTTAATTTTAAAGGGAAAGCACTTTCTCAATGAATGATGTCATGGCCTGGGGCAGTCCCACAGTCCTGGAGTCCCAGTGCTCTCAACTCTTCTCTGTTTTGTCAACCTCTCAAAGTAGGAGTCAGGCCCAGTGTCATGAGATCTCCCCACAGGTACTCCTAGCTCCCCAAATCAGCTTTTGAGTCCGGGGGAAAATACCTAAAGATCAATAGTCAAAAGAATATATGCAGGTTTTGTTTTCTTTTTAAGTTAGGGTTAGGCAACACATAACTTGTGTCTGGACATCAAGGAGGCTGGAGGCATTCCAGGGGGGCAGGGCTGTTGTCTGATTAAGTTTATCCATCGAACTAGGACCAGATGAATAGCATTACAACTTCAGTGGCTAACAGAGAGTGTGTGGTTGAAAATACATTTAGAGCTATCCAGATGATTTATTCCGATATCTACAGCAACAAACAATGAAGATGACCAAAAGGAGAACATGCAACGAGAGAAGTTTTCCAAAGGGTCCTTTATTAACAACTGCTCACATAATGTCACGTTTTCAAAAGCAGGAACTCGGATCGTGAGCCCTTGGGCCACTGCCGAGGAGCGGCAGCGGCAGGCAAAACCACCCCAAACCAGGAACAAGACAGAACTCAGATAGGAACAGCAAGACTTCACCTGCACTAGCCGCCCTTCCCCAGGAGTTGAGCCCCTGGCTGCAGGCAGCCGACTAGACTTACAGGACAGGGTAGGAACTGGAAGCTGCAAGCAGCCACTAAAACAGGGAACAAACACTGACAAACACGAGACAGAACTGAAAGCTGCCAAGCAGCCACTGAACATGAAACACAGACAAACAGAAACTAAACACAAAAGACAGACAAGAAACAAGTCTAGGAAACAAACAATAACCCTAAGCTAAACTACACACAAACTAACTAGCATCAGACAAGGAACTAGAATAAAAATCAAGCTAGGCAGAAGTGCAACAAGCACCAACAAACCAGGGCCTTAGGTGATGCAAAGGCAAAGCAAAGAGTTTCCAAATGGCTAATAAGCCCAGCAGAAGCTGAGATTGAGCTGCAGCAATCACCAGGCAGCTACGGGTGCTGTGCAGGCTCACACAAGACAAGCAAGTCTGGCAGGCCGGAAGATCCCGACTGGACTGGGCTGAAGTCTGGAATGGGAAACAGCACAGAGACAGTCCAATGCAGCCACCAGGCCTGGCCACCAGGGGGCGAGATGACTGAGAGCCTGAAACCAGGGCACGATCGTGACACATAACATCAATTGAAGAGCACATTTCTACTCAAGGGACTCAACGTGGACCATGTTTTTGGCTATACTGCCTACATCAGGGATCCAGAATAGGTCTAAAGTGCATATGCCAGATGGTAAGGATTCTAGACGCATCACAATCTGCAGTACTCTTACCAAAACCAAGAAAGAGGTTTTGGTGGGATTGCTGCCATTTGTTTTTCAAGCTCAGGGTGAGATCTTATTTTAGTTTATATTTTCATTTCATTTTGTACTTCAGATTGTGATGTGTCTATAATCTTTTATATCTGGCATAAGCACAGATGGACCTATTTTGGACTCCTGATTCAGGCAGTATAGTCGAAACTTGGCCCGTGTTGAATCCCTTGAGTGGAAATGTGCTCTTCAATGAATGTTAGGTGAATAGTTGTTAATAAAGGGTCCTTTTGAGGCTTCTCTGGCTGCATGCTCTTCTTTTGGTCATCTCCACTGTTTATCGCTGTGTTTTGAGGTGTGTTGATTGCTTCCTCTTCCTTTCTCCCTTCGTTATTCCGATATCTATTCACACGGAATACTGGTTTCTTAGGGCTAGCGTCAATAAATGACATCCAAATTAGGTGCTGGGATGACTATTCTGTAAAACGGTACTCTGCACATAACACTCGCTTAGCGTGCATTTCACGCCTAACTTTCGGTGAAAGCATTTACTCCTGCCAAAGGCCAGTGTAAGTGTTTGTGCCCAATTAATGGCAGTCGGGCATGCAAATGCAGGTATTATAACAGTGCCTTATTTCTGGGAACATCCCTGAACTGCCCATGCCCCTCCCATGGCCACACCCCCTTTGGCATTGCATGCTGTGAAATTTAGGCATACATGTTATAAAATATAGCATAGGGCAGATCCACACGTACCCCAGGATTCTATGTAGCGTGGCTGTATTCTGGATTTACTTAACAAGCCAATCAGTGCTAATAATTGTCACTTAACAAGCAACTATTGACACTAATTGACATTAATTAGAATTTTACAAGCACAACTTCCTAAGTGTATTCTCTAAAGTGGTATGTGTAAATTCTAATGCGTTGTGCCAAAAAGTGGGTGTGGAATGGGCAGATGATGGGCATTCTGAAAATCTACATCCAGGGTTCTAGAATACACCTGCTCCATACCTATCTTAGGTGCTGGTATTTACACCAAGTTTTACTTGGCATAAATAGGCATGCTCAGAGTTAGGCACAGGCATTGCGGCTAGGCGTATTCTATAGATCCATTAGACACATACTATAAACCGCATCTAAATTTAGGTGCGGTTTATAGAATACACCTAGGTGGAAATATTTTCTGCACTGATTTTTCAGGTGCCTTTATACAGAATCTAGTCCATAATGCCTAATTACTGCTAATTCTGGGGTCCTTTTACAAAGGCGCGCTGAAAATGGCTTGCGGTAGTGTAGACATGGGTTTTACCTCTATTCAGGAAATCTAGACTGCCCCAATTTGATTGTCTGCACATTTTGTCCATTAGATTGTAAGCTCCTTTGAGCAGGGACTGTCCTTCTTTGTTAAACTGTACAGCGCTGCTCAAACCTAGTAGCGCTTTAGAAATGTTAAGTAGTAGTAGTTTTAGACATGTGCTGATCCATTTTTTGATGCGCCTGTAAAAAAGGCCGCTTTTTTTTGCCGAAAATGGACATGCGGCAAAATCAAAATTGCCGCATGTCCATTTTGGGTCTGAGACCTTACCACCAGCCATTGACCTAGCGGTAAAGAATCTGGGCGGTAATGACCTACGCACATCAAATGCCACTTGGCTTGCATCCATTACGTGTGCCAGAAAATACAAAATATTTTGCAGACACACGTCAAAATTGAAATTACCGCAAGGGCCACGCGGTAACCAGGCGGTAATGCCAATTTGGCGCGTGTTTGGCGTGCGTAGGCACCTACATGGCTTAGTAAAAGGGCCCCTAAATGCTTAACTCTAGTAAATGATCGCTAGTTTGCCTAATTGACTAATTAGTTTATACACGGATCTGGGATCCAGCGACCTATACAGAATTTGTGGGTTAGCGCATAAGGCTGTAAATCAGAGTAGACAAAGGAGAGGTTATGGGGAGTGGAGGATGAGGGTCTCTCTGTAAGTTAAAGCAAAACACCGTTGCCAAAGAATCTTATCCTACAAATTTTGATGAAGCATAAAATTGGAAAATCAATACACAACTTCACAGGCTTGACTTTATTTTGCACTTAATCTTGGAATCAATGCTTGGAATAATCCTGGGCACTTGTGCAGATGAGGAGAAGGCAGACAGAAAAATACCAAGTAGATGGAGCAATGCCTGACAAGCAAATTGAATAAACGTCTCTGGCACTGACCACACTTCAATGCAATGAGTTCGGGAACAGCTTAATGCATCCCAGTCAGAGAACAATATAATGTAGTCCTCGCTCTTGGTACAGTACATCCCTGCTAATTTTATCAAGTTGAATAGCTGGTATTTGATAACATTATCCAGTCTGAAAGAAGAAAAATTGACCTTTTTGTTTTCGTTACCACTCTCAGTACCTACATTTGCCTTTGATTCCACGCTGTCTTCGGTCTCTGGAAAAGGATTGCCAGCAAACATAGTAACATAGTAGATGATGGCAGAAAAAGACCTGCACGGTCCATCCAGTCTGCCCAACAAGATAAACTCATATGTGTATATCTTACCTTGATTTGTACCTGTCTTTTTCAGGGCACAGACCGTATAAGTCTGCCCAGCACTATTCCCCGCCTCCCAACCACCAGTCCCGCCTCCCACCACTGGTTCTGGCACAGACCGTATAAGTCTGCCCACCACTATCCTCGCCTCCCAACCACCAACCCCTCTTCCCCCCACCGGCTCCGCCACCCAATTTCGGCTAAGCTCCTGAGGATCCGTTCCTTCTGCACAGGATTCCTTTATGTTTATCCCACGCATGTTTGAATTCCGTTACCGTTTTCATCTCCACCACCTCCCGCGGGAGGGCATTCCAAGCATCCATTACTCTCTCCGTGAAAAAATACTTCCTGACATCTTTTTTGAGTCTGCCCCCCTTCAATCTCATAGGGGCCTACACGCATACAGCACTCATCACATTAGAACTGCCGCATGCCTCGAGCGGTAATTCTAAATTTTGACCTGCATCCAAAACGCGCGGCAGATAATAATTTCTATTTTCTACCATGTGACGCTAACCAGGCAGTAATCGCCAGTGTACGCATGCTGATGATTACTGCCCAGTTAACGTACGAGACCTCACTGCTGTCAATGGGTGGTGGTAAGGTCTCAGGCCTAAAATGGATGCCCGTTGATTTTTATTTTGACACACGTCCATTTTCGGCCCCCCCCCCCCCCCAAAAAAAATAAAAGGCCTTTTTTTGCAGGCACACTGAAAAATGGACCAGCGTGCATCCAATACAAGCACCTACACCAGTACGGGCCATGTTTTGGCACGCCTTAGTAATAGGGCCCCATAGTCAGTCTCATTTTTCTAGGAGACACTAAACCAACAAAATGTCTTTGGACAGCGTGCTTGTAGAAAACCTACCTGCTCTAGGGTATGGCTCTCCAACCTTGTCCTAGGAATCCCCACAGCAGGTCAGGTTTTCAGGATATCTGTAGTGAATAATGCGTGAGATAAAGGTGCATGTGTTGGGAGACCCACTATATGGAAGTGTACACACCTTTTAGAGTTTTCAGATGACAAACAGAAATCTGTGAAAGATGTTAGGCTTGCAGTATATCTTGTAGGGATCTGGTCCACCAGTTTGGGCGTTCTCTTCCATCACACCTGAGAGCGGAGACTGGTCACGAGCAGCTTTGAAAGAAACTCAAAAACGTGGTGCTTTGAGCAAGTTATGCAGGAATGGTAATTTAATTTCTATTTATTATTGTTTCTATTTTTGGATTATCATCATTTCTCTTGATATGGTTTTTTTGGGAAATTAGGTAAGTTGTTTTATGTCTTACAGTGTTATCTAAGCTTTTGTACTTACCACCCTTTATCAGGAAAAAGCTAACACTCAGTGCAGAGGACTGGATTCAATAAATGGTGTTCAAATTTGCAAGTGAAAATTTGCACGCTATCCTACTGCTCCTACTATTTATCAATTCTATAGTGCTACTAGACGTACGCAGCGCTGTACACTTGAACATGAAGAGACAGTCCCTGCTCGACAGAGCTTACAATCTAATTAGGACAGACAAACAGGACAAACAAGAGATAAGGACAAAGAGTAGCAAGATTCCGGAATCCCAAAGAGTAGCAAGATTCCGGAATCCCAAAGAGTAGCAAAGATTCCGGAATCCCAAAGACTACTACTACTACTAATCATTTCTATAGCACTACTAGATGTACGCAACGCTGTACACTTGAACATGAAGAGACAGTCCCTGCTCGACAGAGCTTACAATCTAATCAGGACAAACAAGGGATAAGGACAAAGAGTAGCAAGATTCCGGAATCCCAAAGAGTAGCAAGATTCCGGAATCCCAAAGACTACTACTACTACTTATCATTTCTATAGCGCTACTAGACGTACGCAGCGCTGTACACTTGAACATGAAGAGACAGTCCCTGCTCGACAGAGCTTACAATCTAATTAGGACAGACAAACAGGACAAACAAGAGATAAGGACAAAGAGTAGCAAGATTCCGGAATCCCAAAGAGTAGCAAAGATTCCGGAATCCCAAAGACTACTACTACTACTAATCATTTCTATAGCACTACTAGATGTACGCAACGCTGTACACTTGAACATGAAGAGACAGTCCCTGCTCGACAGAGCTTACAATCTAATCAGGACAAACAAGGGATAAGGACAAAGAGTAGCAAGATTCCGGAATCCCAAAGAGTAGCAAGATTCCGGAATCCCAAAGACTACTACTACTACTTATCATTTCTATAGTGCTACTAGACGTATGCAGCGCTGTACACTTGAACATGAAGAGACAGTCCCTGCTCGACGGAGCTTACAATCTAATCAAGACAGACAAACAAGACAAATAAGAGATAAGGACAAAGAGTAGTAGATATTAAATGTGAGCTAACCAGCTAAAAATGGCGGCCAACTGGTTAACTCACATCTCGGTGAATAACTGGTCATTTTCAGCAACATTTAACCAGTTATCGCTGCTGAAAATGCCCAGTTAGCACACACAAAAAAAGAGACAGCGATGTTGGGGGTGTTCCTGGGGCATTCTGGGGGCGTGACTGGTTAAGTCTTGATATTCAGAACTTAACCGGCCAGGCTTAGCGGTCAAATAAGGCTGCATAAAAAGCAGGCTTATCTCTACCTGCTAAGCCATGGCTGGTTAAGTCTGAATATTGACTTAACTAGTCATGCATTAGCTAGCATTTAAAAACTGGAAATGGCCCGGCATTGAATCTCTGAGCTATATGTTTAATCTGATTGACCTTCCCACCAGAAACATGTCTGAAACTTCACGCACTTACCTCAATCTGAATTACCCCAATTGCAAAGGACTCAGATATAAAATCTATTATGGATCCAGTTTCTCCTTCTTAGGTAGCCAACTCTGGAACGCCATCCGAAGACCTATCAGATCAATCATTGACTATCTATCCTTCCGGAAATCACTAAAAACCCATCTGTTCAAGCAAGCCTATCCTAATGACCCAAACTAGTTCTATGAATCCTACTACCCATCACATATCCAGGAGACGACAATAACCTTGACTACCTGTCCCACCAAAATTCCATATGCTTATCCTGTAATCCATCCCCCTCCTGCCTCTTCTATCCTTGCTCACACATCTCCTACTCCTTCACCCCTGTCCTTCTCTACCTACCTTTTGTTATTCTGTTATATTTAACTTTTATTTTCTTATGAGTATCCTGTAATCCTTATTACTATGTAAGCCGCATTGAACCTGCTTTGAGTGGGAAAGCGCGGGGTACAAATGTAATAATAATAATTATATCCAGATTGAACGCCGACGACAGGCAGTCAAAGCACTGCCCGCTGCTGGCTGAATATTTGGGGGGGGGGGGGGGGTAATTTTATGGAATAGGAGCATAAGTCAAATTAGTGACAATTGACTCCAGTAATTGATTCTTAATATTGTTTATTAGGAACTTGTTATACTGCCTATCAGTGGCGTAGCCAAGGGTGGGCCCAGGCCAACCCACTTTGGGCTCAGGCCCATCCAATAGCAGCACAGGGCTCAGGCCCATCCAGTAGCAGCACACCTATGATGTGGCTGGCAGGCATTCTTCCCAAGCTACTAGGTTACGCAGCGCTGTACAATTTAACATAAAGGACAGTCCCTGCTCAGAGAGCTTACAATCTAAAGGACAAGTGAACAGTCAGTCCGATAGGGGTAGTCAAATTGGGGCAGTCTGGATTTCCTGAGAGGTGAGTTAGGTGCCGAAGGTAGCATTGAAGAGGTGGGCTTTGAGCAAAGACTTGAAGATGGGCAGGGAGGGGGCTTGGCGTAAGGGCTCAGGAAGGTTGTTACAGGCATAGGTTGAGGCGAGGCAGAATGAGCGGAGCCTGGAGTTGGCGGTGGTGGAGAAGGGTACTGAGAGGAGGGATTTGTCCTGTGAACGGAGGTTTCGGGCTAGAACGTAAGGGGAGATCAGGGTAGTGAGGGGCAGCAGACTGAGTGCATTTGTAGGTAAGAAGGAGAAGCTTGAACTGAATGCGGTATCTGATTGGAAGCCAGTGAAGTGACCTGAGGAGAGGGGTGATATGAGTAGATCAGTTCTGGCGGAATATAAGACGTGCAGCAGAGTTCTGGACAGATTGAAGGGGGGATAGATGGCTAAGTGGGAGGCCGGTGAGGAGTAGGTTGCAGTAGTCAAGGCGTGAGGTAATGAGAGCGTGGACGAGGGTTCGGGTGGTGTGTTCAGAGAGGAAAGGGCGAATTTTGCTGATGGTGAAGAGGAAGAAGCGACAGGTCTTGGCTATCTGCTGGATATGCGTGGAGAAGGAGAGGGAGGAGTCGAAGATGACTCCTACTACTACTACTACTACTATTTAGCATTTCTATAGCGCTACAAGGCGTACACAGCGCTGCACAAACGAGGTTGCGGGCAGATGAGACGGGGAGGATGAGGGTGTTATCAACTGAGATGGAAAGTGGAGGAAGAGGAGAAGTGGGTTTTGGTGGAAAGACGATGAGCTCGGTCTTGGACATGTTCAGTTTCAGGTGGCGGTTGGACATCCAGGCAGCAATGTCGGATAAGCAGGCCGATATCTTTGCCTGGGTCTCCGCGGTGATGTTTGGTGTGGAGAGATACAGCTGGGTGTTATCAGCATAGAGATGATACTGGAAGCCCTGAAATGAGATCAGGGAGCCCAGGGAAGAGGTGTAGATTGAGAAGAGAAAGGGTCCAAGGACAGATCCCTGGGGAACACCAACAGATAGCGGAATGGGGGTGGAGGAAGATCCATGAGAGTGAACTCTGAAGGTGCGGTGGGAGAGATAGGAGGAGAACCAGGAGAGGACAGAGCCCCGGAACCCAAATGAGGACAGTGTGGCAAGGAGTAAATCATGATTGACAGTGTCAAAAGCACCGGATAGATCGAGGAGGATGAGGATGGAGTAGTGGCCTCTGGATTTGGCAAGGAACAGGTCATTACAGACTTTAGAGAGTGCTGTTTCTGTCAAGTGAAGGGGGCGAAAACCGGATTGAAGTGGATCGAGGATGGCATGAGAGGAGAGAAAATCAAGGCAGCGGCTGTGAACGGCACGCGCAAGTATTTTGGAGAGGAAGGGTAGGAGGGAGATGGGGCGATAGTTGGAGGGACAGGTAGGGTCAAGTGATGGTTTTTTGAGGAGAGATGTGACTACGGCGTGCTTGAAGGTGTCAGGGACAGTTGCAGTAGAGAGAGAGAGGTTGAGGATATGACAGATGGAGGGGGTGAGAGTATGAGAGATGGTAGTAAGTAAGTTGGTGGGGATGGTATCAGAGGAACAGGTCGTGCATTTTGAGGAGGAAAGAAGGCGAGCGGTTTCCTCCTCGGTGGTGTCAGGAAAGGAGGAGAAAGAGGCCTGGGTTGGTTGGTTGAGGGAGAGGGTTGAAGGGTGAAGAGGCGGAGATGGCTTGCTAGTGAACTCAAGGTTGATCTTTTGCACCTTGTTGCGGAAGTAATCGGCCAGTGATTGAGGAGAGAGCGAGGGGGAGTGGGAGCGGGGGGCACTTTGAGGAGGGAGTTAAGGGTGGCGAAGAGACAACGGGGGTTGGAGCTGAGAGAGTTGGTCAACTGGGTGTAATAGTCCTGTTTGGCAAGGAATAAGGAGGAGTGGAAGGAGGACAGCATGAATTTGTAGTGAAGGAAATCTGAATGGGTGCGAGATTTCCTCCAGAGGCGTTCAGCAGATCGGGTGCAGGAACGAAGGTAGCGGATGCAAGAGGTCAGCCAAGGCTGAGGAATAGTACGCTTTGTGGGACGGGAGGTAGATGGTGCAAGGGTGTCCAGATGCATCAGAGAGGTCACTGCAGTTATCACTACAATAACATTTTACACTATATAAAATACTTTTCCATCAATAATGCCATGGTAGAACAGGAGGGCAGGGTTTCACAGTAAGGTGAGAGGATTTTCTTTTTCTCCAGCTAGCATGATCCTGGCGTTGCCTCTGGCCCTGTGCATTGCTTCACTGTTTAAGTACTGGAAGATTAGAGGATTTTCCTGCTTCCCTCCCATCAAAAATATCTAATGTACTGAGCTTTGTTTTCATTTGCAGCCAGTGCATTTGAGATTCGGAGGATTTCGTGTGCCATTTGCTGTACTGAGTGCCTTTTGATGATAATTCTATCTGGCTCTGATAAGATGCCACCTGGCCGGTTGTGAATCTGTTTCCAGTCTTAATAATTCTTTCACCTCTCCCTGTTTTCTCTTTTTCTTTGACAACTTTTTGAGTTATTAGAATGTGAGCCTGGGAGAGCGAGGATCTGCTTAATGCGGAAACTCATCAGTCGATATTACAGGCTGTCTGCTTCTGGTTAATTTAGACATAAAGTCATAAGGCCTCCTGAATCGAAGCTCCTTAAACTGTTAAGAAAATAAACTCAATTTATCTCTTTTTTTTTTTTAACGAGAGTGTTGAATAATTTGCCTATATTAATGTGCAAGTTTGAATATATTCTTTATTGTGCCTTTTTATAGGGCTTTTTTGAGGGGGTACTTGGGGGTACCGAGTACCGGCACCTTTTCTATTGTTTGCTAAGATTGACCCATGGTCCCCAAGTTTTAATGAAAGAGCTCAGGCTCTACACACCAATTCTGCCTTGTCATAGATTCTGTGACTGGTTGCTGGGGGTCTGGCTATTGTGGGGTGGGTCCCTCAGTGATCACCCTACTTCTGAAGGGTGGCCTGGCATTTGAGTACCGGCACCTTTTTTGATGGAAAAAATGCACTGTCTTTTTATCTCTTCGAAAACTGGTATCTTATTTTTGTTACATTTGTACCCCGCGCTTTCCCACTCATGGCAGGCTCAATGGGGCTTACATGGGGCAATGGAGGATTAAGTGACTTGCCCAGAGTCACAAGTTGCTGCCTGTGCCTGAAGTGGGAATCAAACTCAGTTCCCCAGGACCAAAGTCCACCACCCTAACCACTAGGCCACTCCTCCACTCATTTCTCAGGTCAATCTTTCACCTGTTGTAATCCTGAGAAAAGAGCATTACTCCCCACTTAGGAATGCTTCTCCCTGGATAAACAGGTTAGGAAGTTATTATTCTAAGAACACACAGCTGTTCGATAAAGTCTTCATCAGCTTCCTTGTGAATCAAAACAGATCATATCAGTGGCCTCCTGAGCTATGGATTGAAGGCCCCATGAAGTCAGCATATTAGAGAAGGGGCTTCCCTGACATAGTTAAAGGGACCTGAATGTTTTTAGCAACGATGCCTGGGATGTGACAGAGCTGTAGAATGGTGCAGTCACAGGCAGAGAACCAGAGGGTTACGCCATTCCCTGACACTCTGAGGCAACGTTATTGTCATTTCTTCTGGTCCCTCGATACATGTTGATTCTAAATACCTGGTGAAGGACACTTGAAGGGGAAGACGTCAAACTATGAAAAATGGAAAATACCTCTTTGGTCAAATTGGGAGCTTTTTTGATACAATCTGCATAACAAAGTGCCTTGGCTTTGCACTGGTGAAAACTGTAATCTTTCAGTTTAGACTTATAGAGGAGCAGGTCTGAGGCTAATATGGTTTTCTTTCAGATACGTTCATATTTATATAGATGTCATTTGAGGACACCGTACCTATTTACATTGAGACTGAGAGGGATTAAACAATCTAACAGGGGCCACCTGATCGAAGGCAGAAGACAGGACAGCATGAAGATAGTTAGTCTGATCGTTGAGCTTTAGCGAGTTGAGCCTGAAGAAAAGGAGACTAAAGATGGAGAAATGGTCTGAGGGTTGATCTGAGAAAAGTGCCTGGACCAGCATGGGGAGGAAGGGATATAATACAGGAACCTGGAGAGGAGTACTAATAGAGAAATGGATTAACAGGTGGTCAAACCAGGGAACAGGAGTAGAATGAAAAGAACCAAAGTTCAAAAGCAGATCCCAAAGGGAACATAACAAGCTCTAAAGTATGACCCCTTTGATAAGTTGGAAACGGAACTCATTGAGGTCAACCCTGTCACCAATATGAATATCATAGATTTATTTATTTTTATTACATTTGTACCCCACGCTTTCCCACTCATGGCAGGCTCAATGCAGCTTACATGGGGCAATGGAGGGTTAAGTGACTTGCCCAGAGTCACAAGGAGCTGCCTGTGCCGGGAATCAAACTCAGTTCCTCAGGACCAAAGTCCACCACCCTAACCACTAGGCCACTCCTCCACTGTTGCTACTATTTGAGATTCTACATGGAATGTTGCTATTCCACTAGCAACATTCCATGTAGAAGTCGGCCCTTGCAGATCACCAATGTGGCCGCGCAGGCTTCTACATGGAATGTTGCTAGTGGAATAGCAACATTCCATGTAGAATCTCCAATAGTATCTATTTTATTTTTGTTACATTTATACCCTGCGCTTTCCCACTCATGGCAGGCTCAATGCGGCTTACATGGGGCAATGGAGGGTTAAGTGACTTGCCCAGAGTCACAAGGCGCTGCCTGTGCCTGAAGTGGGAATCGAACTCAGTTCCTCAGGACCAAAGTCCACCACCCTAACCACTAGGCCACTCCTCCACTCTTAGCACACATCCTGATATATTAAAAGCAACTGTAAAACAAAAACAAAGACTTAGTGCATGCAAAACGTCCCTCCCTTCCCTTACCCCACCCCCACCTGCACGCACATGTTTTCAGAGAGGACTGACTTTGTCCTTTTCTTTCCTTATAATAGAAACTACTTTTTGAGGCAATGATGTTTCTAGGGTAACTGCATCTGTTGCCACCATAGTCATTACCAAAGAGCTGTAGTCACATCCCAGTCCTGGTCCCAGACCTTCTAATAGAGTCCATAATTGGTTTCTCAGCAGAAAAGTAGAGAGGTGTGGTAGCCGTGTTAGTCCACTCTTAAAGGTTATCAATAGAAATCAAACAAAATAAAACATGGAAAAGAAAATAAGATGATACCTTTTTTATTGGACATAACTTAATACATTTCTTGATTAGCTTTCGAAGGTTGCCCTTCTTCCTCAGATCAGAAATAAGCAAATGCGTTAGTTGATAGTATATATAAGTGAACATTGGAGCCGACTCTGTGGTGAAGCTTCAAAGCATTTCAATGACAGTCTAGCAAGGTGGGGGTGGGTAGGATGTATGCATGGGTATATCAAAGCATTTCATTTCATTGATAGTCTAACAGGATGGGTGTGGGTAGTTGAGAGGAGCGTGATAAACAGAGAAATACAACTTTATGGTTTATATTGGGCTAGAAAACCCAGATCCTTGTTAAGTTCTGTTGGGTGTCAAAATATTCAATCATTCTGACTTCAAAGGTCTTCTGAACTTGCAATGAAGGCTCCCTTGGAAGATACTCAAAAATACTTTCCCTCCCAATATTCAGTAGAGAGGTGTGGTAGCCGTGTTAGTCCACTCTTAAAGGTTATCAATAGAAATCAAACAAAATAAAACATGGAAAAGAAAATAAGATGATACCTTTTTTTATTGGACATAACTTAAATGCAAATCTAAGCCCTAAAACGCTGTAGAATAGGAATTAAGGAAAAAAAAAAAACACGACTAGGAGGAGCCGATTCATATTCTGAAATAACTGACTGGTCTCTCTATTTGCTTGGACAGAGATACCCATAGAAAAATTGAGATAAAGGAAGAGGTATTGCATCCATTTGAACCTCAGTAGTACATTATAGCAGTGGCCTTTCTCAGGCAAGTTGAACAGTTGATATTACAGGCTGCTGGATACAACAGTGAGCTATAAGACCCATTCTTTCATAAAAGAAAGCAGATTCCAAAAAAAACACTTCAAGGACAATCGTTTGTTAAAAACAAATACCTGACATGGTCCACTTTTGTCCACTAGGAATTGCCTTAGGGGTATGAACCCAAACGGGAGTGCTAAAAATAAACTTACATCCCAAATTAACTGTAACAATGCTCAAGAGGCAGCAGAATGGCCACAGAATACACTCATTGCTAGTGACAATCAGACTGCGTTCATACCCCTGAGGCAGCCCCTAGTGGGCAAAACATGGATTATGTCGGGTATTTGGAGCATTTTTGGAATCTGCTTTCTGTTGCATCAGTTTTGGTGTCAATCTGAACAGCCTCTCTGGTGAGTGTTAGACCCATTCTTTCTTTTTACTTTCTCTGGTGTTCATTGAGTACCTTTGAACGAGTCACTAACCTCTTCCCTCTTTAATCTCTCTGGGAGATTGCAATTGTGATGTTTTAATGTTGTTCCGTTGCCGTGGACATATCTTTGAGCTTGGGTACTCATCCCTCTAATCTTGAGAAGATTTAGGGTTTGGCAGGCAGGGTGTGGGCGGAAAGGGGGGGGGAGCGGTTGAAAGGGGTCAGTGAGTTTAAGGGTGGGGATAATAAGAAACAAGGCTTCCCGCCTTGCATTACGGGCAAGGATAGTAGTTTGGTAAACTTAAAAATGGGTGGTATGTTTTGCTAATAGGATGGAACATAATCATTTTATACTGTTATTGCAAATGTTGTTCCATGTTCTTTGTTCTGTTTATTACTAAACTAGATTCCAACTAATCTCTCTGGGATGGGGCACTTTAACTGTCTAGTCCTCAAGGACCCCCTTGCCCAAGGCAGTGGAACATCTTTTCTCTTGGGCAAGCTGTGGCCCTGTTCCCCATCTCCCTGGTGCCCAATGCCATACGGGGTCAATATTTTGGCCAACCGATTCCTCTGCCTATGTCTTAGGCAGTCTTTAAGAGATTGGCAGTGAACATGTGTAAAACAGATCTGCATGACCTGCCTCTTTCGCATGGAAATTTGTCTCATACATATTGATTGCATTTCTCCTGAAAGCCAGACTGGATAAGGGGTTCTCCAGGACTGAGTTGAGAACTGCTATTGTCCAGCATTTTACGCACTGACCAGCAACCTTAGTATCACAATTAAATTCCTGTGACAGAATCAGGGATTGGCGAGCAGAAAGACCCCAAATGCCATCATCGATTTCTAGACCTTCCCCCTTCCATGCCTTGCCCTATAGGTCCCTTCTTGAGCTAATAAACCCCCTACCCCCTCTGAGAGCATAGAGAGACTTTCCGTGATGCTTTTGCAGTTACATGCGTAAGCGGTACCTAGAACTATACGTGTGAACTTGTGCCTGTATCTGTGTACGTCATTTACTGAATTAGAAATGTTACGTTTGTAGAATTAACAGTTTGTCTAATAATATAGACAGAGAAACCACAGCTTGAGGTTCACAACTTGTGATGTGGAGTATATTGGATTGTGTGAAAAGTCAGTCATCTGGTTGATTCTTGGTACCGTAAAAGCTTTGAGTTGTTCCTATTTATAAACTCATTTTAAAAGCTGACTGGAAATTCACTGTGCAGTACAGAAAGTTCTTCAAATTTTCTGTAATGATGGAAAAAAATAGTCCCGATAACTTCTAAGTTCATGGACCATCACTAAAGGGGACAAGAGAGAGAAGGATTTTATGATTACTCTAACTCCCAAATGTATTTAGGTTTTCCCGTAGCCAACATTTATTGCTACAGTCTCTTCATTACCCCTCTGGAAGAAATGTTCTGAGTGTTCTGTATTTTCATTTTCTTTCCGTGGCACCTGGACGAGCGACTAACGATAGCTGATAGAGTCAGGGCTGTATGCCGACTTTTTTTGATGGGTTTTCTTCTGACTTCTGCAACAGCACATGGTGCTTCCGAGGGAGAGGATGTCAGATCCAATAAGATGTTTTCTTCTTTCTGTTACACAGCTACTTAACGAACAATGTGTCGCGAAATAAGAATATTGTTACAAGTTGTTTTTCTCAGATTGTTTAGTTCTTGCTGGCCTGGGCTGATGGGACATCAGGGAGACAAAGTTGAGTGTCCATTGTGTAGACATTTAGGTAGAGTAGAGAGCAAGGGACACACTTTTTCATACACTAATAGAGACCCTCCACCAGTTTGGGTATTCAGGGGTCCTTTCACAAAGCCCCAGGAGGGCTAACGCACAGGCGGTGTGCGCCAAATCGTCATTCTGACTTTGGCGACGCTGAATCCCGTGGTAGAAAATATTTTTCTATTTTCTACCGTGGAGGCGTTCCCAGTGGTAATCGGCAACATGGCCACGCTGGCACGTGCTGCATGGTTGGTTATTTTTTTATTTGTTGCATTTGTATCCCACATTTTCCCACCTATTTGCAGGCTCAATGTGGCTTACATTATGCCGTAGTGGCGATCGCCATTATCGGAATGAGAAATACAGAGTGGTATTGCATTAAAGTTCATACATGATAGAGTAAATGATAGAGTAAATTAAGCAGTCAAGTATAGAGAGTTTGTTTCCGGCATGAGAGATAGAGTTTGGTGGTGCACTAGAGTTCATTAGTAACAGAGTGATTGAAGCAGTCAAGTGTAAAGAATTTTTGTGCACGCCCATTTACCTGTCCCATTAAAAAAAAAATGGCCTTTTTCCTAGCTGCGGTAAAAAGTGGCCCACCTCTCACCAAAAAGACACACCCACACTTCCACAGGTCACTTTTTACCACATCTTTGTAAATGACCAACCTTGTGTACTACTACTACTACTACTACTTATCATTTCTATAGCGCTACTAGACATACGCAGCGCTGCACACTTGAACATAAAGAGACAGTCCCTGCTCAACAGAGCTTACAATCTAATTAGGACAGACAAACAGGACAAATAAGGGATAAGGACAAAGAGTAGCAAGATTCCGGAATCCCAAAGAGTAGCAAGATTCCGGAATCCCAAAGATAACAAGATTCCAGAATCCCAAAGACTACTACTATTTATCATTTCTATAGCGCTACTAGATGTACCCAGTGCTGTACACTTGAACATGAAGAGACAGTCCCTGCTCGACAGAGCTTACAATCTAATTAGGACAGGACAAACAAGAGATAAGGACAAAGAGTAGCAAGATTCCGGATTCCCAAAGAGCAAGATTCCAGAATCCCAAAGACTACTAGTACTACTAATCATTTCTATAGCGCTACTAGACGTACGCAGCGCTGTACACTTGAACATGAAGAGACAGTCCCTGCTCGACAGAGCTTACAATCTAATTAGGACAGACAAACAGAACAAACAAGAGATAAGGACAAAGAGTAGCAAGATTCCGGATTCCCAAAGAGCAAGATTCCAGAATCCCAAAGAGTAGCAAGATTCTGGAATCCCAAAGACTACTACTTAACATTTCTAAAACGCTACTAGATGTACACAGCGCTGTACACTTGAACATGAAGAGACAGTCCCTGCTCGACAGAGCTTACAATCTAATTAGGACACACAAGCAGGACAAATAAGAGATAAGGGAATATTAAAGTGAGGATGATAAAATAAGGGTTCTGAACAAGTGAATAAGGGTTAGGAGTTAAAAGCAGCATCAAAAAGGTGGGCTTTTAGCTTAGATTTGAAGACGGCCAGAGATGGAGCTTGACGTACCAGCTCAGGAAGTCTATTCCTTTTATCTTGCTGCACTATATGCCTGGAACGGAGTCTGGAGTTAGCGGTGGAGGAGAAGGGTGCAGATAAGAGAGATTTACCCAGTGGTCGCCGCATCTCAAAAAAGATATAAAAGAACTGGAGAAGGTGCAGAGAAGGGCGATGAAAATGATAAAAGGGATGGAACGACTTCCCTATGAGGAAAGGCTGAGAAGGTTAGGACTCTTCAGCTTGGAGAAAAGGCGGCTGAGGGGTGATATGATAGAAGTCTACAAGATAATGAACGGATTAGAGCGGACAGATGTGAAACATTTGTTTACACTTTCAAACAGTAATAGAACCAGAGGACACAAGATGAAGCTAGAATATGGTAGATTTAAAACAAACAGGAGAAAGTTTTTCTTTACTCAGCATGTAGTTAGACTCTGGAACTCGTTGCCGGAGAATGTAGTGACAGCAGCTGGCCTTACGGAATTTAACTGATGTAACTTCCTGTTTCCGCGAGGGTGGGATACAGTGAGGGAGGGCCCGAAGGGAGGCGATCTGCTGCTTTCACAAGGAGGTGAGGCACTGCCGATTTCAATGCAGGGGGCCCGGTGGCGACAGTGGTAACGATTGGGTGGGGGGGGGGCCTTGCCCCGGGCCTGGCTCAGTATCTCGGCAGCTCTGCAAATGTGTATTTATTTATTAGGATTTATTTACCGCCTTTTTGAAGGAATTCACTCAGGGGCCCTTTTACTAAGCCGCATAGGTGCGTATCCACATCCTACATGTGTACATTTTGAACTACCACATGGTCCGGGTGGTAATTTCATTTTTGACACATGTCCGCTATGTGAGTCAGAAAATATTTATTTTCCAGCGCACGGCGCTAACTGGGTGGTAATCGGCATTATACGCGTGCTGACGATTACTGCCCAGTTAATGCGTGAGACCTTACCGCTAAGTCAATGGGTGGTGGTAAGGTCTCAGGCCCAAAATGGACACACGTCAATTTTCATTTTGCCACGTGCCCATTTTTGTCCCCTTCCCCCCCAAAAGACCTGATACACGCGTCTACACCAGCGCAGACCATTTTTCAGTGCACTTTAGTAAAAGAACCCCTCAAGGCGGTGTACAGCACGAATAAGTCAAACATGAGCAACAGAGAATTACAGCAGTACAAATATTCAAACAACAATACAAAGTATGGCATAGAGGGGCATAATTGAACAAAAACGTCTATCTCCATGGGCGTTTATCTCCGAGAACGGGTCCGTGAAAGGGCGGACCGAACCGTATTTTCGAAAAAAATAGACATCCATGTTTTATTCGACAATTTGTGAGCTGGGCGTTTTTGTTTTTCAGCGATAATAGAAAATGAAAGCTCCCAGCTCAAAAACGAATAAATGCAAGGCATTTGTTCGTGGGAGGGGCCAGGATTTGTAGTGCACTGGACCCCCTCACATGCCAGGACACCAACCGGGCACCCTAGGGGGCACTTTTACAAAAACAAAAAAAAAGGTAAAAGAGCTCCCAGGTGCATAGCACCCTTCCCTTGTGTGTTGAGCCCCCCAAATCCCCCTCAAAACCCACTGCCCACAGGTCTACACCATTACTATAGCCCTAAGGGGTGAAGGGGGGCACCTACATGTGGGTACAGTGGGTTTGGGGGGGTTGGACGACTAAGCATTAAGCAGCACAATTGTAACAGGTGGGGGGGGGGGATGGGCCTGGGTCCACCTGCCTGAAGTCCACTGCACCCCCTAACAACTGCTCCAAGGACCTGCATACTGCTGCCAGGGAGGTGGGTATGACATTTGTGGGTGAAAATAAAAAGTTGTGAAACATCATTTTTTGTGGTGGGAGGGGGTTAGTGACCACTGAGGGAGTCAGGGGAGGTCATCCCCAATTCCCTCTGGGGGTAATCTGGTCATTTAGGGCACTTTTTGGGGCCTTATTCGTGAAAAAAACAGGGTCCAGGAAAAGTGCCCTAAATTCCAGCTACAAACGCATACTTTATTTCCATTATCGGCGAAAAGCGCCCATCTCTGTTCGGGTGATAACCATGCCCCAGTCCTGCCTTCACCACGCCTCTGACACGCCCCCGTCAACTTTGTACGCTTCCGCGATAGAGTGCAGTTGAAAACGTCCAAGTTCGGCTTTCGATTAAACCGCGTTATTCGTTTTTGGGAGATAAACGCCTATCTCCCGATTTAGGTCGCAATATAGGCGTTTTTGTCTTTCGATTATAAGCTGGATAGTATACTACATTACATATAGATAAGATAGAGCAACAGGAGTAAGAAAATAAGGGATTAGTTAAAGAGATTTCCAAATGAGGTCAGAATGGTGCTTGAACATGATCTTGGCTAGGGTAGGAGTGGATAAACATGTCCTGCTATAATATGTGCAGCCGGTGTCATTTACATCTTCCGTTAAAGGCCTGATTGAAAAGCCAAACTTTCACCTGCTTCCTGAAGTAGAGATAGTCTTGAGTTAAGCGGAGCCTATCAGGCAAATGCGTTCCAGAGTGTGGGAGCTACTCCGAAGCAGAGCTGTAGCCAGACCGGCGAGAGAGGGGGTCCAGAGCCCAAGATGAGGGGGCACATTTTAGCCCCCCCCCCCCCCGGTGCCACCGACCCTCCCCCGTCGCCACCACCACCACCACCCACAACTTTGACCTCCCCCCTGCCGACGACCCTCTCGACCCCCCCCCTCCCACTGCCAACCCTCCCCCGCCACCGCCTTCGCCTAGCTTTGCTGGCGGGGGACCCCAAACCCCGCCAGCTGAGGTCCTCTTCTTCCGACGCAAGGCTTTGTTCTGTTTCTGAGTCTGACATCCTGCGCGTTGTACATACAGGACGTCAGACTCAGACACAGAATGAAGCGTTGCGCCGGAAGAAGAGGACCTCGGCTGGCAGGGGTTGGGGTCCCCCGCCAGCAAAAGTAGGCGACAGCAGGTTGGCGGCAGGAGGGGGGTCGAGATGGTTGTTGGCAGGGGGTCCAGGGCCAGGCCCCCGTGGCCCCACGTAGCTATGCCAAAGCTCTGGAGTAAGGCTTGCTTGCAGGTATCACATCGTGTAATGTCCTTTGGAGAGGGTGTGCTTAGGGAAACTCCTTGGGAGGACCTTGGTGACCTTGAAGGTGTGTAGAGGGAGATCTTGTTCTTCAAGTACTCTGGGCCATTTCCTTTAACCTTAACCGGTTACATTATGATGCTGCCTTCGGAATACCCCCAAAATAACCTGTTCCAGCTTAGGCGCTAACCGACATTTTCAACGGCACTAACATATATAACGTGGAGGAGCATTTTCGATATGGCATCTAAGTTGGACTTTGGACGTTTTGCGCTAAACATAAAACATGCAAAAAGCAAAAAAGATAGATAGATAGAGACAGCAATATAAGACACTTCCCCCCCAACACAAACATTTCAACACTGTGTTACGTGTATTCAAAAAGACTGTTTCTTAATCCTGGGTTTAAACTCCGTTCTGAGGAGGAACAAGTTTTGGTGTGTGCATTTGATTTTACTCTTTCTCTCTTTCGACTCCTCCTGGATCCAGAGCATCGCCTGATATGAAACAAGCAAATTCAAACATTTAAATTCCTGTCGTTCTGAGAACTTGAAATTAAGTAGTTTAATTTTCCAGCCGATTTACGAACTCAGTGTGGCAGTGTAATTATAGCAGTCAGGAGCTATGCAACACAGTTCAGATTCTTGGGGACTGAAGAGGCTTGTTGATTTTGTATAATCAAAGGACATGTTCTGTGTTTGGGGCTTTTTATTACTATCATTTTGATTTTTGAGGTTTATTTGGGAGTTGTTTTTCAAACACAAGTTAAAGATGTCTTCTGTTTCACTGTTAAGCAACAGATCTCCAGACAGCCAAAATTAACTTTCTCTCTCCTCCAGTAATTTTTTTTTTGGTTACATTTGTACCCCGCGCTTTCCCACTCAATGCAGCTTACATATTGTATACAGGTACTTATTTGTACCTGGGGCAATGGAGGGTTAAGTGACTTGCCCAGAGTCACAAGGAGCTGCCTGTGCCTGAAGTGGGAATCAAACTCAGTTCCTCAGGACCGAGGTCCACCACTCTAACCACTAGGCCACTCCTCTACTGTTGCTACTATTTGAGATTCTACATGGAATGCTGCTATTCCACTAGCAACATTCCATGAAGAAGTCGGCCCTTGCAGATCACCAATGTGGCCGCGCAGGCTTCTACATTGAATGTTGCTAGTGGAATAGCAACATTCCATGTAGAATCTCCAATAGTATCTATTTTATTTTTGTTACATTTGTACCCCACGCTTTCCCACTCATGGCAGGCTCAATGCGGCGGCTTACATGGGGCAATGGAGGGTTAAGTGAATTGCCCAGAGTCACAAGGAGCTGCCTGTGCCTGAAGTGGGAATCGAACTCAGTTCCTCAGGACCAAAGTCCACCACCCTAACCACTAGGCCACTCCTCCACTTTGATCCTGGGGAACTGGGTTCGATTCATGGCAACAAAAAGATTGATAAGCAGTGGTGTAGATTGTTCTTAATCCTTTTTTTTTTAAAGTGGACAGGGCAGAAAACATTTGCAACCCAGTCGTTAAAGTCGCGTCTCTCTCATTTTGCGTCCGTGGGAAAAGACCTTGTTGAATTTCTGCAAACTGTGCAGATATGAGACAACTGAAAGACAGTCAAGCAAATTTATGAATAAGGACTTTCCATCTTGCACACTTCCTGTCTGTTGAGATCCCTAAGTGGATCAAAATTGAGAAAGGCAGGTGGACACCTTGTAGACGAACAAATTTAATGAGTCCTGTTGCTCCACCCAAATAAGGGAAACCTATTTCCTGTCAGTCTTATTTGAGTCCTCCCAGGAAAAGGTTTGAGTCCAAATTATCCTGTTTACTGACAGGGATATTCAATTGCCACAAGATATTAACTGCCAGTGATAAGCTGAATAAAACATTTTTCAATGTACTTGACCTTTCTATCAAATTGAATGCAAATATCTGTGAAGTGTGCTCATTACTGCCACCAACCTTTTTTTTCCCTGTCCCCAGCGAATACATTAGAGCTTCTCTGCAGTTCTTAGTTATCAAAATTGGAAATGATGGTTATTTAATCTCATGCTAACCTTGGGCCGTGCATGATACCGAAACCAAGTGGCAGATGCGAGAAAGACAGCTTTAATCTACAGCTCTTTGATGGAAAGAATGTGTGACACGGTTGATTAATGTGGGTAGGTACTTGTAAGGGACATGACCAAAATCATTTTTAGTCTCTGGAGATCAAATAAATGGGGAAAGCCCAACATCAATGCAAGACCTTTGGGAGACATTTGCCCACAGCCAGGAAAGAGACATTTCCAGTGCCCTGGAAGAGAAGCTAGGACAGTATGCAGTTTCAACTGGCCTACCTTTTGGGTTGAGGGGAGGTAATTTTTTTCCTCTGTTCTGTGCATTTTTAAGGAAAGTTCTTACAGCGTTACATGGAAGAGGTATGCCCAGGCCAGTTTTACAGTAGGCACGTGATTTGTTGAAATTGGCAGGCAAATTATTAAGGACAATCACCGTCCTTTCTCTAACATTAGGGATATGCAAGGAAAACATTTTCAGTTCATTTTTTGATTTATTCCCCCAATTTTCTGAGATTTGTTTTTGCTCTATTTCACACATTGAACAGCAGTAAAATGTTTTCACTATGATACAGACATTCAAATATTGAAAGTTATTAATCTACAAAGAAACCTTTTCCAGAAACAGGAAAGTGGTAGAACTAGAGGACATGAGTTGAGGATGAAGGGGAGCAGACTCAAGAGTAATGTCAGGAAGTATTTTTTCACGGAGAGGGTGGTAGATACGTGGAATGCCCTCCCGCGGGAGGTGGCGGTAATAAACTTCTACGGTCTGTGCCCTGATCGTGGCTGGACAGATTTGGATGGGCTGGAGTGGGCCTTCGATGCCAACTTCAGTAGTTGGAGAACAAGGCCAGTGCAGACAGACTTCTATGGTCTATGCCCTGAAAATGGCAAGGACATATCAAGATCAAGTATATGTATGTAGTATCACATCATACCTTATAACTGTACAGGTCTTTATCTGCCGTCATCTACTATGCTACTATCCAGCTCATTTTCAAAAGAGATCCCCGGCCATCTTCCGACACAAATCGGTGTATGGCTATGGTAATGGTGTAGAGTTGTGGGGAGTGGGTATTGGGGGGCTCAGCACACAAGGTAAGGAAGCTATGTACCTGGGAGCTATTTTTTTTTTTTTAATTTTTAGAAGTGCCCCCTAGGGTGCCCGGTTTATTTATTTATTTATTTATTTATTTATTGCATTTGTATCCCACATTTTCCCACCTATTTGCAGGTTCAATGTGGCTTACAGAGTTTTGTTATGACCTTGTCATTACAGGATATCAGATACAATTAGTGATGTACAATGATTGAGTGAGGGAAGAAAGAAGGAAAGTGTTAGGCGGGTAAGTATAGAAGGTGTCCTGGCATGTGAGAGAGGTCAGTGCACTACAAATGCTGGCTCCTCCCATGACCAAATGACTTGCATTTTGCCGGGTTTGAGATGGCCGGGCCTGGAAAACGAAGCCGGCCATCTCCTTTACACCCGGCGATCGATTTAGCCGGCCCCAACCGTATTTCGAAAATACGGTTGGCTCCTGCCCCTTGCGGCACCGGCCCTGAAGATGGCCGGCCAGCTATTTGGCCGGCGCCGTTCGATTATGCCCCTCCACATTAGAACTTTTAATGCATGTCTTGATAGGTTAATGTGCAGTAAATTAATTTTGCACATAGTAAAATTTTAAGACATGCTAACAAGATGAATGCATATTAAAGATGCCCACAGGACACCACAGCATGTCTGGTCCTAGCTGGGTTTAATAAGAAAGGGTCCTGGGGGCAGGGGAAAGGCTTAAATTCAGTTATTTCTATTTGAAAATGATCTAAACAGTAGAGAAGGTTAAAAAAATCCCTGTATACTTTGCAACCAGGCAAACAGCTCAAAATTGCACACACCGTGATAGGTAAAGGGATGCCCATTGCCCATGCTGTTGACACCACTTAAATGTTACGACCCCTTTTATTCTGGTTTTGGCCCAAAAAGAGCAGAAATTAAGGGGCCCTTTCCCTAAAGGGTGGTAAGCCCTTAACACATGGTTAGCATGCGCCAATGGACTACCACGGAAACATATTAAAGCATTCTGTGGTATTTTACCTGTTACTGTGCAGTAACCCATGCATTACAGATTTTTTACAAATATTTTGGGGATGGGGCATGTCATGGTTGGAGAGGAGGTGTTCCTGCTTTATATCAGGCTAGCATCTTACAGTTAGTGCACATGGAGGAGTAGCCTAGTGGTTAGTGCAGTGGACTTTGATCCTGGGGAACTGGGTTCGATTCCTACTGCTGCTCCTTGTGATTCTGGGCAAGTCACTTAACCCTCCATTGTCCCAGGTGCAAATAAGTACCTGAATATACTATGTAAACCGCTTTGAATGTAGTTGCAAAAACCACAGAAAGGCAGTATGCGTGTGTCACACAAAAGACACACACAACCACAAGGGAGGCATGTTACCATGCCTGGGTCATTTGTGTGTCATGATCTATGTGCCATTTATGTGCCATGGAGGGGCATAATCGAACGGGGGCGCCCATCTCTAAGGACGACCCCGTAAAGGGGCGTCCCCGACCGTATTATCGAAACAAGATGGGCGTCCATCTTTCGTTTCGATAATACGGTTGGGGACGCCCAAATCTAAACATATGTGTCGACCTTAGAAATAGCTGCCCTTAGAGATGGCCGACCTTGGTCTTCACCGATAATGGAATCCAAAGACATCCATCTCAAAAACGGCCAAATCCAAGCCATTTGGTCGTGGGAGGAGCCAGCATTTGTAGTGCACTGGTCCCCTCACATGCCAGGACACCAACCGGGCACCCTAGGGGGCACTGCAGTGGACTTCACAAATTGCTCCCAGGTGCATAGCTCCCTTACCTTGGGTGCTGAGCCCCCCAACCCCCCCCCCCCCCACATCCGCCTGCCTGAATTATACTGCACCCACTACAACTGCTCCAGGGACCTGTATACTGCTGCGATGGACCTGAGTATAGCATTTAAGGCTGGTAAAAAAGTATTTTCAACCTGTTTTTTATAGTGGGATGGGGTTAGTGACCACTGGGAGAGTAAGGGGAGGTCATCCCCGATTCCCTCCAGTGGTCATCTGCTCAGTTCGGGCATCTTTTCATGGCTTGGTCATGAAAAAAATAGACCAAGTAAAGTCGGCCAAGTGCTCATCAGGGACGCCCTTCTTTTTTCCATTATCGGCCGAGGATGCCCATCTCCTAATCACGCCCCAGTCCCGCCCCAGTCCCGCCTTCACTATCCCGCCGACACCCCCCCCATGAACTTTGGTCATCCCCGCGACGGAAAGCCGTCGAGGGTGTCAAAAAATCAGCTTTCGATTATGCCGATTTGGGCGGCCTTGCGAGAAGGGCGCCCATCTCCTGATTTGTGTCGAAAGATGGGCGCCCTTCTCGTTCGAAAATAAGCGTGCAAGTGACACACACACAACCACCAGGGGGGCATATTACCATGGTTGGGTCATTCTTGTGCCATGGGCAAATCAGACAACTTACTGTAAAGAGCACTCTAGCATTTAAACACACCAATTTATACCCACCATTGACATGAAATAAATTGGATTGCATAATTTTGCACTAGCATTTTACAGTTTATTTATTTATTTGTTACATTTGTATCCCACATTTTCCCACCTATTTGCAGGCTCAATGTGGCTTACATTGTGCCGTAGTGGCGATCGCCATTTACGGAATGAGAAATACAAAGTTCCTATCTGAAAAGTAAGTTATAGAGTAGTTAGGCGGTAATTTATAGAGTAAGTTAAACAGTCAAATATAGAGAATTCAATTCAGCATGAGAGGTAGCAAGGTAGTTCGAACATTTTCATTAGTGATAGAGCGGTTGAGTTGTGTAGGTGCACCTTTAATCCATTATAGAATTGTTTGTGGTACCTAAAATGGGGGGCCAATTTTTAGAATAGCCCCCCAATGAATTTGGGTGAAAATCCACTGAAACATGAATTATCTTATTTACAAAATATGTTGACTAGGGGACTATAGTGTTTAATTTATTAATCGAAACGTTTTGTTGGAATGGTTGAAAATGTCTTGAAAATTCATCATTCCACAATTGTGATTGATCTACATTTCGCATTTGCTCTTGCATTATCCGTGGCAACTGGGAGAAGCCAAAAGCAGAGACGTTCAAAAACCCATCTCCCTGGCCACTTGCAGCTGATCGTTTTTTGTTTTTTTTTTGCACGCACAACCAAACACGAACCATGGGAAGTTCTGGAGGGTTTGAAGAACAGCTACTTAATGGCTGAGCCAACAGACCTCCCCTGACAGCAACAGATATTACAAACACAAAGGAAGACGAGCTGTTTATATCTTCACATGATAATATCCATAGACACAGCTCATCACTCACAGCAGACACTGGAGACAATTATTTTGCATGAGATATATTTAACTTTTTGGCAAATGACAATGATAACAGTTATCAAACAATGCAGGTTAATTCTTCTGTAACCCGGAGTTCTTCTGAACTGGCCGCAGCCTTCAAAAGCCAGCTCTGAGCTTCTATTCAAATGGAAATCTTGCTTCTGCTCATTGTGCACTTTATAGATGGCATGTTTTCTAACGCTGATGCTCAATCACAGACAAATTACATTAGTTTTAGTCAATGTATTCTTTGCAGTTTATGCCTAAAAATTGTTAATGTTGACCAACACTTTTCAACGAATATGTTGCATAAATACTGTAATGGGAAACAGTCAGTTTGCCGCTGGGATTTCTAATCCAGTAATTTCTATAACTTACCATATAATAAATGTATCTGCCTTGGATACTGTTACCAAGCTGCTCCAAATACTAGCGCATGCTTTTCGCAGCTTGAAATAGCGCCCCGTGGGACCCACTGAGGTGTCATGCTGTAATTTCTGAATGTACGTGCACAAATCACATGCCAAAATATTTTCACGAAGGGGGTGTGTCTGGGGCAGAGAGTGGATGTGTCTGTGCTAATCAGTTAATGCAGGCTACATTGTTTCGCGCTGATTAGCGCATGAGTCTTTCTGTCTACAAAATAGACCACAGTAAAGGCTTGAGCGCTAGTCTAATGCCACAGGCTAACGGGAAAATTAGTGCATGGTCATTAATCGAAAAAGTGGGAAATGCAACCATTTTACTGCTGCAGTAAAAATGGCCTTAGCATGTAGAAGTCCCGTGTAAGGGAAGTTGCCCTGTGGACTGATTCCATCCTGTTTGTGTCTTTTTGAAGGTGCTCTCTCCAGAATTTTGCACAGAACTTTAATAAGGTCCTACCGGAGCCTTTTACGGATGTACTAAGGAGTAACAAACAAAGGTAGATGATTGGGGCTTAATTGTCAAGCTCTGAAATGATATAGGAGCTTGCTGCAAAGAATGCTGCTAGAAATCTTTTTAAAAGAATTTTATCTTTTGGGGCTCCGGAATCTTGTTACCTTTTTGGATTCTGGAATCTTGCTACTCTTTGGGATTCCAGCATCTTGTTACCTTTTCGGATTCTGGAATCTTGCTATTCTTTGGGATTCCGGAATCTTGTTACCTTTTCGGATTCTGGAATCTTGCTACTCTTTGGGATTCCGGAATCTTGTTACCTTTTTGGATTCTGGAATCTTGCTACTCTTTGGGATTCCGGAATCTTGCTACACTTTGGGATTCCAGCATCTTGTTACCTTTTCGGATTCTTGAATCTTGCTACTCTTCGGGATTCCGGAATCTTGCTATTCTTTGGGATTCCGGAATCTTGTTACCTTTTCGGATTCTGGAATCTTGCTACTCTTTGGGATTCCAGAATCTTGTTACCTTTTTGGATTCTGGAATCTTGCTACCTTTTCGGATTCTGGAATCTTGCTACTCTTTGGGATTCCGGAATCTTGTTACCTTTTTGGATTCTGGAATCTTGTTACCTTTTCGGATTCTTGAATCTTGCTACTCTTCGGGATTCCGGCATCTTGTTACCTTTTCGGATTCTGGAATCTTGCTACTCTGGGATTCCGGAATCTTGTTACCTTTTCGGATTCTTGAATCTTGCTACTCTTCGGGATTCCGGCATCTTGTTACCTTTTCGGATTCTGGAATCTTGCTACTCTTTGGGGTTCCGGAATCTTGTTACTCTTTGGGAATCTGCCAGGTACTTCTGACCTGGATTGGCTACTGTTGGAAGCAGGATACTGGGCTAGATGGACCACTAGTCTGACCCAGTATGGTATGCCCAGGTTTGCTCAAATTCATGACAATGGAAATAGTGAAGCAGCAGCAGGGGGGTAATAAGCTTTTTAATGTGTCCTGGGGAGTGAAATTAAATTCAGTTTGAGTCTCCATAATTTTGTTTTTAGTTGCCCTTCCAGCGATATAAAACTTGTTAACCCTTTTGCTGCTTAGGTATTCTGTTGCAGATACCACTTTTAGTAATAGCAGCCAGTACTGGTAATCTCCTTGCAAGTCGATGATATGTTTTGCTGTTGTAAATAGAGGTAATGTAATATTTTAGCAGTAAGGGGAATAAAGAATCATTTGCACAGAAATGTTAAATGACTTTCCTTTCTATTTCCAGTGAACAGAAAAGGAAAGCCGTTGTTACCAATTGGCAAAGCACTGCTATCCCATGGTACATCGTAATAATAATCTTCACTATAATCATTCGACATTACCCTTTATCCCAACAGGACCTCACAACATTTTACAATTTAATACTTGAAAAACAAACTCGCAGTACATTTCAGGGCTGTATGTGAGCTTCCAAAGGGGAGAGAAGGGAGAAAAACATGTTTTTGTTATTTATTATGTAATTACAGCCAGGTAAAATGAAACGCAGGGGAGCAAACTTGTATGGAGTTGAACGTAATGTAACCATGGTGGCAGAAGGGGTGGGGGGGGGGGGCTCCAGGTTCCGTTCCAGCCTGTGTCCTATAGTTAGGGTTAATTGTTCTTCACTGGAATTCCATTAACTTGTATCCTGCTCCTGATTTTTTTGAACTATAGAGAACTCCCCCCCCCCCCCCGAGAAAGCCAGTTCTCAAGAAAATCCCTTGTTAAAGGGTCTCACTCAGGGGCGTAGCCAGACCTCATGGTGGGAGGGGGCCAGAGCCCGAGCTTGGGGGCACATTTTGAGTGCCACCCCACCTCCTCACCCTGCCCCCTCACAAACAAATACCTTTGCTGGCTGGGGTCCCCAACCCCCGCCAGCTGAAGCCTTCTTCAGCGCGGTCTCCGGCGCAGCTGAGTTCGCTGCCTGCCCCCTGCTCTTCTTTCACCTTGCTCCTCAAGCGTCAGCGTGCACAGGAGGAGCAAGAAGAAAGAAGAGCAGGGGGAAGGCAGCGAACGCAGCTGCGCCGGAGACCGTGCTGAAGAAAACTTCGGTTTGTGGGGGTTGGGGACCCCCGCCAGCCAAACCAGGGGCCCGGATGAAATTTGCGGGGGCCCAGGCCCCCATGGCCCCCCTGTAGCTACGCCCCTGAGTATCACTGTCCAATGAGTGGCAAGAGAGAGGGTAAAACAGTACACAGGTACAAGTAACCAAAGAAAAAAGCACAGCTGGGCCTTCAAGACTAAGCCAACAGGAGTCTTTTATTTCTGCAAGACCCGGCACCTCAATGGGTGGTGATGAGTGCTCCCTCCGAAATGGCCGCGTGGCAAGTGCAAACTTATTGCAGGGCCATTTATTTTTGGGGCTTTTTACCTGCTGCAGTAGAAGGGGCTCTGGCACACGACATATACAGTCGCCACCGCTAGCACATGGTCCCAATTACCGCAGCTTAGAATCAGGGCCGCCGAGAGACTGGGCCAGGCCCGGGACAAGGCCGCCCCCGGGCCCCCCCCACCCGAGGTCACCGGGCCCCCCTCCACCCACCACCGGGCCCTCTCTCCACCCCCGGGCCCTCTGTACTGACCTTAAGCACCTCACCTTCGAAAGCGCAGCAAGCAGCGGCAGACCACTCCTTCCTTCTGTGTCCCACCCTCGCGGAAGTTACGTCAGGCGAGGGCGGGACACGGAAGGAAGGAGTGGTCTGCCGCTGCTTGCTGCGCTTTCGAAAGTGAGGCGCTTAAATTAAATGCCAGGGAGCAACGGAGGGCGGACGGGCCGGACTGCGGCGGCGGCGCCGGGTCCCCCCCAGAGGCCCGGGCCCGGGGAATTTTGTCCCCCCCTGTCCCCCCTTCTCGGCGGCCCTGCTTAGAATGGGCCCCGTTGGCATGGCCACATGGGAAACACTAGCACAGCTCGATAAGAGGCCCTAAAAGCAGATATAGCGGCATAAGCCAGTATACCTAAATAAATGGATCGAGCTGTTAAAAGTTATCGCGCCATTAGAAATTCACAGATAAAATTTAATGGATGAAAAGATCCATTTAACTTTACGCAGTCAGCCTGCAGCTGAAACTTCACCTCTTTCATTTTGGATTCCAGAGACTTTTCTCTCAAGACTTTGCAAAGCCTTTTACGGGCGACTCCTATAATCTTGCTTTCTGTAATATGCCAATAAAAGAACCAGGCTTTGTAGTCTTTACTTTCAATTCCATTCCAGCCTTAATTAGGTCATTTGAAGAAGCCAAGGTGCTGTAAATAAAAAAAAAATGTGTCCCTCAGCTGTAGGGTAATTAATCAGCTCTACGTGGCTTGCGTGAGAAAGGAGCAGGCGGTGTGGTAACAGGTTCTCTTCCTGACAGGGATGCATTGCTGCTGGAAAGGTCCCTTTCTGCTATCAGACTCGCCATATGTTTGAAGGAAGACCTCTTTCTTTCTGTTCCTCACACAGGTAGAAACACTGAAACTTTGAGAGTTCCAGGTCAAATGGCTTTGGATCTGCCCTGGGAAATCAAGACTGCTCTGCCCTGCTTATTTCTGAGACTCATTGAGGAATGACTGGCTCAAGATTTCTGCCCAGAACCTCTTTCCATGTTATTGTGGTACAGCGTATAATAGATAACAGTTTATCTTTATTTTATTAACTGTGGAAACCATTAATTCCAGCCGTCGTTCCCTTTCCCAGTTAGAATTCTCTGAATTTGACACTATTCAGGCTAGATATTTATTTTTTTATTTATGAGGATTTATTTACCGCCTTTTAAAATTAATTCACTCTGAAATGATTCCTCTTAATATATTAATTCAAAAAGGAGTGGAGCCTGTGAAACTGGGATTACTTTAACCAGCGGGAATTGGATTGGAGATTCAAGGGTTTGTATTGTTAAACAATTTCTGGTTTTAAAAGGGAAAAAAAATGAAATCAGGTGTATTACTTTCACTAATATTGGACAATAAGTATGTTTCCAATGAAATTGATGGACTATGCACCGTTATGGTCTTGGAGAAACCAACCAGATGATCAATGTGGAATAATCAAACATATAAACGGCGAGTGACCGTACTCACTCGCAAATGCGCAGTAGAGACTTCCCTCTCTGTCCCGCCCCCGCGTCAATACGTGATGACGGGGGTGGGACAGAGAGGGAAACTGCGCTCCCCCCCCCCCCGAGGTCGCCGCCACAGGTAACCCCCCCCCACCTCGAGTCGCCGCCGCCGCCACCCCTCCACCCGAGGTCGCCGCCACAGGTAACCCCCCCCACCCAGAGTCGCCTCTGCCGCCACCCCTCCACTCGCCCCGTCTCATCGCTATTCAACTTACATCTCCGCAGCAGGCAGATCAGCTGAGCTGCCGTTGGCCTTCCTTCCCTGCCTGTGTCCCGCCCTCGCCCACGTTACGTCACACGAGGGCGGGACACAGGCAGAGATCGAAGGCCAACGGCAGCTCAGCTGATCTGCCCGCTGCGGAGGTTTAAGTTGAATAGTGATGAGACGGGGCGGCAAACTCGGGGGGGTACCGGGGCGGTGGCGGTGGCGAACTTGGGGGGGGCGGACAGCGGCGACCCACCAGCCCGTTTTAACGGGCTCAACGGCTAGTGATTTAGATAAATAATAACTGGGGATAATCGGGTTAATACCACGTTTTCTTTGTTTGCTGTTGCTTAAATTGATCTCCTTGTCTTGTTTCACTCTCCCTATTTATTTTGTGGTCTAAGAAAGAGAAAGATTGTATAAAATCCATTTATCTTGTTGAGATTGTTTTCTTCTAATATTGTTTTAATGTACAATCATCTCTGTTTTACTGTTTTGCAAGTGATCCTTGTAAAATGAAAAAATTATAAATAAATGATTAAAAAAAAAAATTAATTCACTCAAGGTGGTGTACAGTAAGAATAGATCAAGCATGAGCAATAGACAATTAGAGCAGTAAAAATATTCAAAAACAATACAAAGTATGGCATGATATACTATTTACAATGTCAACACAATACGTAATAGAACATTATAGGTGTTAGCGAAGGGTGAAGCAAAGATGTAACATACAGAAGGGTAAGAAAGTAGGAAGAGTTAGAAAGTAAGGTGACTGATTTAAAGAAAGTTGCACATGAGGTCAGAGAAATGGTTAAATGTTATCTCAGCTAGAGTAGGTGTGGATAAACTTGTCCTGCTGCAGTATGTGCAGCCCATGTCACTCCTTGTGTGTGTGAGTGAGAATAATGAGTTAGTTACTTCTTCCATTCAAGGCCAAGTCAATCTCTTGGGAAGTTAGACTAATACAAATCTCTTAAAAAGTACAGTTTACAAATTCCTCTTAAATAAAGAAAAAAATTCAATGAAAATCAAGATAAGGAGAAAAACTCTTCCATAGTTATCAGCACAGCCATGGTAGATTTGGAGGCGGGTGGGGAAACATTATCCCTATCTCCTTTTTTGGATGTCCCAGTGTCATTGCTGAAGCACTGATTGGTCTGCTCTACACCATGGTAACGCTCCAGATGTTTAGTGGAGGAGTAGCTTAGTGGTTAGTGCAGCAGACTTTGATCTTGGGGAACTGGGGTCATTTCCCATTGCAGCTCCTTGTGACTCTGGGCAAGTCACTTAACCCTCCATTGCCCCTGGTACAAAATAAGTACCTGAATATATGTAAACCGCTTTGAATGTAGTTGCAAAAACCTCAGAAAGGTGGTATATCAAGTCCCATTTCCCTTTCCCTAGTTGAGATTCTAGATGGAATGTTGCTACTATTGAGATTCTGTTGCTACTTTTTGAAATTCGACATGGAATGTTGCTACTCCACTAGCAACATTCCATGTAGAAGCCTGCCCTTGCAGATCAGCAATGCAGCCGCGCAGGCTTCTGTTTCTGTGAGTCTGACGTCCCGCCCTAGTGCAAGCTACGTCAGATGAGGGCGGGACACAGGGAGGGAAGGCCCGAAGGGAGGCGATCTGCAGACTGCCGCTGCTGCGCTTCTTTCACATGGAGCGAGGTTGAGGTGAGGCGCTATGATTTGAATTCATGGGGGCCCAGCCCAGTGGTGGACGGGGGGGGGGGGGGGTGGAGGGGACTGCGGCGCCGGGCCTCCCTTGGAGGCCTGGGCCCAGGGAATTTTGTCCTCCCTGCCTCCCCCCCCCCTCAGCGGCCCTGGAATTAACCAGTTTTAATGGAAACATTGGTTGCAGCAAAAGTACAAATTAAAAAGTATTACTACAGAAAAACAAAAATATGCAAAGTTAAAAGCTGGTCATCTGGGAGTTATCCAGGAGCCATTAAAGCTGGTTCACTCCTGAGCCCATTGAGGTCTGCAAGAATTTGAAGCATGTGGTTAAGATTTGATCTTGTTCTTGTTTCTCGTCCTGCTATATTTTGACAGAGCCAAGGACGTTCTGTTTTTGTTACCTAAAAATGTAATGTCAGACGTAGTTGTTTAAATAACACAAGTCATTCCGGATCAACATTACGAAGTCGGCCTCAAGATAGAGAAGTCAGGAGGAATTCTGTTCTGCAGTTTGTTTTTTGTCAGAACAAAGTAATGGTCTCTTAGTTTAGGAGACTGAATTATTTTTACCAGTGCATTTTTTCTAGCAAAAAAGGTGCCGGTACTCAAATGCCAGGCCACCCTTCAGGGGTGAGGTGATCACTGAGGGACCCACCGCCCCCTGCAACCAGTCACAGAATCTATGATAAGGCAGAATTGGTGTGTAGAGCCTGAGCTCTTTCATTAAAACTTGGGGTCCATGGGTCAATTTTAGCAGACAATGGAAAAGGTGCCGGTACTCAATACCCCCAAGTACCCCCTCAAAAAAGCCCTGCTAAAGAGTGACAAGATTCCATGCAGAATTTCAAAGAGTAGCAACATTCCATATAGAACCCCAAAGAATAGCAAGATTCTGGAATCCTAAAGAACAGTATGTTTTTTCTATCAAAAAAGGTGCCGGTACTCAAATGTCAGGCCACCCTTCAGAAGTAGGGTGATCACTGAGGGACCCACCCCACAATGGCCAGGCCCCCTGCAACCAGTCACAGAATCTATGACAAGGCAGAATTGGTGTGTAGAGCCTGAGCTCTTTCATTAAAACTTGGGGTCCATGGGTCGACTTTAGCAGACAATGGAAAAGGTGCCGGTACTCAGTACCCCCAAGTACCCCCTCAAAAAAGCCCTGCTAAAGAGTGACAAGATTCCATGCAGAATTTCAAAGAGTAGCAACATTCCATATAGAACCCCAAAGAATAGCAAGATTCTGGAATCCTAAACTTAACTAAGAAAACACTGCTTTCAGACTACATTTATACTTTTCTTTCCCTCTGAGCTGTTTTAGTGAGGGATTAGGGTTTCCATCGCATTCTCCATTTGATTCTCCCTTTCTGAATTACCCACAGAAAGAGAATGGAAACTGAGATTTGTGACGAGAGAAGCCATTATCATCGCTTAGGTTTCTTGTCCCTGTTCATATATGTGTGTCTCTCAGCAGTATTTAGTCTCCAGCTTACTTCACAGTTATCTCTTTGCACTGGGAATAGGGGGAACTGTAGGCTGTGTTCCAGGCACTGACTCTCACATCACATGGAGGCCATGGTGAGATCATTAACACTGCTTTTCACCAAGAAAAAGTCTCATTTTCCCTACTTCCTTTTTCTTAAAGTTCCCTTCCAATAACACATTTTTCTGAGATGCCTGCCACCTTCCTACTGCAAAATGTCACCTTTATTGCTTTTCAGTGTCAAGATCTATAGAAAAATGGTTTACACAGGTGATTGCTTTCAGACAAGAAAACATTGCACCTAATATCATAGTAACATAGTAAATGATGGCAGATAAAGACCTGAACGGTCCATCCAGTCTGCCCAACAAGATAAACTCATTTTACATGGTATGTGATACTTTATATGTATACCAGAGTTTGATTTGTCCTTGCCATTCTCAGGGCACAGACCGTAGAAGTCTGCCCAGCACTGTTCTTGTACTAAGTTCTGAAGATTCTGGAATCCTAAAGAGTTACAAGATTCTGGAATCCCAATTAGTAGCAACATTCCATGTAGAACCCCAAAGAGTAACATAGTAACATAGGTAAATGACGCAGTTTGCCCAACAAGATAATTCATTTTACATGGTATGTGATACTTTATACCCGAGTTTGATTTGTCCTTGCCTTTCTCAGGGCACAGACCGTAGAAGTCTGCCCAGTACTGTTCTTGTATTAAGGTCTGAAGATTCTGGACTCCTAAAGAGTTACAAGATTCCAGAATCCCAATTAGTATCAACATTCCATGTAGAACCCCAAAGAGTAACATAGTAACACAGTTAATGACGGCAGATAAAGACCTATACGGTCCATCCAGTCTGCCCAACAAGATAAACTCATTTTACATGGCATGCGATACTTTATATGTATACCCCAGTTTGATTTGTTCCTGCCATTCTCAGGGCACAGACCGTAGAAGTCTTCCCAGCACTGTTCTTGTACTAAAAGTTTTGAAGGTAACGTCGATGCCCCTTAAAATTTACACTCCTGCCCATCCATATCTATTCAGTCACAAACAGGGCACAGACCGTAAAAGTCCGCCCAGTACTGGTTTTACTCTACAATTACCGGCATTACTACTACTACTTAACATTTCTAAAGCGCTACTAGGGTTACGCAGCGCTGTACAATTTAACATAGAGGCACAGTCCCTGCTCAAAGAGCTTACAATCTAAAGGACAAGTGCCACCCAATCTCTGCTAAGATTCCATAGATCCATTCCATATCCTTATCATATCCATATCCATTTGGTCATATTGTGGATTTAATTAGTTAACAAGCCAATCATGCTGATAATTGCTAATTAACAAGCAATTATTGACACTAATTGGCATTAGCTAGAATTTACACACACAGCTGTGTAAGCATAGTTGAAAAGGGGGTGTGGCCATGGGCGGGTCATGGGCATTTGTAAAATCTATGCGCATTGTGATAGAATACACCCGGTCTAATTTAGGCATTGGTGTAACTGCCCATGCTATATAGAATCTAGCCATGTATGTCTAAGTAACACCCAGAGGCATAGCCAGACCTCGATTTGGAAGGGGGCAGGAGCCCAAAGTGGGGGACACATCTTGTCCCACCTCCTCGCAGTTCTTGATCCCAGCTGTAACCCCACATACCTGGGCTGGAGGGGGGGTCTCCAAGCCCTGGCAGCAGAAGCACTCCTGCCCCATTTGTGCAAGCTCGTTTTTAGTGAAATTGAGCATGTGCAAAGCTTGCACGTGAAAAAGGGAAGTACCACCGAAAAAGTGGAGGTGCGCTAAAATCCTACGCAAGGAAGTGCACAAAGCAAGGACTAGGAAAGGTTGGCTCCTCCGAAAAACCATAGTAGACGTATGTTGAAAATCAAACCTTTATTCCAAAGAAAAACAGTGACAAACTCGACTCAACACAGCTGTGTTTCGGCGCTAAAGTGCGCCTTCATCAGGAGTCTTATAGTGTATAGCTGATTGTGTATATTCGATTATCGGTCATATGATGCTGTTACTGGAGTGATTTGCGCACCACGGAGATCTCTTTGGCAGAGACATCAGATAATACCCACATCTCATGTTATATAGCAGCATCATATAACTGTTTTTCTTTGGAATAAAGGTTTGATTTTCAACATACGTCTACTCTGGTTTTTTGGAGGAGCCAACCTTTCCTACTCCTTGCTTTGTGGAAAGTTTGCATGTGCTCAGTTTCACTAAAAATGAGCCTGCGCACAGGGGCGGAGGAAAGCAGAACAGGCAGCTTGTCGGCAAATCTCACTGTAGGAAGGTTTCTGCTGGCAGGGCTTTGGGACCTCTGCCAGCCAAACCAGCAGACCTTGGGGGACCCCAAAGCCCCCCCCCCCCCCCCCCCCGTGGCTATGCCACAGGTAACACCTTTACTCAGTGGTGTGCTGGAGCAGGCTCTCACAGGCTCGCAAGAGCCGGTTGTTAAGTTTTTAAGAATTTTGGGAGCCGGTTGTTAAAGTAGGGCCCTCCATGGCTACTTTAACAACTGGCTCCCAAAATGTGGGCTTGGGCCCCCTGCTGAATTATCTTTTACTTTGCTGGTGGAGATGCTGAGCCCTGCCAGCCAAGACAATAGACTACTTCTGCTCCTTGTTTCCAGCTCTGGGCAGCAGGCTGGGACTTCTCGGCAATGTGAGAGAAGTTCCAGCATGCTGCTGAGAGCAAGACGTTGGGAGTGGTGGCAGTCCATTTAGTGACTGCCAACAAAGGTATGCCTAGCGTGCCCGTACGAAGAGAGGGAGGAGAGAGAGGCAAGTGTTGCTTCCCCCCCCCCCCCCCCGGCCCTTCCAACTGCAGAGCTGGTTACTTCCGGAGAAAGAGCCTGTTGTTAAAAATTTACCAGCACACCCCTGCCTTTACTAAAGTCTCTACTTACATAAGCATTGCCAATTAGCACATGGAACTATGCGGCCTGATAGACCATCCATCAATTTTCAACAGCAGTGTCTTGATAGTGCTTCTGAGAGTCATTACAGACTGCCCTGGCGCATTCCGAACAGCACTGGTGCAGAGCATGAACTTTTCTAGTTAGTGGTGATATCCAATGCTGCCATCCAGATAAAGTCTCTGGACAACTTAGCACAGAAAAATTGCTGATCTGGGTTATCCAGATAGTTTCCAAGATAGTGGCTCTGAATATCGCTGTTATCTGGATATTTCTGATGGTTGGCAGTCTATCCGGATAGTCAGTGGTGTGGAATATTCAGGAATATGTTTGATCTATTCTTACTGTACACTGCCTTGAGTGAATTCCTTCAAAAAGGCGGTAAATAAATCCTAATAAATAAATGCCACGGCCATGGAATATCGAGCACAGAGTCTAAATACTGACCTGGTGCTTTTTGACACGTGCAAACAGCATCTAACTCTTCTGAAATTGCCTCCAGCATTAGGAACAGAATTGAAAACTCTGTTGCATAGAAACCTAGAAAAATGAAGGCAAATAAAGACCATATGGCCTACCCAACCTGCCCATAAGAACATAAGAGTAGCCAATGGTCCATCTAGCCCAGTATCCTGTTTTCTAAACAGTGGCCAGCGCACAAGTACCTGGCAGAAGCCCAAATCGTGGCAACATTCCATGTAGAACCCCAAAGAATAGCAAGATTCTGGAATCCTAAGGAGTGACAAGATTCCATGCAGAATCTCATATAGTAGCAACATTCCACGTAGAACCCCAAAGAATAGCAAGATTCCGGAATCCTAAAGAGTGGCAAGATTCCACGTAGAACCCCAAAGAATAACAAGATTCTGGAATCCTAAAAGTGACAAGATTCCATGCAGAATCTCAGAGCAGCAACATTCCATACTACAAATCCCAGGGCAAGCAGTTGCTTCCCATGTCTGCCTCAATAGAACACTATGGACTTTTCCTCCAGAAATTTGTCCAATCCTTTTTTAAACCCAGATATGCTAACTGCTGTTACCACCTCCTCCAGCAAAGAGTTCCAGAGCTTAACTACTTGTTGAGTGAAAAAAATTGTCCTCGTATTTGTTTTAAAAGTATTTCCATGTCATCTGCTCTCCCTACCACTCCCTTAGAGATCCTAAGTACAGTCCCAAGCTCTCTTGAATTCAGATACAGTTGTATATCATACTAAAGAATGGGGGGGGGGGGGGGGGGGGACTTCTTTAATCTTATCAAGCTAGGTTTTGCCAGAGCATGCTGGGCTAAATTTGTATTATCTCTGCTATCACACCTGCTCTGATTGCCTCACTGCCATTAGTGCATGTGTGATCTTTCTGTGAGGCAAATGCTGAGTGAAAATTAACAAAATAAGCAAGCGTTATGGGTGGGAACCACGTGAGTCTGACAGATCAGAGACGGAGGAGCTGTTGTGTCGGCTACACTAGTAAACCATTTTCTGTCAAGTCACCAAATCAGCTTTCCTTGAGTGTCTGGGTCCGTCTTCAGAATCAGATACAAAATTCTGCCCCCCCCCCCCCCCGCCCCCAACATATTGAGCCCACACCAGTAACTACAAGTAAAACAATTCAGAAGTTCAGCAGTAGTATAAAGGCTACCACCGATGATCCGGATGGAGTGGTGAGCTGGTGACACTTTCCGGAGACCCGTGCTAATCAGCCACTATCCGGACAGTTTGTCCAGATAACATTTTACATTTATCGTGGATGAGTGGCACCATTTCCAGTCTCAGTATGGCAAATCCCTTATATACTAGCCAATTTAGGATGGACCTCAAAGTAAACTGAGTGGGCCCCAAATTTCTCCACTGCCACCCTAGCACCCCCCCCCCCCCCCAATTCAAAGAAATACCTGAGCTGGCAGGGATCCCCAAGCCCCACCAGCCCAAGACCTCCTCCTCCTCACTGACCGCTGCAATGCCCCCTTGGGTGCCCGGTTGGTGTCCTGGCATGTGAGAGGGGACCAGTGCACTATGAATGCTGGCTCCTCCCACAACCAAATGGCTTGAATTTGTTCGTTTTTGAAATGGCCGTCCTCGGTTTCCATTATCAGCGAAAACTGAGGTCGGCCATCTCTAAGGTCGACCTAAATGTTGAGATTTGGCTGTCCCCGACTGTATTATCAAAACGAAAGATGGACGCCCATCTTGTTTCGATAATACGGGATGCCCCGCCCTTTCACCGGGGCGCCCTTAAAGATGGGCGCCCAGCTCGATTATGCTCCTCCGTGTGACTTAGAATTTAAGCACATCACATTATAGAATTGCTTGTTAATTGGAAATTATCAGTGCTGATTGGCTTGTTAACTAATTAATTGCGCATACAAATCCAGCATATGAGCGGATTTGCACACGCAACTTAAGTCAGCCTATATAGAATCTGGGGGATAATGTATATTTGCAGGAGGCATACGCATATATGGAGCATGGGCGAAGCTCCCACTTCTGTGCATAACTTAAATTCTGTGCATCCCTGCCGCATTTAGGTCCCCACACTATTGCCAGCTCTAAGACTGATATAAATGCAGCTGCCTAAATGTTAGACACTCTTTGGCCAATATTGAAAAGCATATAACCAGAGGGTGGGGCGGTGGGGGCGAAGGGAGAAGCTGCACTGCTGTCGGCTCCACTGGTTCCCTGCTCCCTCTGCTGTTGCTTCCTGTTCTGGGGCAGAGGGATCAGGGAACCAGCGGAGCCGACAGCCGCGCATCTGCTTCCAGCACCCAAGTAGGTGTGAAGAATGCACCCGGGAGGGGGGGGAGTTTTGAGGTGATGCGCCGGAGGGGGGAACAGTGATGCGCCAGGAGAGGACGCTGCACCCCGGGGGGGGGGGGGGGGTTGTGCTGCACCTGGGGGGGGTGGGGCTGCGCAGCCAACCAAGGAATGTCACTGCATTTAACCGGACAGGATTGGAACCTGGCCGGTTAAATGCCCCATAACCAGCTAGCCATGAATTTTCAGCGGAACATGGCTGTCTATGACCCACTGAAAATTTACAGTTAGTGGCTAGCCAACGGCTGGTTATATTGTGTGATATAACTGGCTATCCACCAATTTTCAGTGCAAGCTTGGTGGCCTGTTCAGAAGGAATGGATCTTCAGAAGTTTAGCCGAGATTGGGTGGCAGGACTGGTGGTTGGGAGGCGGGGCTAATGCTGGGCAAGACTTCTACGGTCTGTGCCCTGAAAATGGCAGATACAAATCAAGGTAAGGTGTACACAAAACGTAGCACATATGAGTTAACTTGTTCGGCAGACTGGATGGACCGTGCAGGTCTTTTTCTGCCGTCATCTACTATGTTACTATATTTGGCTGTGTAAACACCAGGCCTATCTTTGGCCAGTTCAAACTTAACTGGCCAGTGCTGAATATCGGCTTGGCCAGTTAAGTTTGAATCTGCCAAAAAATAAACTGAATTTTCAATGCCGGTCTCCGGAAATGACCCAGCATTGAATATCCGGGCTCAACACCGTCCACGGGAGTTAGCCAGACTAACTCCCACGGTCTGAATATCGGGCTCACTGATACCAGGTTAAACTAGAATTCTATAGTGACATTTGGGTGCCCGGCTTCCCTTATAGAAGAGACTCCTACCATGGGGCCCCTGAGTCCCTAAATGGAAGTGCCTTGTATTAGAATTACCTCCTTAATGTGTATGACCAAGGTACTTCCTAATGTTGCATTTTCTGAGCTAATTTTTCATAGGATGGGTGTCAGTGGTTTTCCCCAAGGTCAGTGTGAAAATGAACACAGTTTGGATATAAAAAAAAAACTTCATAGGTTGTGTGCAGCAGGACGTGGCATTCCTTTATCTCGGTTGGAGGCGCCTTCTGGCTGTCATGTCGGCTGCCTTTGAACCAGATCCTAAAAAGCCTCAGATCTTAGCACACGTAAGATGTTTCTCAGTTTCCTGTCTAGCACAGGGCCTTTGATGCATAGACAGCATTTTCATAACCAGAATCCTTGTTCTTCCCTATTTGTTTAAAAATTATCCAGTGATTATTAAGTTTTTCCTTAACCGAGTCTCCTCACCTGGTTTGAGCATATCAGCATGCTGGTTATCCTTCTGAACTGCGTCACCTTGGGGATGTTCCAGCCCTGTGAAGACGTGAACTGTAAATCCGAGAGGTGCAAAATACTGGAGGTAAGAAACTCTAAATCTTTGTTCAGTGAAAAAGAGAAGCTTTCTTTTTCAAGCCATTCTTGTGAAATCCCTTCTAAAAGATTTTTTTTAGGAACAAATCCTCACAAAGATATTGATATCAATATAAAAAATTAAATGAATAAATTATAATAATTATCATTATTTACATACAGATATCAAATTATAGTCCATATATAGAAGACTCAAAAATTCACATAATTAGGGGAAGCAATTTTTTTTTTACATGCGCCAAGGTCCCCTTTATCCCGTTAAAGTGTTGGTAAGGGCATCCACGCTAACCCAGTGGTAACCGGGCAGCACGCGGCACTGCATGATTACTGCTGGGTACACACTGGATTTACAAAAATAAAAATATTTTTGTAGCACCAGATACGACATGTGCTGGAGGTGGGAACTACTGCCGTTTTGTAAATGGGGCCTAAAGTTGGTAAATAAGTCACAATAAATAAATTAATTAATTAACTATTACCTCGGGTACAAAATTAGATTGCAAGCTCTCTGGGGAGAGGAAATTATCTACTGTACCTATATGTAAGTCACCTTTGAACCTCTGAGAAAGTGTGAACCACATCCTGTTTCCTTTCCCCCACCTGCAAACTGGGGGGGGGGGGGGTCCTTTTACAAAGGCGCGCTGAAAAACGGTGTGCGTTCGGCACGTGTAGGGGCCTACTCGGCTTAGTACAAGGGGCCCTGGTATTGCTGGCAGTCCAATTGTGACCGGGCCCAAGCGATCGATATTTCTAAAAGTACAGCGCAAGCACCTGGCAGCAGGGGCGTAGCTAGATAGCCAATTTTGGGTGGGCCTGAGCCCAAGGTGGGTGGGCATGGAATTCCCCCCCTCCCCGGCCCCTCCAGTTTGCTCTTCTCTCCACCCCTCCCTGCCCACAAACCCCAAATATTAAATACTTGAGCTGGTGGGATTCCTAAACTCTGCCAGCTGAAGATTTCCTCCTACTAATTGAGCAGCCAGCACTCTTCCAAATGGCAGCCGGCCGCACTTGCCTCAAACTGATGCTGCTGTCGGCAGGCCATGCATGCTCAGTGCTTTTGCATGTGTGAAAACTGAGCATGTGCAGAAGAGCCGGTCTTAGCGTCAGCTCAAGGCAAGTGCTGCTGGCTGACATTTGGAAGAGCACTGGCTGCCCAAGGACAGAAAATCTTCAGCTGGCAAGGTTTGGGAACACCCACCAGTCGTAGCAAGAGTGTCACAATTTTGGGTGGGCCTGAATCCAACGTGGGTGGGCCAGGGCCCACCCAGGCCCACCTGTGGCTACGCCACTGCCTGGCAGAGAACTAAATTGTCAAATGCTTGTGTCACCGGGTCCTCCCACCACCGGCTCTGCCACCCAATCTTAGCTGAGATTGGGTGGCAGAGCCGGTGGCGAGAGGCGGGGCTGGTGGTTGGGAGGCGGGGCTACAGCTGGGCAAGACTTCTATGGTCTGTTCCCTGGAAAATGGCAGATACAAATCAAGGTCAGGTATACACAGAAAGTAGCACATATGAGTTTATCTTGTTGGGCAGACTGGATGGACCGTGCAGGTCTTTTTCTGCCGTCATCTACTGTGTTACTATGTTGTGTGCGCGGTTCTTATGCAACGTTAATAAATAGTAAGTCTATAGTTTCTATTTTGCACATTTTGAAACGTAACTTTTTTGAACACAGCTTCCTCTCACTGACTTGGCAGATACTGACAGATTTTCAAAGCTTAATCGAATGTTCTGTTCAACCCTTTATAGCTGTAATTTACTCTTCTGTGTGTTAAAAACAAGACTTCCTTTCTGGATGGACTGCAAAATTACATTTGACAAATGCATTCGGTGCAGACTTGCAATTGCACATATCACCATTAATTCTGTTCCAATATGCTCGGAGATCTACAAAAGGGCTACACAGCTCACAACTTCCCTGGGAAAGTCTTTATTTTCAGATTGTTTTTTTAAATATATTTTGATAGATTGTTTATCGTTTGCCAAAGACTTGTCTGATTTTTGTAACAAAGTGAACCCTTAATGAAATATGGATATACGAGAGAGTTGGATTCCTAAGATTTCCACTTCTTAAGAAGCTGTGAATATCATTGTTGCCTGCTTCTGTGGTTTCTTTCCAATAAAGGGATGTAATGCGAGTAATTATTATATTCCATTTTGCCGATCTGGCATTTCTAAATGAATATCAACCTGCTCATTGGCAGGGCCGTGCCGATGCGGTAAGCGGGGTAAGCGCCGCAGGGGGGGCGCTATCCTCTGGGGGGCGCCGCCGCTGCGTGCTTACCCTGCCCTCCCGCTCCCATGTAGGAACTGCCCGCCCTCTTCTCCCCCCCAAGATCCCGTTCCTTTTTTTTTTCTTTTAAATTTACCTTCCTCCGGCAGCGCAGCGTCTGTGAAGGAGGCGGCGCTCCCAGTCCCGACGTCTCTAGCCTTCCCTTGTTCGCTGCTCACTGCCCCGCCTTCTTCTGACGCCGCCTCCTTCACAGACGCTGCGCTGCCGGAGGAAGGTAAATTTAAAAGAAAAAAAAAAGGAACGGGATCTTGGGGGGGAGAAGAGGGCGGGCAGTTCCTACATGGGAGCGGGAGGGCAGGGGAGAGAGGGAAATCGCTGCCTTGGAGCCAGGCAGGTGCGGGGGGGGGGGGGGCGCCAACTGGTAGTCTGCAGGGGGGCGCCAGAGACCCTTGGCACGGCCCTGCTCATTGGAACCACTTAACGATACTGTGAAAGCTAAATAGCACTATTATCTGTATGGTTCCTTGGAACACTCTTGCCCTAACCCAGCACAATCCCCGGCAGGGCCGCCAAGAGACTGGGCCAGGCCCGGGACAAGGCAGCCCCTGGGGCCCCCCCACCCGAGGACGCCGTACCCCCTCCACCCGCCACCGGGCCCTCTCTCCACCCCCGGGCTCTCTGCACTGACCTTAAGCGCCTCACATTCGAAAGCGCAGCAAGCAGCGGCAAACCACTCCTTCCTTCTGTGTCCCGCCCTCGCGGAAGTTACATCAGGCGAGGGCGGGACTCGGAAGGAAGGAGTGGTCTGCCGCTGCTTGCTGCGCTTTCGAAGGTGAGGAGCTTAAATTCAATGCCAGGGAGCGACGGAGGGCAGGCAGGCCGGGCTGCGGCGGTGGTGCCTGGCCCCTTCCCCCCCTGAGGCCCGGGCCTGGGGAATTTTGTCCCCCCCTGTTCCCCCCCCCTCTCGGCGGCCCTGATCCCCGGGATTCTATATATCAGGCCGAGATGGTGTGTGTAAATTCTAAGTCACATACAGGCTCATTTTCGAAAGAGATGGACGTCCATCTTCCGACGTAAATCGGTACTTGGACGTCCACCTCTCAGAGACGTCCAACTCGGTATAATCGAAACCCAATTTTGGACGTCTCTAACTAACTGAAGTCTGTCGCACGGATGTCCAAATTTCAAGGGGGTGTGGTGAAGGCGGAACTTGGGCATTCCTAAGACTTGGACATCTTTGACCCATAATCGAAAAAAGCAGAGACGTCCATGACTACAACTTGGACGTTTTCACCTGGACCTGTTTTGATTACGAATAAGGCACAAAAAGGTGCCCGGAATGACCAGATGACCACCGAAGGGAATCAGATATGACCTCCCTTTACTCCCCCAGTGGTCACTTACCCCTTCCCACTCTCAAAAAACATTATTAAAAATATTACTTGCCAGCCTCTATTGCAGCCTCAGATGTCATACTCGGGTCTATGACAGCACATGCAGGTCCCTGGAGCAGTTTTAGTGGGTACTGCAGTGCACTTCAGACAGGTGGACCCAGGCCCATACACCCCCCCCCCCCCCCACCTGTTACATTTGTGGAGGAAACAGTGAGCCCTCCGAAACCCACCAGAAACCCTCTGTATCTACATATAGGTGCCCCCTTCACCCGTAAAGGCTATGGTAGTGGTGTACAGTTGGGGGTAGTGGGTTTTGGGGGGAGGTTTGGGGGGCTCAGCACACAAGGTAAGGGAGCTATGTACCTTGGAGTATTTTATGAAGTCCATTGCAGTGCCCCTTAGGGTGGCCAATTGCTGTCCTCGCATGTGAGGGGGACCAGTCCATTAGAAATGCTGGCTCCTCCCACGTCAAAATGGCTTGCATTTGGACGTTTTTGACTTGGACGTCTTTGGTTTTGAAAATCGCCGAAACTCAAAGACGTCCAAATCTAAGGATGTCCTTGGTATTTTCGAAACGAAAGATGGACGTCCATCTTTTTTTGAAAATACACTTTTCCCCACCTCCCCACCCACAATCTAGTAGTTCTCCCTCCACTCCCTACCCCCCCCCCCCCCGAGATCTGGTACCTCCATCTATCCCCCCCCCCCCTCGCTGCTGTTCCTTGCTGTACTTTTTACTTTTACTTAAGTATTAAAATATACATTCATTATTACTTTCAATTAAGTACTTTGGCCTAGTACTTTTAACAACACTGTCAGGCTCACAGGTCTATAGTTTCCTGGATCATCTCCAGGAGCCCTTTTTAAAACTGGCGTCGCATTAGCCACCCTCCAATCGTCAGGCAATTTTGGCATTTTGAATGATAAGTTACAGATTAGTACTAGAAAGGTCCCAGCATTAGCCTGTTTCCTATTACCCTGGTAATTATTAATTAGGATCACCATTAGATATCACAGACATGCAGTGAAGACGATGATCTGTACTTAGTTTTATTACGTTAAGAGTGCTTGGATGTGTGGCGAATGAGCAGAAGTGAACCAAGAGAAGATTGTAGCTTTCCTGAAGGGGTTTTAAGAGACGGGGTCTTATTAACCTATAAGGGTCTTATTAACCTGTAAGTGCATTCACTCTGCAGCCCCTCACTACCTCTCCACCCTCATCTCTCCCTACTCTCCCTCCCAGGAACTCCGTTCACTAGGCAAATCTCTCCTAATTGCACCCTTCTCCTCCATCGCTAACTCCAGACTCCGTTCCTTTTATCTTGCCGCACCTTATGCCTGGAATGGACTCCCTGAGCCATTACGTCAAGCTCCATCCCTGGCCGCCTTCAAATACGGGCTAAAGGCCTACCTGTTTGATGCTGCTTTCAATTCCTAACTTGTCACCTGCTCGTAACCTTTATCTTGTCTTCCTCTCTTCAATAGTCCCTTTTCCCTATGTGTCCTTCTGTCTGTCCTACCCTTATCCCTTATTGGCCCTGTCTGTCTGTCCTGATTTAGATTGTAAGCTCTTTTGAGCAGGGACTGTCTTTTCTTCATGTTCAATTGTGAAGTGCTGCGTATGACTGGTAGCGCTATAGAAGTGATTTGTAGTAGTAGTAGACCGGGTCATTGAAGCTACTGTGAGAACGGCAAACCCAGCTGTCAGAGAAAGCACAGGGAGACAGCAGATATCCGTGTTACTTCTTTCACAGCATGAGGAAATGCTGTTTAAAAAATAAAAAGGAAAAAATGTACAATAAACAGAAAACAAATAGGGCAGCTCTCTGTGTTTTAGCTGCTGTGCAAGATGGAGCCCAGGGAGCCTACGCGAGCTCAACACGTGCCAATTTGGAACTACTGCCTGGGCGGTAATTTCATTTTGTACACGCGTCCAGTAGGTGCACCAGAAATATTTCCAGTGCGTGGCGCTAGCCAGGCAATAATTGGCATTGTGCGCGCACTGACAATTACCGCCCGGTGAACGCCTGAGACCTTACCGCTAAGTTAATGGGTGGCGGTAAGGCCTCAGGCCCGAAATGAACGTGCGCCAATTTTCATTTTGCCGCACGTCCATTTTCCGCTAAAACAAAAAGGCCATTTTTGCAAGAGAACTGAAAAACGAACCTGCGCGCGTCCAATACACGTGTCTAGGCCAGCGCAGGCCAGTTTTTGGCACACCTTATTAAAAGGACCCCATAACAAGGAAAAGAAATCCATAGAGACACACTCATAAGAGAAAAATTACACTGGCTCCCACCATTTATGGAGAGGCCCCAGTCTACACGACAGACCTCATAGACTTACCACCCAGAAACACTAAAAGATCAGCTCGCACATTCCTGAATCTCCACTATCCTAGCTGCAAAGGGCTAAAATATAAATTAACACATGCATCCAGCTTCCCCTACATAAGCACACAGCTATGGAATGCATTACCACTTGCCGTGAGAAAAATGCGCAACCTAACTAACTTTCGGAGATCACTGAAGACCAGCCTGTTCAAAAAGGCATACCACAACGACACAGCTTAACTACCAGACAACGAAACTCAAGCCTAAACTAGATAAAACCCAACTCTCTATACTTGACTACCAAAGTCTACTCTACCACGAATGAACTTTAACACAATACCACTGTATCTCTAATTCCGAATATGAACTCTTTATACTTGACTGTTCAATCTATTATGCCAATCATGATCCTTAATGTAATACCACTTGTATCTCTCATTCCGTAAATGGTGATCACCATGACGGAACAATGTAAGCCACATTGAGCCTGCAAATAGGTGGGAAAATGTGGGATACAAATGCAACAAATAATAAAATAAATAACTGAAAATATGGTATTAACCACAATAAAATAATGCACATTTTTGAAAAAAAGGGGAGCAAAGAATACGTTTATCTTGTAAACGAGACGAGAATCTACTTAGAGGCACGGAAGCAATATTAAGTAGGAGTTCAAAAGTTACACCGTAGAGAATCTGGGGAAGCAAAGTTGGGGGTCCTTTTATTAAGGTGCGCTGAAAAACGGTAGTGTAGACGCGTATTTTGGGCGCGTGCAGAATCATTTTTTCGGAGCACCTGCAAAAAATGCCTTTTAAAATTTTTGCCTAAAATGGACGTGCTATTGTCCTTAGCGGTAACTGGGCGGTAATGACCTATGCACGCCAAATGCCACTTGGTGCGCGTAGCTGACACACGCCAGAAAATAAAAAATATTTTTCAGGCTCGCGTAATGGACACACGCCAAAAATGAAATTACCGCAAGGGCTACGTGGCTTAGTTAAAGGGCCCCTTGATGCTTTAAATGAAATTTGTTCATGAACCAACAACCAGTGCAATTCAGCAATATAACCAGAAATACTTCCCCATTGCTTCCACCCTCCTCGCTCACCCCCCAGTACACTCCCAGTGCTCTCCTGAGAAAAAGACAGTCCTCCTTTGAAGACCCCTTCTGATTCCTCCCCCCCCCCCATCTCACTTTACCTCCAAGATAACTGTGCTGTTCATTGCAATGTTTTTGTATTAGTTAACTGTTGAAAAGTGTTTTTCTTGAAAACTAATTTCCTTTTTTTTTCTCCAATTATTTTCTATCCTAGGCTTTTGATATCTTCATTTTTGCATTTTTCGCTGTGGAGATGGTTATCAAGATGGTCGCTCTAGGAATCTTTGGACAAAAGTGTTACCTTGGAGACACATGGAACCGTCTGGATTTCTTCATCGTCATGGCAGGGTTAGTACCAGACCTAAGAAATGGTCAGTACGCTGCAGATCGGCGAATCCAACAGCAGACTCACTGCCTTGGTAGTGGGTTTAAGAAGCTCCATAACTTGAGCCAGGGAAAAGCCTGTGGAGTTACCATGTCATTGATTCTACAGAAAGGGTCTCTGAAACAGAATGGAAAACAGTTGTTTCTCAGATCGCTAATAAGGGGAAGGGGAGGGGGGCTTCTCTTTTCTCTTCTATAACTTCTATATATAATTCACATGAGCCTTATGCACTCTGGTTGCCCTCTTCAAATATAGATAAGGCCCCTTAGTTCCATCTCCAAGAACTCCATGTTAAACATTATTTATTAGGATTTATTTACCGCCTTTTTGAAGGAATTCCCTCAAGGCGGTGTACAGTAGGAATAGATCAAACATGAGCAATAGGCAATTATAGCAGTAAAAGTATTCAAATAATACAAAATATGGCATGGTATACAACTTACAATGTCAACGCGATACGTAATATTTATTTTATTTTTGTTACATTTGTACCCCGCGCTTTCCCGCTCATGGCAGGCTCAATGCGGCAGGCAATGGAGGGTTAAGTGACTTGCCCAGAGTCACAAGGAGCTGCCTGTGCCGGGAATCAAACTCAGTTCCTCAGGACCAAAGCCCACCACCCTAACCACTAGGCCACTCCTCCACATTTTAATTGGTAGTGAAGGGTAAAGCAAAGATGGAACATATAGATGGGTAAGAAAGTAGGAAGAGTTAGAAACTAAGGTGACTAATTTAAAGAAAGTTGCACATGAGGCCAGAGAGATGGTTAAATATTATCTCAGCTAGAGTAGGAGTGGATAAACATGTCCCGCTGCAGTATGTGCAGCCCGAGTCAGTCCTTGTGTGTGTGTGAGTGAGACTAACAAGTTAATTACTCCTTCCAGTAAAGGCCTGGTTGAAGAGCCAAGCTTTCAGCTGGTTCTTGAAGTAGAGATAGTCTTGTGTTAAGCGTAGCCTTTCAGGCAATGCATTCCAGAGTGTGGGGGCTACTCCGGAGAAGGCTCGCTTGCAAGTATTTATTTATTGCATTTGTATCCCACATTTTCCCACCTCTTTGGAGGCTCAATGTGGCTTACAATGTGTCGCTATTAGTAGATAGTAGAATGAGAGATAACAGTTAGTGTTACATAAAAGAATTGCATAGTCGAAATTTAAACAAGTAGATATAAGTAAAAAACAGTTCTGATAATAGGTAAGGTGGAGATGCCATACAAGATAACGTTATCGAAATTCGAACAAGTACATGTAGGCAAAAAAACATTGCTGACAGCAGGTAAGGTTGCGATGTATTACAGTTATAGTTACTGATCTTGTTGGTATGCCTTGTTGAATAGGTGGGTCTTCAGGGATTTGCGAAAGTTGATTAGTTCGTAAATAGTTTTTAAGTTACGCGGCAATGCGTTCCATAACCATGTACTCAGGTAAGAAAAATTAGATGCATGCATTAGTTTGTATTTTAGGCCCTTGCAACTGGGGAAGTGAAGATCAAGGAATGTGTGAGATGATCTTTTAGCGTTCCTGGGTGGTAGGTCTACTAGATCTGACATGTAGGCAGGAGCATTTCCGTGAATAATTTTATGAACTAGAGAACATACCTTGAACGTGATACATTCTTTGAGTGGAAGCCAGTGTAGTTTCTCCCTCAGGGGCTTAGCACTTTCATATTTTGTTTTTCCGTATATGAGTCTAGCTGCGGTGTTCTGGGCGGTTTGTAGTCTCTTAATGATTTGCTCTTTACAGCCAGCGTGTAATGTCTTTCGGAGAGGGTTGTCATTGTCACAGATCCTCAGCTACAATTTTGCTGTGCTCATATGTCCAACCTTTAAGCTTAGTCCTCTAATATTGTGATATAAATAAGGCCAACAACCTCCTAGTTGGCTTCAAGAGATGCACAAGGTCCTGTGTAACGGTTTTGGATTAGAATTGTCAAATTATCTAACATTCTGTCTGAATCTCCCCTTAACGCTGGGATAGGGATTTTGGTTCACATCGGCAGCATTGAACCCTTTGTTGAATCTAATCTAAGGCTCTGTGACTCTTTTTTTTTTCAGCATATGTTATTGATTTTAATCAAGTAGAGACAAATAACAGGATGATAACAAAAAAGAACATGATAGTGTAATACAGCAAAATGTGTACATGAGCATTAAACGTAATAAAACCCAGAACAGTGAAATAATATTTATCATCTAAGTCACCATAAGACATCCATGTAACAATGTTATTTGGCAAAGTAAATATTCAATTTCTTCCATTCAGAAAATTGACAACTCTTCTGTAAAGATTGGGATTCCAGAATGATTTCACATTTCTTGAATAATAAAACCCAGTTCAAAGATCAATAAGTTTGTACTAAGTCTAAAAAAGAAATGTTTTTGTGTAGCTCAAAATATGGTCTTCCATCCTCAGAAAACAACAGAACCATTTCAAACTCTAATCAAATCTACAGAGAAAAGGTTTTATTTTTAATCAGGAAGACTAAACCTGAATGTGATCCATGGATCTGAGGTGCACCACATCCAAATCACCTCGTCTTGTTTTGGACACAGTTTCTCTATATATTATTAACCAGTCTGTCTGACTGTCTTTGGGGCCTGTTTAGTAAACCAAGCAGTTAGTGTGAAAGTTAGCGTACAGTACCAATCCTTATTTGGCAAATTAATCCTTAGTGGTAGTATCACAAGACTACCACTAGGGGTCACAGCTGTCATTAGGAATCGGGAATGGGGCGAGATCACTGCTGCCTCATCCACTAGATGACCAAGGATAACCCCAGATAAGTCCCAGAGCAGTTCCAGCGGTGAGGGGGGGAGGCCTTTGGTCATTTGACGGGATTCAAGGGAGGGATCTGGGTCAGGGAGGATGCTGATAGAAGGGATAGTTGTGTTCATTTGATGTGGGCCCCCACACCGTCTGCTCTGAGCGATAAATGTTGGGCAGGTGCTGACTACACCCCCAAAATTTACCACATAGGTTTTGCATTTACCACAACTTAAGTTTTGCTATTAAAGTTCCAGTAAGTGCTAAATCTTAATGTACTTAACATCATCCTCTGTCTTTCTCTCACTGGGGTGCAGATGGTTAAAAGTCCAGCGCTGTTCTGAACAGCGCCGGAAAAAAACCACCACAACAGCACTGCAACACAGCCCCCTAATGCTCAGCTTTAATGACATGAAAATTTAAGAGTGATGTCAGCGCTGAGCATTAGGGAGCTGTTTCGAATTCTGTAGGAGAATTGTGCCTGGGCATGTGCTCAAGACCCCCCCCCACCCCCAAACACATAAGGTCCTGGTGGTCTGGTGGACCCCAGACCCCCACCTCCCAAAGACAAACCGTGATGGTCCAGTGGAACCCCAAACCCCCCACCCCCCAAGTACTTAAACCCTGATGGTCCAGTGGGACCCCTAGCTGGGACCCCTCCTCCAGTGGCCTATCTCAAAGAAGGAGGAGGGAAGGAGTCTTACACTCTCCTCCTGCTGGGCGATCATCAAAATGGCAGCACCCTGCCCAATGAGCAAAGCCTAACTACCATATAATGTCTTACCCAGGGTCTCCTGGGTGTCTGGGGGGGGGGGGGGGCAGGAACAGATGATTGTGGCAAACACCCAATAACCAAATATGAGTCTGCACAGGTGGGACTCATTCAGGAGGCGTCTTCAGCTGTCGGGGCTAAGCATCCCTACCAGCAAAGGTAATATTTTATCATGGTGGTGGTAGTGGTGGAAGGGGGGGGGGGGGGAAGAGGGACAGAAAACCAGGCCTCCTCAGTCCATCTATGGGAACCCCCCAAAATGGACTTCTGGCTACACCCCTGCTCACAAGAAAACTGCAGTGTGACCTCCATATTGGCAGAGAAGCTCAGCATAATGACCTCTAGTATCGTTAACGAGAGCTTAGTAGAAAGGCTGTATATTTGTGGTTTCTGTCCTGATAGATCAGATACTGCTGAGAATTAATGGGCCTCTCCAAATTGTACCTGAAATATTGCTCATTTAAATTCTAATTAGTGACTGCAATAAAGTGCATTTAAGAAGGATTTTAGTAGAGAATGTAGGGACCTAATTTACTAAGCTTTTATCCCTCCTGGAGTGGGTAGAAAACCTTTATAAATCAGGTCTTAAGTGGAAGGAGGAGCTGGGCTGAGTTCCTTTATGGTACATCTTGGTCTGTCTCAGACCCGGCTTGAGTAAAGCTGTCCCTACCCAACCTCACATTAATGAACATTAAAAACTTTTTGTTGTTTATTTATAAATTATCTTTATTTTTCAGCTTGCACAAACATTTAATTATTAATTTCCAATAGTTGTCAGTTTTCATTGTAGTTTTCATTAGCTGGAAAGACGTAGGCAAATTGCGTAGAAAAAAATTCTTAGATTTAGCAGCAAGGTCTAGGAATATAACTTCTGGGGAAATCTGAACAGTACACTTCAGACTACAAGGAAGAGTCATCCATAAGGCCCTTCTTTTATCCAGGTAGACGTGAAAGGGAACTGGAACTGTGAATGTGTAATAATTAATCTATATCCGATCTCTAAACAGGCTAAGCTAAGCCAGATGGTGTATTCCTTGTAATACACATTGGTTCATGCTCACCTGGTTTTTCTGCGTTCGTAAATTCATTCTATGATTCACTTCCATGCTGGTGAGTGAATACCCTTCTCCTAAGTGATGCTTTAGGAGAGAAGGGGCACATAAATGATCTATTTTTGCTGTAGACACATTTTCCTTCAAGGGATTGAATTATGGCCTCTGATATTGCATTCATTCAGCCTAGGGTTGTTAACTCGATCGAGATTCGCCCAACAGGGTTGATCCAGGCCTGGGCTTACCCCAATGCATCCAGGGACTTGTAGCCTTGCTTTTCTTAGGGAATCCGATGAGACCATCAGAACCATCTTTGCACAGAATGGGGTAAGGCCAGGAATTGATCGACCCTGTCGGGCGAATCTCGATCTAGTTGGCAGCCCTAATTTCAGCCAGACAAGAACTAGAAGAGGAACAGGAGAAGAATGAAAATGTTCTGCAGAAAACAGAAACGGCAAAAAGCGGAGACATCCGGGGGGATACTGATGTCATTGGAGCCACACTCTGGTCATAAATTTTATTGTTGACCCAAAACGGCCATGTTTAAGCAAGTGCCTGCATCAGGGGTCCTTGTTTTTCAACATGAGTAAAGTAAACACAATCTGGCCAATATTCAAAATGATTTAACCAGCTGCAAACGGCCGCCAACCAGTTAAATTGTTCGTCATTTTCAGCAGCAATTGGGGGCTCGTTTTCAAAGCACAAAGACTTATAAAGTTACTGCCAGCACCCACATAATCCTGGGCTCCTCCTTAATCCCGCCCCCAAAACTGGCCCTGATCTGCCCTGCCCACTTTTTTTGTGAGTGGTCAGAGTGTACGTTGTGCTTACCCACATTGAAACACAAGGACCCCTGACACAGTCACTTGCCGAAACATGGCTGTGTCAGGTCAACAATAAAATTTAAGACCAGAGTGTGGCTCCAATGACATCATTAAACCCCTCTGGCCATCTCTGCTTTTTGCCTGATATGAACTGCCAAATAACGAAGACCTTTTACTAAAGCTTGATGCATTCTAACGGACATTAGTGTGCGCTACGCACATTGCCCGTAGGTATAAAATAGGATGCACAGCATTTAGTGCATGTAATGTCTATTAGTGCATACCCTAAGCTTTAGTTAAAAGGGACCCAATGTGAGCCATCAGGCCAAATAGCAGCCCATGAAGGAAGAGTTGTTGCTTCCTTCCAAAGACGTTTGTTGCATCAGCTCCCTTTCCTCCATGTTGAAAGGCTGCCTGCTCCATCCGTGCTGCCTTCTGTCCGATGCAATGTCCAGCTACACAGTCCATTAGGATGCCCAGGCAGAAAAGGCACCCCTTGAGAACAGCAATACGAGCACTGGTTGCCAGGGCAGAATTATCTCTTATTTGTCCTGTTTGTCTGGCCTAATTAGATTGTAAGCTCTGTCGAGCAGGGACTGTCTCTTCATGTTCAAGTGTACAGCGCTGCGTACGTCTAGTAGTGCTATAGAAATAAGTAGTAGTAGTAGTAGAATTAACCCTTTGGTGGGTCCTAGGCAAACACATTGGCCCTCCGTTGTAATATAAATACATGTTAAAACTTTTACAAACAGGGTAGGGAAAACAGACAAACCTCTGTGGGGATTGGTAGCTATGGTCCCACCCGGGGGCATAGCCAGACCTTGACGGGTGGGAGGACCTTGATGACACCTTAGCTGGCGGGGGTCCCCAACCCCCACCAGCTGAAGCGTTTGTCCCGCACTGGTCTCGCATTGCCTGCCCTGCTCTGTTCTGCGTCGCATCGTGCACACTCATTTTAATGAAACTGAGCACTGAAACGAGCGTGCGTGGCGCGATTGAGAAGAACAGGGTAGGCAATGCAGCGAGACCAGCACAAGACAAATGCTTCAGCTGGTGGGTGCCCCAGAGCTAATTTGGGGGGCCCATACCCCTGTGCCCCCCCCAAAGCTACGCCACTGGTCCCACCTTCCACTTTTCTTTCTCCCAGCAGCTGACATAGCAGAGACATATGTGCCTTTGAAGCCACTGAATTAATATATCAGAGAAGTAATTATTGATACTAGTGAAATGTCTAGTTTGCCCAAACTTTAATCCTGCCGTGCTGGTTGCCCACCCCTCTGTCTGTACAATGGAGACGGGCAACTAGAACAGCAGAATGGGAAATCAAACTCAAAAGCTGAGAACACCAACCCAGTATTTTCAACCGTGAGCAGGAGAAGCTCCACTTCAGATTAATGTATTCAGTCACTCGAATAAACCAACTTAGCTTTTCCTTTATATGTTCTTTAGATCTATGGCACATGAGCAGAAAGTGAACAAGAGAGATTTTAATTACTAAGTACACCGGTATCTTACTCCGAAGCCTTCTGGAGTAATTGCAGTTTTAACAGCTTGAAAGTGAACATAATAGGTGGGTTGTTTTCTTCAATAAGTGGGCTTGGAGCTATTAGAAGACTCTCTGGAAGAGAATGATAAATGGATGCCCACCCTTTCATTTGCCCTATTCAGTTTCCTTTAGTAAGCTGATTACACTAATTACAGAGGTACCAAGGAAAATCTGGGGAAAAGTCTTAAAAACCTCTTAAATAGAGCAGCGACTGACAGCAGCAGGGTGCGTCTGAAAAGAGCGACAGCACGAAATGCTAAGGAGAGGCTCCATTTCTGCCCAAATTTATGATTAGGATTTATTTATTGGGATTTATTTGCCGCCTTTCTGAAAGAATTCACTCGAGGCGGTGTACGGTAAGAATAAATCAAACATAAGCAATAGACAATTACACAAATAACAATACAAAGTATGGCATGGTATACTACTTGGACCCTAAAGTTGTGTTTGGAGCATCTTATCCTGTTGTATTGACTGATGTCTTGGTCTTGGTTGATTTCCACCTTCTTTTTGTTGTGTTTCATTTTTGTGGAGGGTGAACCCCATTTGTTTCTTGCGATGGTATACTACTTACAATGTCAACACAATACACAATAGAACATTTTAATAGACAGCACAGGGTATAAGCAAAGATGGAACGTATAGATAGGTACGAGAATAAGTGGAGTTAGAAGATGAAGAACTAATTTAAAGAAAGTTTTAAAACCACCGACCGCTGAATATCGGCTTCATTGATTCTTCAGTTTTCACAGTAGAAGCTTTCTTCGTAAGCACAATGTGAAGAAATTTGTTGGAATTAACAAGCACTACTATTTGTAACACACACTGGGATCAAGATTGATGATAATTATCGTGAGAGAGCATGAGATTCAAAACTTAACAATTTTCTTCCAAAATGGAGTTTTTTTTAGACCAATGAACGAGACTGTGAGCTGTGGTACGGGAACTACTTAATTCTCGTCAAAGGGTGATCACAGCCAACCGAGGTCTTTTTCCTCCATTCTTGCTCCTCATTTACATGTGTCCTTGATTCATTTATAAGTTTTTGGATCAACAACGAGTTGGGTTATTTGTTCCGCTATTGTAGTTTTGGTCTTCTGAAGGAGTCAACGTACAGCAATTCTACATGAGCCGGAGAGGTTGAACCAAATGAAGAAACCTTGGACCAAGAGCATCATCGAAGTCAAAGAGAGGACGTACATATTATTTGAAGGATGGAAGCCATCATGCGAACTGAGCTTAGGTTAGGAAAGGAATGGAGTGTGATCAGCAAATGTTAACGAGGCATTTTTATGAGCCCAGTTGTGGTCAGTGTATACACACAACTGGCAAGACATAAAATTCTTCTGTTCCAGACATTTTCACAGCCTTGCAAAGACCAATTAAACAAACAAAAAGATGCTTTCTTTTTTTTTAGAAAAGCTTTCAAACGAGTGTATGAAAATGCAGCAGTATATTCAAATTAATAAAATACCGTCTTTGTGCAGTGCAGATACTGCAGCTTGTAACTGTCATCGAGAAGTAAAAATAAAAGCCGACAGACAGATGGAAACTATAAACATTGTTATGCACTAGAAACAGCTGAGGATAATTATTCTGACTTTATTTCAGCGGTTAGATATAGCTCTACACCTGAGGACCTGAAACAAATGTCAGGCAGGTATAAAAATCGCCTGCCCCAAAGAACTGGCAATCCGTGGTATCAAAATAAATCCCTTCCCCAAAAAACTTGTAGTCTAAGGGGTACAAGAGATAGAACCCCCCCCCCCCCCCCCCCAATTCTATAAAAGCCGCTAAATTTTTTGGGCTTGCGCACAATTTATTTGAATAGCAAGCCAATTAGTCCCAATAATTGGCTTTTTTACAAGTAATTATTGGCACTAATTAAATGTAACAGGGCCTGAAAAAGAGGGGAGCAGAAATGAGAGGGGCATGGGCAGAACGGGGTGTTCCTAGCATTTATGCATGTTGTTTTAGAATAAGGAGGGGATACGCACCGCATTCGGATGTGTTCATTTGCACCATATTTCAGAGGAATTCATTAGTACAAGTTACTTGAGGAAATGGCCAAGATCGTGAGAATCGATGACAGAAGCCGAAGTTGAATCTTGATCACCTTTAGGTCAATATTCAGCCTGAAGTAATCAGCAGTTTTATAAAGCTGTTGTCAGCCTCACGCTGAATTAGACCTGGGTATTCAATGAAGGGCTCTGCCCCGAATATCCTGGGTCTTCAACTGACAGACATCTTTATTTATTTATTTATTTATTTATTTATTTATTTATTTATTTATTTATTTATTTATTACATTTGTTTATCATATTTTCCCACATATTTGCAGGCATAATGTGGCTTACATAATGGGGACAAGTACAAAAGATGTTATAGTGGGATAGGGAAGATAAGATGCAGTCAAGTTGGGTTAGGGTAGAAGGGTTTGATAACTTATGCTGGTGCTGGTTGATATTCGTGGTAACATAGTAGATGACAGCAGATAGAGACCTGTACGGTCCAACCCAGGGGCGTAGCTAGATGGGGGCATGGGCCCCCACAGATTTAGCCCTGGCCCTCCTGCTTTCACCCCCCTGCCAACCCTCCCCCGCACATTCGACCCCCTCCTGCCGCTGCCATCAGATACCTTTGCTGGCGGGGTCCCCAACCCCCGCCAGCCGAAGTCCTCTTCAGCACCGGTCTCCGGTGCGTTGCTGATCTGGATTCTGTTTCTGACATGAGTCCTGATGTCCTGCACCTTTGCTGGTGGGGGAAGGTTGGCGGCGGCGGGAGGGGGGGTCAAAAGGGATGGGGGAGGGGCAGCGGCACCAGGGGGAGTCAAAAGTGGTGGGGGTGGCAGCACCAGGGGGGGCTAAAATATGCCCCCTCACCTCGGGCTCTGGACCCCTCCTCCCGCCGAAGTCTGGCTACGCCCCTGGTCCAACCAGTCTGCCCAACAAGATAAATGCATAACATAAAGTAAATTAATTAATAACATTCAGTGCTGGCACCCGCATAACTAAGCAGGCAAAGACAGGACAGCTTTTTTGTGTGGTATTATCTAACCAGTTAGTTATGCAGTGAATAAGGCATCGAATATGGTCGGAGCCCACCTAGCTTCTGGCTCTGCCTAGACTCTGCCCCCAGACTCCCTGACACTGCCCAGGTGCTGACTGCAGTTCACCAGGCCAGACCCTCTCCTGCCCAGTTTTACTTTGCAGAATAAAGAGATTCGACCGTATCACTCCTTTTTTGAAACAACTTCATTGGCTACCAATAGTTTAAAATTCTCGTCCTTACTCATAAGATTTTGCGTACAGTCAGACCCCTTTACCTATCATCAGTAATTATTCCTTACACTCCAGCTCGAATGCTTCGACCATTAGATTCTAATCGTAAATCGCCTGGTTCTGCCTTCAGCCAAGGCAGCACGTTATGAAGCCACCAGGACAACAGCTTTCTATTGGAATAACCTGCCCCTGGACTTAAGATCAGAACTTTCATTTTTTTTTTCAATCTAGCTTTCAACGATCCTTCGGGTTGAGCAGTTGATACTGTTCTCTGTGAAATAGTGTAGGGTTGACTTGCTTAGATGACATATTTTATTTGTTTTATGTAGTGGTGGGAATTTAGTGCACTATTAATGTGATGAATTTTTTTAAAATTTTAAGAATGATTCATTTTTTTAAAATCACGATCTAAATATTTAATTCCTGTCCGTTGTCCAGCATTGCTTTCTCTCCCCTTCCTATCCTATTTCACCTTTCCATAACGTAGCAGAGGGAAGGCGTTGATGTCAGTTGCAAGTAGCATGTAGGAATCGCTGCGGGAGACCCTATGAAGAGCCAGATAAATGTGGGGGGAGGGGGATGCTGGACCTAGGAAAGGACAAAAAGAGTGTCTGTGTGTCAGATGTAACAGGTTTAATAGCAGAAGGGGGGAGACACTTAAGACCTTGTTATTTGGAAAAGCTTATCCAAAGGACTCAGCAGGTGTCTCCTCTGCTTGATACACATCAATCTATCGACAATTTTGGACACATCCACCCTTCCCTCCTCTCCCCCGGTTTCCCTGCTCCTTCTGTCCCTTCCCCATCTTCCCCATTATTTCTTATGTAGGTTTTCTGTTGTATTAGCTTGATTTTACAGCACTGGCGCCTGCCTCTGCGGTGCGCTGTAAGCCACATTGAGCCTGACGCTGTTGGAAAAATGTGGGGTATAAATGAGATAATAAAGAAAGAAAGAGTGGAGGAGTGGCCTAGTGGTTAGGGTGGTGGATTTTGGTCCTGAGGAAGTGAGTTCAATACCCACTTCAGGCACAGGCAGCTCCTTGTGACTCTGGGCAAGTCACTTAACCCTCCATTGCCCCATGAAAGCTGCATTGAGCCTGCCATGAGTGGAAAAGCGCAGGGTACAAATGTAACAAAAATAAAATATATATATATATATACAGAGGAAGTATGCAGCAGCAGAGGAGAAAGGTAGGTACCTGTATGGAGAGGGTGGGGAGCAATATGCTGTGGGAAGGACATGTATGTATGCAACTTTTTCATTATATTCAGCAGGTTTAAAAAAATTTCCATGCAGTGGGAATTCAGTAGTACCAAGCCATCCAGCCCAGAGGTACGACTAATCGTACGATTACAATTTTTAACGCCATGATTAATTTTGATTACACTTTTTAATCGTTGCCCACCCCTAATTGAATAGCATGTAGTGAAGAATAATCAGCCACGCAGAGCATCTGTTCAAAAGGATGTTTGGGCCAACATTAAAAAGAAAATTGGAAAAGCATGTGCCAAAAATGCATGCCATGATTAAGCACGATTAAGCTTGAATTTAAAAATTTTAATTGCCCGTTTAATTGTGAAAGCAATTCCTGTCGTTGCCCACCTCTAGTTTTATCGTAGGATTCAGAGCCTTGCTGAGTGTGTCTTTCCTGTCATCTAATGGAGTTCTTTTCCGTCTATCTGCTTTTTATTGTAATTTGAAAACCACTTTGACCTCCTTAGGAAAGGCAGTATATCAACCATCGATTAAACATTACATACAGGCTTATTTTCGAAAGAGAAGGGCACCCATCTTTCGACACAAATCGGGAGATGGGCGTCCTTCTCCCAGGGTCGCCCAAATCCGCATAATCGAAAGCCGATTTTGGGCGCCCTCAGCTGCTTTCCGTCGTGGGGACGACCAAAGTTCACGGAGGCATGTCGGAAGCATAGCGAAGGCGGGACTGGGGCGTGATTAACACATGGGCGTCCTCGGCCGATAATGGAAAAAAGAGAGGGCGTCCCTGACGAGCACTTGGCTGACTTTACTTGGTCCATTTTTTTCTTGTGATCAAGCCTCAAAAAGGTGCCCGAACTGACCAGATGACCACCGGAGGGAATTGGGGATGACCTCCCCTTACTCCCCTAGTAGTCACTAACCCCCTCCCACCCTCAAACAAACTTTTAAAATAGTTTTTTGCCAGCCTCAAATGTCATATCCAGCTCCCTGACAGCAGTATTCAGGTCCCTGGAGCAGTTTTAGTGGGTGCAGTGCATTTCAGGCAGGCGGACCCAGGCCCATCCCCCCTACCTGTTACACCTGTGGTGGTATATCCGAGCCCTTCAAAATCCACCAGAAACCCACTGTACCCACATGTAGGTGCCCCCCTTCACCCCTTAGGGCTGTGGCAGTGTTATACAGTTGTGGGGAGTGGGTTTTGTGGGGCTGAGCACCCAAGGTAAGGGACCTATGCACCTGGGAGCAATTTCTAAAGTCCACTGCAGTGCCCCCTAGGGTGCCCAGTTGGTGTCCTGGCATGTGAAGGGGACCAGTGCACTACGAATGCTGACTCCTCCCATGACCAAAGGGCTTGGATTTGGTCGTTTCTGAGATGGGCGTCCTCGGTTTCCATTATCGCCGAAAACCGGGGACGACCATCTCTAAGGACGACCTAAATGTTGAGATTTGGGCGTCCCCGACCGTATTATCGAAACAAAAGATGGCCACCCATCTTGTTTCGATAATACGGGTTTCCCCGCCCCTTTGCCGGGACGTCCTGCAAGGACATCCTCAGCAAAACTTGGGCGCCCCGTTCAATTATGCCCTTCATAGTAACATAGTAGGTGATGGCAGAAAAAGACCTGTATGGTCCATCCAGTCTGCCCAACAAGATAAACTCATATGTGCTACTTTTTGTGTATACCTGACCTTGATTTGTATCTGCCATTTTCAGGGCACAGACCCTAGAAGTCTGCCCAGCGCTAGCCCCGCCTTCTAACCACTGGTGCTGCCACCCAATCTCTGCTAAGCTTAAGGGGCCCTTTTACAGAGTGGCGGTAAGCCCAACGCGGGATTACTGCTTGCTCTTTCGGGACTGCCAATTGTTCAACAAGGCCTGCCGGTGGTAGTCCTGCCCCGAGTGTGCATCATTTCCGGTGGGGGGGGGGGGGGGGGTAAAAGAAAACCCCTGGAAATGGCTTGCTTGGCGGTAACCCAGCGGTAATCGGGTATCTCTGCGTGCTGCCCTGTTACCGCGAGAGCCTTCATCGCCACCTCAATGGGTTCTCTTACCACATGGCCATGTGTGCTGGGGACTTTTTTTTACCTGCTGTGGCAAAAAGGGTCCTGGCATGTGGGAAATCTGGCCCCCGTCGCCAGCGCAAGGCCCTTTTTCCTGCAGCTTGGTAAAAGGGCCCCTAAATAATTCTCAATATCACCCCCCCCCCCCCTTGTTCTTAGCTACTGCTCACAACAATTCATGATCCTGCAGCAATTCCTAGGCATCTGCACTGGAAACGCTGAGAAAGGAGCAGGGATTAGATCAACTCAGTCTGAGGTGACTAAGCAATAATGTACAATCCCGGTTCTCAAGAGCTACCAACAAGTCTGATGTCTGTAGTTCATATTCATGAACCGGGCCGCCGAGAGACTGGGCCGGGCCCAGGGCAAGGCCGCCCCTGAGGTCGCTGCCGCCACTGCCCCTCCAGCTCCCCGAGGTTGCCGCTGCCGCTCCCTCCCTCCACCCGCCCCCGGGCCGGGCCCCCCGCATTGAAATCACAGCGCCTCTCACCTCCGTGTGAAAGCACTGCAGGCAGCAGGACAGCAGATCGCCTCCCTTCGGCCCTCCTTGTGTCCCGCCCTCACGGAAGTTACGTCAAACGAGGGCGGGACACAGGGAGGGAAGGAGGCCTGAAGGGAGGCGATCTGCTGCCTGCAGCGCTTTCACACGGAGGTGAGAGGCGCTGTGATTTCAATGCAGGGGGCCCGGCTCGTTGGCAGACGGTCGACGATGGAGGGCGGGTGGGACTGCGGCGCTGGGCCCCCCTTGAAGGCCCGGGGAATTTTGTCCCCCCTGCCCCCCCCTCTTGGCGGCTACGTTCATGAAACGTATCTACATGGAGTAGTTGAAGGCTATGAACAATTTCAATCAGGTCCAGAGTCTGAGAACATCGTTACAATACAGCTTTCAGTTTCTAGATGCTATGGGGGATTTTGGTCTCTGACACTGAGCATGGACAACATTTGGGGTTGTGAAACTATAGGGAAAGAAGGTGAGATAAGTTTGTCACTCAGAATGACACAAACTCTGGTGTATTTTCCAACAGGATGATGGAATACTCACTTGACGGGCACAATGTCAGCTTATCTGCCATCCGAACTGTCCGAGTACTCAGGCCTCTAAGAGCCATTAACAGGGTTCCAAGTAAGTGAAATTTTATTTTCGATCTAAGTGTGAAAACTAAACCTGAAGCACGCACAAGGTACAAGGTCTTCAGGGTGCGCGCAAGAAAAATGTGTATTTGTATTACAACTCTTGCCAAATTAGATGGACCATGTTGGTTTACACCTGCCAAAATCACACCTCTCTTACTAAGCCGTGTAAGCGTCTATGTGCGCCAAAATGGAGTTACCACCCGGTTACCTTGTGGCTCTTGCGGTAATTTCATTTTTGGTGCACATCCGATACACGTGTCTGAAAAATAATTTTTATTTTGAACGCGCGCCAAGCGGCATTCGACGTATGTAGGTCATTACCGCGTGAGACTTTACCGCTAGGACAATGGCTGGCGGTAGGGTCTCAGACCCAAAATGGACGCGCGGCAGTTTTCATTTTGCCGCACGTCCATTTTTGGCAAAAATTTTAAAAAAGGCATTTTTTTTGCAGGTGCGCTGAAAAATGATTCTGTGCACGCCCAAAACACGTATCTACGCTACCGCAGGCCATTTTTCAGCATGCCTTAGTAAAAGGACCCCAATGTTACTATGAGAAGTATTTTCAAAGTACCAAGACTTACAAAGTTCCATTGTAAGTCTAAGTGCTTTGAAAATGAGCCCCTATGTAACGCATGACTTACATTTTGAAAGGGGGCATTTTGGGAGTCGTTTTCAAAGGCTTCAGGGAACGACTTGGTAGGTCACGTGGCAGGAGTATTCAAAAAGCTACACATGAAATAATTCTAATCAGGGGGCAGATTGACAGTACTTAAATTAATCTTCCACCACCACCAGTGAAAACAGGTCTATATATATTATGGAGTTCCGTCACTACTTATCACTTCTTTAAAGGGATGTGATTAGTATTATTGTTATAGTCAAAAATCTTGTTTTAGAATCCTGGACGTACATGAAGGAAAAGTGGAGGTGCAAATAAGGCCCCACTTTTCAGTGCTTGCACTTGAAAAGGACTGAGAAGAAACAGTGGTCACATTCGTGGAGTTGTCCAGAGGTAGGGTTACCATATTTTGTCCCCCAAAAAGGGCACATGCCCCGCCCCCACCACACACCCCACCACGCCCCCTTTCACACCTATAGGACGGCCCGCCCACCAGCCTGCCTGTTTGTCCAGAAATCCGGACAAATGGGTAGATTGGCAAAACCCGCCCGGTTGCCCGGACATGTCCTCAAAAAGAGGATATGTCCGGGTAAATCCGGACATATGGTAACCCTATCCAGAGGGACTGCACAGCAGTGGGGTGTGGGGGCGGGGAAGGGGTGCATTATAGCTGAATTCTTAATGATCTCATTACCATACATTTTAATGCAACGTGCGGTCATGTCTACCACATGAGTTAACATCATAAGTACATAAGTAATGCCACACTGGGAAAAGACCAAGGGTCCATCGAGCCCAGCATCCTGTCCACGACAGCAGCCAATCTAGGCCAAGGGCACCTGGTGAGCTTCCCAAACGTACAAATATTCTATACATGTTATTCCCAAAATTGTGGATTTTTCCCAAGTCCATTTAGTAGCGGTTTATGGACTTGTCCTTTAGGAAACCGTCTAACCCCTTTTTAAACTCTGCTAAGCTAACCACCTTCACCACGTTCTCCGGCAACAAATTCCAGAGTTTAATTACGCATTGGGTGAAGAAACGTTTTCTCCGATTTGTTTTAAATTTACTACACTGTAGTTTCATCGCACTCAACCTCTTTCTCAATTGCTGGACTAAGTAGCATGTGCAAAAAAAAACCTACAGTAGCCATGTGGTAGCTTTCAGCGTTGACCACTCCGTCAGCAAAAACTCATCTGAAACTTGAGCAATTCTCAACAGGCTGCAGTCTCCAAAGAGCCTTATGGTCTGAAAGGCAGCCAGGTGCTTTGGGATATCAACAGTTACTCAGCCGTCTCATCCCATTTTTCAAACTCCCATCAGACTTACTTTTGGGAAGGATGCAATCCTGCTTGTTATGGAAATTGGTTCTGCAAATCCTACACTGCATTCAGATCAGCATTTTGAATAATGGGACTTATTCAGCTATGCTTATTGACACAAAGCTATTATGCTATAAGCAGACATTAAAGTGCAGATCTGGAATTGCAAAATACTCGGTGGATGAAACACATCAAAAGGGACAGTCAGATGACTTGAAAGATAAGATTAAGCCTTTGGAATGTCTGTTATTCAGGCTGAGGCAGATTGCATCTCAGCCTTGGGTTTCTGCATCCAGCAGAGTCAGGACTTTTGTTAGAAAAGGGGTTACAGAAGCCTCAGCTGCAGTGCTTAGCTGTGCCTTCAATTAAGATAGAAATCAGGGGCAGGGGTCTTGATTCTCTTTATTCCCTAATGGGTCCTTGTACTAAGGTGCGCTGAAAAATGGCCCGCGGTAGTGTAAGACACGTGTTTTGGGTGCACGCAGAATTATTTTTTTAGCGCACCTACAAAAAATAAATGCCTTTTAAAAATTTTTGCCGAAAATGGCCGTGCGGCAAAATAAAAATTGCCGCGCGTCCTTTTTGGGTCTGAGACCTTAACTGCAAGCCATCGACCTAGCGGTAAGGTCTCACGAGGTAACCGGGCGGTCATGGTCTACGCGCGTCAGAAAATAAAAAATATTTTTCAGACGCACGTAGCAGATGCGGGGCCAAAATTGAAATTACCACGAGGGCCACGCGGTAACCAGCGGTAACTCCAATTTGGCGCGTGTAGGCGCCTACGCGGCTAGTAAAGGCCTCCTGTAAGAACAATGTCAAATTATCTTTTTTTTTTTTTTTTTTTAATTATTATTAGAGGGTAGTGAAACAGAGGTTGTGTTTCTGCTCAACCATTTAGCTACAACACTGGTATCTCAGTGCAGAATAAGGGTCTCAGTTTGGGCACACAAAGAGCATATGAAGTGTTCCCTCAGCCCTCTTTCAAGAGGGATCAGCTGTTTTTATTCCAGAACCAATTTGTAACCTAAACCACCAAGTTAGAATTCTTCTGCACCGTGCCAACCTTGACAGTATGGTTCTTGGGATATATGTTAATTTAACGCTCCTTTCATTCTCTTTCTGCTTCAATTATCCTTTGAAGAGAGCAGAACCGTTTGAAGAGTCTCCTTTGCTGTTCAGAATTTGCCCCTCTCAATCCATATTTCTGCCGTGTACATGAACTGTTCAGCTGCAGAACTGGGCTGAATGTAGCAGAAGCAGGGCAGTGGGTGTTTGAGCCAGGGCCATCAAGAGACAGAGCTGTGCCTGGGGCAGGGGTCGCTGCAGCCACCGCCCCGCCCCTCCCCCACTCCACTTGGGCAGCTGCCACTAACCACCCCCCCCCCCCCCACCCACCCACCTCGGGCCACTGCCATTCCCTTAGCTTCCTGCGTCTGCTCTTCCCTCAGAAACACCCGGATTCCGACACACAGGAGCAGGAGAGAGATAGACCGAGGGAGCAGAACTTTCTGGCGCCAGGCCACCCCCGTTGGAGACTAGGCCTGGGGAATTTTGCCCCCCCTGCCCCCCCCCTCGGTGGTCCTGGTTAGAGCCCTGGAGCAGATCCCACTCTCCAGTGATAAGCGCTCCAGAAAGGTTTTCCCTTAATCTCCAGTGATGGGCTTACGGGGGGGTGGGGGGGGGGGGGGGAGGAACCGAGCAACTCAGGGGTTAATAACTTTTTTATTGATAAATGTTTCACTTTTTTTAAAAGATGTAATTATGCAGTTGAGATCCCTCGACCTTGTGGTATAAATAAGTCACATAGCCCACTTTTGCTACCTGATCGCTCAGCAGGACACAAATGTTGCAGGTACTGTTATGCTCACAGCATGAAGGGGGCGATTCTCTAAGTTGACACCGCCAGTTAGGTATGCCAATGTCAAGCACTGGGTGACGATTCTATAACAACATCTCTGCACCAAGATGCCTTTATAGAACAGTAATGTAAGTCAGCAGGGATGCACCTAAGTTTAGGCATGATCATGTATTAATTATTAGGATTTATTTACCGCCTTTAAGTTCACTCAAGGCGGTGTACAGTAAAAATAGATCAAACATGAGCAATAGGCAATTAGAGCAGTAAAAATATTCAAATAACAGTAAAAAGTATGGTGTGGAGGGGCATAATCGAACGGGGAAGACCATCTCTGAGGGCGACCATCTCTAAGGACGTCCCGGGAAAGGGGCGGGGAAACCACTATTATCGAAACAAGATAGGCGTCCATCTTTCGTTTCGATAATACGGTTGGGGACGACCAAATCTCAACATTTAGGTCGACTTTACAGATGGTCGTCCCCGGTTTTTCGGCGATAATGGAAATCGAGGACGCCCATTTCCAAAACGACCAAATCCAAGGCATTTGGTCATGGGAGGAGCCAGCATTCGTAGTGCACTGGTCCCTCTGACATGCCAGGACACCAACCGGGCACCCTAGGGGGCACTGCAGTGGACTTCACAAATTCCTCCCAGGTGCATAGCTCCCTTACCTTCGGTGCTGAGCCCCCCCAATCTCCCCCCAAAACCTACTCCCCACAACTGTACACCACTATCATAGCCCTAAGGGGTGAAGGGGGCTGGGTATGACATTTAAGGCTGGCAAAATATTTTTTTAAAGTTTTTTATTTTTTTAGAGTGGGAGGGGGTTGGTGACCACTGGGGGAGTAAGGGGAAAGCCGATTTTGGGCGTCCTCAACTGCTTTCCGTCGCGGGGATGACCAAAGTTTACAGGGGAGTGTCGGAAGCATAGCGAAGGCGGGACTGGGGCGTGCCTAACACATGGGCGTCCTCGACCAATAATGGAAAAAAGAAGGGCATCCCTGATGAGCACTTGGGCAAGTTTACTTGGTCCATTTTTTGTTACGACCAAGCCTCAAAAAGGTGCCCAAACTGACCAGGTGACCACCGGAGGGAATCGGGGATGACCTCCCCTTACTCCCCCAGTGGTCACTAACCCCCTCCCACCTTAAAAAAAATGTTTTTAAATATTTTTTGCCAGCCTCTATGCCAGCCTCAAATGTCATACCCAGCTCCATGACAGCAGTATGCAGGTCCCTGGAGCAGTTTTAGTGGGTGCAGTGCACTTCAGGCAGGCGGACCCAGGCCCATCCCCCTCTACCTGTTACACTTGTGGTGGTAAATGTGAGCCCTTCAAAACCCACCAGAAACCCACTGTGTCCACATGTAGGTGCCCCCTTCAAACATAAGGGCTATGGTAGTGTTGTACAGTTGTGAGGAGTGGGTTTTGGGGGGGGGGGGGTTGGGGGGCTCAGCACATAAGAAGCTATGCAGCTGGGAGCAATTTCTGAAGTCCACTGCAGTGCCCCTAGGGTGCCCGGTTGGTGTCTTGGCATGTCAGGGGGACCAGTGCACTACGAATGCTGGCTCCTCCCACAACCAAATGGCTTGGATTTGGTCGCTTTAGAGATGGGCGTCCTCGGTTTCCATTATCGCCGAAAATCGGGGACGTCCTTCTCTAAGGTCGACCTAAATTTTGCGATTTGGGCATCCCCGACTGCATTATCGAAACGAAAGATGTACACCCATCTTGTTTTGATAGTACAGGTTTCCCTGCCCCTTCACCGGAACGTCCTGCGAGGATACCCTCAGGAAATCTTGGGTGCCCCTTTCGATTATGCCCCTCCAAGCCATCTGAAGGAGGACTTTTTCCTATTATTTAGAGCAAACCAAGAGAAAGATAAAATTACGTATAGCTGAACATTTAAGTAATTTAAGACTAAGAGCCCTGTTTACTAAGCAGCGTTATAGGTGCATTAGCATCTTTAACGCACGTTAACCATGTACACACGTTAACTGTGTGTGCGTCTACAATATCCCTCTAGGTGCCTGCACGGTGAACGCACATGCTAATTGTAGGCGCGTTAAAAACACTAATGCGCCTAAGACGTTTGGAGGCCACGTTGGTTCAACGTTGTCAGGAAGCCAGGCATGTTCTACAAGATTTGAGATTTGTAGTATTGCAGGAGGCTTGATTTCCAAGGGGGGAGGGGTGATGTTTCCCGTCTTTTGATACAAAAATAACAGACATTGAATTTTTTTTAATGGGCAGCCACGATATGCGCATGTCTGTGATTTGAAATAGAGGCTCGGCATCAGCGGTTTCTTTAGATGCCATTTATGAAGCAAGAGATCTTCTATTCTCGTTAGTGAGCCAGAAAACGTTTGTATTTGATTCGATTATGGATGTTTTTTTGAAGTAATGGTTAATGAAAGGCATTTGCATATTTAGATATTCGTGTGTTTATTTTATTTTGAAAAATCTGAAGACCCCTTGATGCAGGCAGTTGCCGAAACTTGGCCAAGTTGGGTCTTTCTTCAATGAACGTTTTAAAGCATTAATATGCGTTCCTCCTTCCTTGGACCACCTATGATGCTGTTTCTACTCCCCACGGTGTCAAACTGGTACATAAACAGGGAAGTGAAAAAGAAATCTACCACTCGTTTTCAGTTCAGAGGCTGATGAAAAACTCTTTCCTAGGGGCACACCTGAGAGTTCCAAAAGAGAGCTATTCCAAGACAGCTAATTGCTGGGTTCAGTCTTACCAATCCTGTACCATGTTACAGCCCAAACTGGAAAGAGTGGGAAAACAGCCCAGCAAAAGAAAATCTATTTTTACTCTGTCTGAAAGGATACAAGGAAAGGGAGGTTTTTTTTTTTTAAGCTTCTTTACCCCAGGGAATTCTCTAAAATTTGCTTAAATTAAGAGCTCATCGAAGCTTCATGCCTTGTGTTCATCGGGAATTAACTTTTATAAGTGTGGTACAATAAAATCAAACAGAGTAGAGATTGCTCAATCAGCCTCTACTAATCTCTGCTTTAAATGTACTTTATTATGTTTTGTATCAATATGAAAAGGATTTGTAGCCCGCTGTGCCCCTCTTGCGTCTCATGGGTCTCCAGCTCAATCAGGACCAGCCTCTCTGGGTTATGACACCATGATCTAGTTGTTCTTATGTCTATGTTTACTGATGACTTGAAATACCACTTTCCCAATGAGAATCAAAGCGGCAACTCCTATTGGATAGCCAGGTTGGAACCAGCAGGCCACAATTTCCAAAAAAAAACCTAATCCGGTCAATATTGACAGATTATTGGTGGTCAGATACTGTCCTGCAGGGCCACTAAGTCTTCAGCTGTTGGATTTTGGGGCAATATCTTACTAGTTTTGGGGTCTATTTAGATTGTTACAAAGATTGGTGGTAAATCGTGGGAGGAGGTAGGCCACTGGATTAAGTAGGGGAGATTATGAAGGGTATTCAGCCAGAACATTTTCGTGCTGTGCTGTTTCCTATGAGGAAAGGCTAAAGCGGCTAGGGCTCTTCAGCTTGGAGAAAAGGCAGCTGAGGGGAGATATGATAGAGGTCTATAAAATAATGAGTGGAGTTGAACAGGTAGATGTGAAGAGTCTGTTCACGCTTTCCAAAAATACTAAAACTAGGGGGCATGCGATGAAGCTACAATGTAGTAAATTTAAAATGAATCAAAGAAAATGTTTCTTCACTCAACGTGCAATTAAACTCTGGAATTCGTTGTCAGAGAACGTGGTAAAGGCGGTTAGCTTAGTGGAGTTTAAAAAAGGTTTGGACGGCTTCCTAAAGGAAAAGTCCATAGACTGTTATTAAATGGACTTGGGGAAATCCACTATTTCTGGGATAAGCAGTATAGAATGTTTTGTACATTTTGGGGATCTTGCCGAATATTTGTGACCTGGATTGGCTACTGTTGGAAACAGGATGCTGGGCTCGATGGACCTTCGGTCTTTCCCAGTATGCCAATACTTATGTACTTATATTCCTGGGGATGTTTGCTTTTTTCAGGGTTTTTCTTTCATTTTGCCATTACGGGAGCAATGTTATTGAGTGCAAGCTATTTCCGAAGAAGCACGTACTGTGCATTAAAATGCCCAATAATCATGAACTTCCGGATTCTACATAGCGCGCCTAGAGATCTGCGCTGAAATCCACGCATATTCTATAACAGTGCGTGTAACTTAATTGGTTCAATAAGCTAATCAGCATTTTTAACAGCACTTAGGGGGGTCTTTTGCAAAGGTGCGCTAGCATTTTTAGTGCGGGGTAAGTTTTAGTGCACGCTAAATGTTAGAGACACCCATATATGTTATTTTTAGCGTGCACTAAAAACGCTAGTGTGTCTTTGTGAAAGGACCCCTTAATAAGCAATAATGAACACTAATTGGCAATAATTAGAATTTACGTGCACAACTCACTAATTCTATAATGAAGTGTGTCTAAATTCTGTACTAGGCTGCGTTTGGTTTGCTATTCGCTAAAACACTTACGAATTCTATTCAATATCATAGAAAAAATTATACAGGAATTAGAGAGAATTAAAAGTCTTTTTAATTACTCACCCACCAGCACAGCATCAGACATCAGTTTCAAGTTATAACAAACTTACAAAATCTAACATCAGTACCTCTGGTAATTACAAGTAATTAGACTAATTAGATAAAGAAGGAAGAAATGTTTGTTCCTCATACAAAGGTCATAGAACAGAGTTAAAGCAGAGAAAAGGCAGAGAAAGAAAGAATGAATGAAAGAAAGATTCATAGCTATAGAGAATTAGTTTCTATCAAGGGGGGAGGGAAGTAAAACCCCCTTGGGAAAAACCAGGCATGTTTGGAGAGAGAGTGTTTCAGATCCGTCCAATGGCCTGTGGTTTTTCCCAAGGGGATTTTACTTCTCTGTACTACTACTACTACTTAACATTTCTAGAGCGCTACTAGGGCTACGCAGCGCTGTACAATTTAACAAAGAGAGACAGTCCCTGCTCAAAGAGCTTACAATCTAATAGATAAGAGTGAGCCAAGTATAGGACAGTCAAGCCATTGTGACATCACTGATGAGGTTGGCTCTTAGGCATTGGTGGAATGAGGCATTATGACATCACAATCTCAGCTCTGGTTAAATCACTGCTATATGTAATACTACTACTACTACTTAACATTTCTAGAGCGCTACTAGGGTTACGCAGCGCTGTACAGTTTAACAGAGAAGGACAGTCCCTGCTCAAAGGAGCTTACAATCTAAAGGACGAAATGTCAAGTTGGGGCAGTCTAGATTTCCTGAGTAGAGGTGTAGTGGTTAGGTGCCGAAGGCGACATTGAAGAGGTGGGCTTTGAGCAATGATTTGAAGATGGGCAGGGAGGGGGCCTGGCGTATGGGCTCAGGGAGCCTGTTCCACACATGTAACAAGGCCTCTCTTTTTTTTATTTTTGCCGCAAATGGACATGCGGCAAAATCAAAATTGCCGTGCGTCCGTTTTGGGTCTGAGACCTTACCGCCAGCCACTGACCTAGCGGTAAAGAATCTGGGCGGTAATGACCTACGCGCATCAAATGCCACTCGGCGCGCGTCCGTTACGTGTGCCAGAAAATAAAAAATATTTTTCATACACGCGTAGCGGATGCGCGCCAAAATTGAAATTACCGCAAGGGCCATGCGGTAACCAGGCAATAACTTTAATTTGGCGTGCGTTCGGTGCATGTAGGCGCCTACGCCGCTTAGTAAAAGCACCCCTTAGTTCTCCACATGGATTTTTTAGGCGCGGAAAACTACCGTGGGTGCTTCAGGGCATCCCACGGTAGCGCATGGTAGGCCCACATTCGGCCTACTTCTCCTTAGTAAAAAGGCCCCTTGGTGAGGCCACAAAATCCTGTCGTGTTTGACAAATTAGTAGAGTTTATTTTAACTTGCACGCGTCTCATCATAAGGGAATTACGATACCCCTGGAGTGCTGCTGTTACTCAAACTCATTAAAATGATGCAGAAGAATTCAGGTGGCAAACATATGACACACATTTTTTTTTTACATAATTAGTGCTATCAAATAAATTCACACTTTCCCCGAAGCTGCAGTTAAACACAGTTTGCTTCTTAGAAAAAAATAAGATTACCAGCCTAATTTTGCTGAGCGATTTCACAGTTACAAAACAGCTTTTTCCATTTTGCAGCAAAATATCAAAATATTCAGCAGTTCTCTTCTGTAGCATGAAACAGAAGCAAAAGGCAAAAAAAAAAAAGTCCCCAGCCAATGACGTTTAAAAGAGAAATCAGAAATGATCTCATCAAATGAACTACAATTTCCTTTTATTATTACGTTTTAAGATATTTGTTGTTTAAATGATGGCGTGTACCATGTGAATGAGTTGTTCTGCTTAGGATTTTCTTTTTAGTGGGAGGTTTAAACCCTCCTACCGCTTTGGACATATTTGTTATCGTGTCCGCAGCAGGTGTGAAGATGCTAAACACCCCTTCCCCTCCCTTTGGTGTTTTATATTGTTTTAATTTATTTATTTATTTATTTGGTTGTTTGTTTGTTGCATTTGTATCCCACAATTTCCCACCTATTTGCAGGCTCAATGTGGCTTACATAATGCCGGAGTGATAGTTGCCACTTCCGGATCTAAGAAATACAGATTGGTATAGCATGGACATTGTAGGGTAGATTACAAAGCAATATTGCCTTAATGTTCATGGATGAAAGAGTGATTTACATTATGCCGTAATGGCGGTCGTCATTTCCGGATCTGAGAAATAAAAGTGGTATAGCATTGTTATTCATTTATGATATCATAAATTACAAGGTGGTATTGCATTAAAGTTCAGAAATGGTAGAGTAAAGTAAAGGGTAGTTAGACAGTCAAACATAGAAAGTTCATTTAATCTTATACTCTAATCTGTATCAGGCCAATGTTCAAAGAAATTATGGCGTCTTTTTACTAAGATGTGCTGAAAAATGGGCTGCGCTAGTGTAGGCGTGCGTTTTGGGCACGCACAGATCCATTTCTCAGCACGCCTGTAAAAAAATTTTTTAATTTTGTCGAAAATGGACATGCGTCATAAATAAAAATTGGCAGGCGTCCATTTTGGGTCTGAGATCTTACCGCCAGCCATTGACTTAATGGTAAGGTCTCTCGCGTTAACCATGCGGTAATCGCCTACACACGTCAAAATCGGAGTTACCGCCTGATTTTCGCCCAGGCGCCAGAAAATAAAATATATTTTCTGGTATGCAGTAGTGAACGTGCGTCAAAAATGAAGTGACCACACGGGCCACATTGGTAGCCAGGCGGTAACTCCAAATTGACGCACATTGGGCGCACGTAGGCCAGGGCCGTATCTGGACTCCTGCGGTAGGGGGGGCCAGAGCCAGAGGGAGGGGGCACATTTTAGCCCCCCCCCCCCCGCCGCCGCCGCCGCCCCCCCCCACCGCCGAGCCCCCACCGCCACCAATGACTCTCTCCACCCCCCTCCCGCCGCCAACCCTCCCCCGCTGCCGTTCTTACTTTTGCTGGCGGGGGACCCCAACCCCCGCCAGCCGAGGTCTGCTTCCACCTGCCGCTGCCGTAAAAACATCTTCTTCAGCCGGCGGGGGACCCCAAACCCCCGCCAGCCGCCCCGCGGTGTTTAAAATTCATCTTCGGCCTCCGTGGCCGTGCTGCTGTGATAGGCGCTGTTGAAATCCACTTCGGAGTCTGACGTCGCAGCACGTACAACGTACAACGACGTCAGACTCCGAAGTGGATTTCAACAGCGCCTATCACAGCAGCACGGCCACGGAGGCCGAAGATGAATTTTAAACACCGCGGGGCGGCTGGCGGGGGTTTGGGGTCCCCCGCCGGCTGCAGAAGAAGTTTTTACGGCAGCGGCAGGTGGAAGCAGACCTCGGCTGGCGGGGGTTGGGGTCCCCCGCCAGCAAAAGTAAGAACGGCAGCGGGGGAGAGTTGATGGCGGTAGGGGGGTCCAGGGCAAAATCTGCGGGGGCCCAGGCCCCTGAGGCCCCACGCAGATACGCCCCTGATGTAGGCGCCAACACGGTGTAGTAATAGGGCCCCATGTTCCCAGGTGAATGTAGAACTTGCCTACCAATAGGTTTTCAAGCTATAGGGATAGTATTGGACAGCAAATCTACCTACATGGCCCATAATATCCACAAGGTAAAGGGGGAGAGGGAGTCAGAGGAAGGGCAAAACCATTGTGTATCTGGACCGTGGGGATTTTCGTCAAAACAAAGGAGGGAGTCCAAAACTCCAAAGACAAAGAAAGAGTCAAGTAAAAACTCATTTAAAAGTGTGCAAATAAATTCAGGCTTTATTAAAAGGACTCAACACGGTCGCCGTGTTTCGGCTGAAAAGCCTGCATCAGCAGTCTAGAAAACAACACAGTGGGGATTTTCAGCAACTATTCTGGAAAAATTATCCAGTCAATATTCAGTTGGCGGTGATTAGTGTTTTCTTTAAAATCTGGCCTCCACTGCCTGAATTAATTCCAGATATTTATTGGCAGCACCTGTCTAGGTACTGGCATTAAATACCTGGGTGTTTTGGTAATGTCTGGATGTTATCTGGGTTCAGCTGAAATTCAGTGCCGTAGCTGGATGGCTAACTAGGCGTGGTTAGAACTGCATTATATGCGGTCCAGCATGCCTGGTTAGCTATCCAGGAACTGCTGGTATTTCCCTGTCCCTGAAGGGCTCACAATCTAAGTTTGTGTCTGAGACACTGGAGGGTTAAGTGACTTTCCCAAAATCCCAAGGAGCAGCAGTGGGATTTCCTCTACTCTAGAGATGAAGGTATGAATTTAAGGGCTGCAAGAAGAGACAGCTGAAGTAGGTATATCTGTAAAGACTGATCCAGTGCTTTTCTATCTCCTGCAGGTATGCGAATACTGGTGACCCTGCTGTTGGATACTTTGCCTATGTTAGGCAACGTTCTTCTCCTATGTTTTTTCGTCTTTTTCATCTTTGGAATCGTTGGTGTCCAGCTGTGGGCAGGACTGCTGAGAAACAGATGTTTCCTGGACAACAATTTTTCCACGTAAGTATATGAGCAAATAGTATGAATATATCACAGAAAACAGTGTACCTGAAAATCTTGATTTTAGTTTGCATTTCTAATAACTGCTCTCATTCTCTAGAGATTGAATCCAATCTTGTTAAGAAACTATCAGGGACATTTTGGAAAGAGGACGCCTATCTTCCGACACAAATCGGGAGATAGGCGTCCTTCTCTTAGGGTCGCCCAAATTGGCATAATCGAAAGCCAATTTTGGGCGCCCTCAACTGCAGTCTGTCATGGGGACGACCAAAGTTCACGGGTGTGTGTCGGAGGCGTAGCGAAGGTGGGACTGGGACGTGCTTAAGAGATGGGCGTCCTCAGCCGATAATAGAAAAAAGAAGGGCGTTCCTGACGAACATTTGGTCGACTTTACTTGGTCCATTTTTTTTCACGACCAAGCCTCAAAAAGGTGCCCAAACTGACCAGATGACCACCGGAGGGAATCGGGGATGACCTCCCCTTACTCCTCCAGTGGTCACCAACCCCCTCCCACCCTAAAAAAAAAAAAAAAAAATTTGCCAACCTCTATGCCAGCTTCAAATGTCATACCCAGCCCCATAACAGCAGTATGCAGGTCCCTGGATCAGTTTTAGTGGGTGCAGTGCACTTCAGGCAGGCGGACCCAGGCCCATCCCCCCCGTTACACTTGTGGTGGTAAATGTGAGCCCTCCAAAACCCACCACAAACCCACTGTACCTACATATAGGTGCCCCCTTCACCCCTTAGGGCTATGGTAGTGGTGTACAGTTGTGGGGAGTGGGTTTTGGGGGGCTCAGCACCGAAGGTAAGGGAGCTATGCAGCTGGGAGCAATTTTTGAAGTCCACTGCAGTGCCCCCTAGGGTGCCCGGTTGGTGTCCTGGCATGTGAGGGGGACCAGTGCACTATGAATGCTGGCTCCTCCCACGACCAATTGCCTTGGATTTGGTCGTTTTTGAGATGGGCGTCCTCGGTTTCCATTATGGCCGAAAACCAGGGACGACCATCTCTAAGGTCGACCATCTCAACATTTAGGTCGACCATCTCTAAAGTTGTCAGAAACAGAAGGAAGCCTTTGCGGGTAGAAGAGGACCTCGGCTGGTGGGGTCCCCCGCCAGCAAAGGTTGGCAACGGCAGGTTGGCGGCAGGAAGGGGGGTCGAAACGGTTGTAGGCGGGGGGGGGGCAAAGTTGGTGGTGGCAGCGGGGTCCGCAATGGCGGGGGAGTCGGCGGCGCCGGGGGGGGGGCTAAAATGTGCCCCCCTCACCGCGGGCTCTGGACCCACCGAAGTCTGGCTACGCCCCTGTTTTTTACATGCACCTACTATGCGCCCTGGAAAATTTCCTTCACGCGGTGCTAACTGGCAGTAATATCCGGGCAGTCTGTGGGTGGAGCTTAGGTACAGCTGGAAGTCACCTCGCTAGCGGCCATATTCAAATCACTAACCAGATCGGATAAAGTTACATCAGCAAAAAGACTGCCCTCTCTCTAGTTAATTATCTGGTTAGAGCTCTGAATATTGCTGCTAACCAGTTAGCACTTCTGGGTTGGTTCGTTTATTTATTTATTAGGATTTATTTGCCACCTTTTTGAAGGAATTCACTCAAGGTGGTGTACAGTAAGAATAGATCAAGCATGAGCAATAGACAATTGCAGCAGTAAAAATATTTAAATAATACAAAGCATGGCATAAGTTACTATTTACAATGTCAACACAATACGTAATAGAACATTTTAATTGAGAGTATAGGGTGTAAGCACAGAGAGTAAGAAGTGTTATTTAAGCAAAGTTGCACATGGGTTGGCACTGAAACCAGATGTTCAATGCTAGACGGTAGTCGGATTCGAGTATCCACCTCGACAGCTGGCACTTTAGGTAACTGCTGAGCACCCTTCGTAAATATCAAGCCCAGTGCACACTATTAATGACAGAAGAACTGAAATTTCAGATGTTTTAATCATTTTTTTTTTATTTTAGAAAATGACACGAAATGGCCTAGGGGATGTCATGATCCTTTAAATGAGTGCATGTCCCTACCACAAACAGCTCTGAATTTGGGGTAACCGAGCTCTGCAAATTAATTTGGGGGAAATATGCCTCATGAATATTGATTGGTGATAGACTGAAAAAATGACCCATTTTCTGCCCTCAAGGAGAAGGGATTGGGTACCTTCGACTAAGTCATTCTCAGTAAAGGAGAAAATACGTTTAATTAACTAGCAAACTGATGTTATCCAAATTATTTCATATAAAGGTTATTTCTGAAGGTAAAACCAACCGTGATAGAATATGAAACGAGAAAGCAACTGAATGCAGTATTGGTACATTTTTATCTACTGGTATTTCAGTTTTCCTAGTGGGGTCTTGGTAGATACATTTCTGACCTGTCCGACCTTGGGTTGCTTTCCTATGAAGTTCAGAATGAAGCTGTAATTGAAACTGTGCCCTTTCTTTCCTTTGCTTTGAAAATCTTATTTGAAAGGTCACCACTTGGACTTAAAATGAGTTATTTAAATGCAGATACACTACGTTGGTGGGTGGAAATGGGGAGGTTTGCCACTGAACAGAGGGTAAGCTATACGCTTATGTGTCCATGAGATTATTCAAGAGGAAAAAGACCATCTTGCACCCTTCTCCTCCACCGGTAACTCCAGACTCCGTTCCTTTTATCTTGCTGCACCATATGCCTGGAATAGACTTTCTGAGTTGGTACATCAAGCGCCATCTCTGGCCGTCTTCAAATCTAAGCTAAAAGCCCACCTTTTTGATGCTGCTTTTAACTCCTAACCCTTATTCACTTGTTCAGAACCCTTATTTTATCATCCTCACTTTAACATTCCCTTATCTCTTATTTGTCCTGTTTGTCTGTCCTAATTAGATTGTAAGCTCTGTCGAGCAGGGACTGTCTCTTCATGTTCAAGTGTACAGTGCTGTGTACATCTAATAGCGCTATGGAAATGATAAGTAGTAGTAGTGTTTGGGATTCCAGAATCTTGCTACTGTTGGGATTCTGCTCGGAATCTTGCTATTCTTTGGGATTCTGGAATCTTTCTAACCTTTATCCTTATCCCTTATTTGTCCTGTTTGTCAGTCCTGATTAGATTGTAAGCTCTGTCGAGCAGGGACGGTCTCTTCATGTTCAAGTGTACAGCGCTGCGTACGTCTAGTAGCGCTTTAGAAATGATAAGTAGTAGTAGTAGTCTTTGGGATTCCGGAATCTTGTTATCTTTGGGATTCCAGAATCTTGCTACTCTTTGGGATTCCGGAATCTTGCTACTCTTTGTCCTTATCCCTTATTTGTCCTGTTTGTCAGTCCTGATTAGATTGTAAGCTCTGTTGAGCAGGGACTGTCTCTTCATGTTCAAGTGTACAGCGCTCTGTACGTCTAGTAGCGCTTTAGAAATGATAAGTAGTAGTAGTAGTAAGATACTGACTTTCATTTTGCTAAAGGAAGAGGGTTTGATGATGCTGTTTAAAAGCCCTGCATCCCAAAGAACTTCAGATTCAGTACTGTGGTTTGGCAGATAGGATGTGTGAACCCTGCCCCTAATGGAGAGGAAATGCAACCATCCTACAGCTGAAACACCCTACTAGGTGCACACCTGTAGAATTTGGAAGGAAGTCACAGTCTGTGGTCCCCTACTGAGGGCCGTCACTGCACTGGAAGCAGAAGGACGGTAGTTGCAAATGAAAGCTTGTGGCTCAAGAGATGTCAAATTCAATTGTGGTAGGAACGAAAATGAGTAGGAGAAAGTTGACAGTCCAAAAAATTGTGGTGTATGAAAAATGGTGAAAGAGAACAAGGAAAAGAGAGATCAAAGTGAAGAGAGAGGGAGGGTTTGGGTGACTTGGTCAAGGTTCTAAATGGGTCCGTGGTAGAGGGGGTGAAACCCGTTCATTTATTTAATGCTGTGAAATATTTCACTCTTTCTGTCAGTAAATTCTCAAATCATGTTAAATTCTGGCAAAGGAATTATGCTTTGTACATCACAAAACATCTCTCTATATAAAAGGCAACCCCAACGTTCTGAAGCCTCCACGGAAGTTGAGGCGCCCGAGATATCCGGTGTGCCCTGGAGTGTCTGCACCGCCCTCGCGTCAAAACGTCATGACGTCGAGGGCGGAGCTATAACACTCGAGGGCCGCAACGCAAGGCGAACGCGAACCCCGAACAAGGCAAGTAACTCGGAGGGAGGGGGGGCCCCTTGCTAGCGCCCGTTTCATTGCACTCAGAAACGGGCATTTTTTCCTAGTATATATATATGTTGTGGGAACATACACCACTGAAAAAAATCCAATTTGATAGGGAATATGCCAGTGGTAACTATACAGGATTTGTTGATTTTAAAAAAACAAACAAACCTGTATTCAATGGTCCTAAGCCATGCCGATTACTGCAACGGAATCTACGTGGGATGCAAAGAACACCTCACACAAAAAAACTCCAGACTGCCCAAAACACAGCAGCCAGGCTGATATTTGGTAAAACACGATTCGAAAGTAACTAAACCCCTCCGAGAAAAGCTGCACTGGCTCCCAATCATCTTCAAAATCTGCACTTTGATCCACAAAATTATCTACGGCATAGTCCCAGGATACATGACAGACCTCATAGATCTACCAACCAGAAACAGAATCGGATCATCACGATCATACCTAAACCTACATTACCCAAATTGCAAAGGACTTAAATACAAAACAACTTACGCATCCAGCTTCTCCTACATAAGCGCACAACTATGGAATGGGCTCCCAAAAGCTGTGAAAACAATCCATGACCATCTAAACTTCAGGAAATCACTAAAAACCAACCTCTTCAAAAAGGCTTACCCCACCGATCCAACGTAAATCCCCACACCCAGCAACACAGCATAACCTATGATCGTACTGGACAATATACAATCTTCACTCCCTTCGACCCTCATTGTGCCTAATACACACCTACCTCATTCGACCACAATTTAACCTTGTATTTGTTATCAACCAACTTGGCGAACGCCATTATGGTATTATGTAAGCCACATTGAGCCTGAAAAAAGGTGGGAAAATGTGGGGTACAAATGCAACAAATAAATAAATAAAATGACAAAATCGCCAATTAACAAGGGAAATTAGCCATAGTTTAGACTCTAAGGAGGTAGTTTTATAAAGGATTTCTCATGCCTAAAAGTCATGTCATTTATTTAAAATATTTCTAGCTCACCAATCATAATCATTCCTTGCAGGGCATTGAATTGGCTGCCTCTGATTTTGCTGGGTTAAGCTGCCATTTATTCACTAACAACCAGTCCCAGACCACTGACCGACAAGAGTTAATATTTGCTGCTGTATCTTTCATATCAGAATATATATGAAAGCTGATCTTACCGTGTCCCATGAGGTTGGCCTTTGACTCATGAAAGATATTAAAAAGTATAGGTTAGAGCAGAGAAGCCCCAGAGAACCCTCTATCACAGTGAATGATCAGCAGAGCAGAAGCTACTCAGCTCAGAAAAACGGTTAAGAAGGACCCTGATGCAATCCCATGAAAGGCCAAATCCAGTAGACTGGCCTGGTAATCATTCATCGTCTATTAAATCAAAACCCTTAATTTACACTGAGCTTTCATTTAGTCCGCTAGCTCTAAGATCACCCATGAGACTAACCAGAGGCCTCCTAATTCTCTGATCTCGTACGCACAATTTTACACGTGGGACTAAATTCTATAAATTGCACCTAAATTTGGGCTATTCTATAAACGGCGTTCAGAGTTGGGCGCCATTTATAGAATAGTGTTTCACACCAGGATCCGCACCCAGTTTTGTGTACGAAGATTTATTCTGTAGCACTGTGCGCGATTTCCAAGAACACCCCATATCCTCCCATGCCCCTGTGGCCACGCCCCCTTTTGTGATCCATGAGTAAAATTTGCACGCAGATCCTGGCACCTAAAGATGCATGCATAAACTTTAATTAATGCCAATTAGTGCCAATAATTCATTACTAGCACCTAATTATCAATGCTAATTGTCTCATTTGTCAAATTGCGCATACATAATTTTGAGCACCATATATAGAATTAAGGTGTTAGTGCACAAAATTGAGCACACGTGTCAACAGGGCCAGCTCAAGGGACCATGGTGCCCCAACCCAACTTTTGGTTTGGCGCCCTCCCATTGGTGTACCCCCCCCCCCCCCAGGTTATCCCCCCCCCCCCAGACTACCTTTAAAGGCAGTTTCCCCCTCCTGAATACTAACAACATTTCACCTAAGACTATCCACATCAACCCCTGCGTCTTCCCTCTGCCACGCCCCTGTGGAAACAGGAAATTATGTCAAAGGAGGGGCCGGGGCATGGCATAAGGAAGACGCCAGGGTGCTAATGCGGGTAGCGTTAGGTGAAACACTGTCTGTGTTTGAGAGGGGAAAACTGCCTTTAAAGGTAGAAGGTGGCCTGAGACAGAAAAGGAAGGGGGTGACCGGTTCTTCTTTTTTTCTTGCATATGCAACGTTGCCAGGTAAGCTCTGGGCCAGCTTAACCTTATAGGTCCAGTGACATCACAGGCTCAGGCATTTGGTGCCCTTTCTCTCCAGCGCCCTAGGTCAGAGCCTCACCTGGTCCATAGATAAAGCCGACCCTGTCAGTTACGTGCTTAACTTAATTGTTTAATTAGCTTCTAATTGGGTATTCACAGCCAACAATTGGTGCTAATTAGTACTAATTAAGTTATGCGCATAACTGCCCTTAGTCAGGATTCTACAAATCGTGTGCTCGAATTCCAAAGTGAACAACTACAAGGGGAGGCATGGGCCTGGGAGGGGCCTGGATAGATCACTACTACTACTATTTAGCATTTCTATAGCGCTACAAGGCGTACGCAGCGCTGCACAAACATAGAAGAAAGACAGTCCCTGCTCAAAGAGCTTACAATCTAATAGAAACAAAAAATTAAGTAATCAAATCAATTAATGTGTACAGGAAGGAGGAGAGGAGGGTAGGTGGAGGCGAGTGGTTACAAGTGGTTACGAGTCAAAAGCAATGTCAAAGAGGTGGGCTTTCAGTCTAGATTTAAAGGTGGCAAGGATGGGGCAAGACATAGGGGCTCAGGAAGTTTATTCCAGGCGTAGGGTGCAGCGAGACAGAAGGCGCGAAGTCTGGAGTTGGCAGTAGTGGAGAAGGGAACAGATAAGAAGGATTTATCCATGGAGCGGAGTGCACGGGAAGGGGTATAGGGAAGGATGAGTGTGGAGAGGTACTGGGGAGCAGCAGAGTGAGTACATTTATAGGTTAGTAGAAGAAGTTTGAACTGGATACGAAAATGGATAGGGAGCCAGTGAAGCGACTTGAGGAGAGGGGTAGTATGAGTAAAGCGACCCTGGCGGAAGACAAGACGGGCAGCAGAGTTTTGAACCGATTGGAGGGGGGAGAGGTGACTAAGTGGGAGGCCAGCAAGAAGCAGATTGCAGTAGTCTAAACGAGAGGTGACAAGGGTGTGGATGAAGGTTTTGGTAGAGTGCTCGGAAAGAAAGGGGTGGATTTTACGAATGTTGTAAAGAAAGAAACGACAGGTCTTGGCGGTCTGCTGGATATGAGCAGAGAAGGAGAGAGAAGAGTCAAAGATGACCCCAAGGTTTCGAACTGAGGAGACAGGGAGAATGAGAGAGCCATCAACAGAAACAGAAAACGGGGGGAGTGGGGAGGTGGGTTTGGGAGGAAAAATGAGAAGCTCGGTTTTGGTCATGTTTAATTTCAGGTGGCGTTGAGACATCCAGACAGCAATGTCAGACAAGCACGCTGAAACTTTGGTGTGTCTAGAACTTACACACTTGGGTTCTAGAATGCTAGCAGATATTCTATAATGCCAATTATGCACATAATTTCCAATACAGAATTCACGCTTAGCGCGTAGCCTCTCGACACCTAACTTTGGGCGGCTTGAAGAGAATTACCCCTAAGGGTCTCAGTCCCATGGCTTGACTGAAGAGTCCAGGACATCAGTCTCAAAAGGATACTCGTGGTTCAGTCTCAGAAATGCCCCTTCAACCATTTTAGTTAGGAAAGGGGCACTTGAGAAAGGCCTGATATTTTCCACGGGATTTGGATGAAGGAATGGATTTTAAAGCACCAGCCTAACAGTATGGTCTTTCAGTACAGTTGCAAAATAAGCCCTTCAGACACAGAAGCATTCAAACTTAAACCACTTAGATTTGCAAAACCTTTTCCTGCTAATGCAACAACAAGATCTGGGACATTATCCAGTGGCTGGAAAGAGGAGTTTACTAGCCACCACTTTTTAGGACCTGAAAGCATTTCCAGTGCTTGTGTAGCAGCATTTATTTATTTTAGATTTTGCTCACACCTTTTTCAGTAGTAGCTCAAGGTGAGTTACATTCAGGTACTCTGGATATTTCTCTGTCCCAGGAGGGCTCATAATCTAAGTTTGTACCTGAGACAATGGAGGGTTAAGCGACTTGGCCAAGATCACAAGGAGCAGCAGTGGGATTTCTGGTGCTCTAACCACTAGGCCACTTCTCCACCCCAAAAAATCTTGTTACTCTTTGGGATTCTACAGGGAATGTTGCTACACTTTGAAATTCTGAATTGGAATCTTGTTATTCTTTAGAATTCTAGAATCTTTATTTATTTAGCTTTTGCTCACACCTTTTTCAGTAGTAGCTCAAGGTGAGTTACATTCAGGTACTCTGGATATTTCTCTGTCCCAGGAGGGCTCACAATCTTGTACCTGAGGCAATGGAGGGTTAAGTTAAGTGACTTGCCCAAGATCACAAGGAGCAGCAGTGGGATTTGAACCGGCCACCTCTGGATTGCAAGACCTGTGCTCTAACCACTAGGCCACTCCTCCACTCAGCAACATTCCATCTAGAATCTCAAAAATTGGCAACATTCCATGTAGAATCTTCAACAATAGCAACATTCCATATATTTATTTAAATTTTGCTCACACCTTTTTCAGTAGTAGCTCAAGGTGAGTTACATTCAGGTGGTACTCTGGATATTTCTCCATCCCAGGAGGGCTCACAATCTAAGTTTGTACCTGAGGCAACGGAGGGTTAAGTGACTTGCCCAAGATCACAAGGAGCAGCAGTGGGATTTCTGGTGCTCTAACCACTAGGCCACTTCTCCACCCCAAAAAATCTTGTTACTCTTTGGGATTCTACAGGGAATGTTGCTACACTTTGAAATTCTGAATTGGAATCTTGTTATTCTTTAGAATTCTAGAATCTTTATTTATTTAGCTTTTGCTCACACCTTTTTCAGTAGTAGCTCAAGGTGAGTTACATTCAGGTACTCTGGATATTTCTCTGTCCCAGGAGGGCTCACAATCTTGTACCTGAGGCAATGGAGGGTTAAGTTAAGTGACTTGCCCAAGATCACAAGGAGCAGCAGTGGGATTTGAACCGGCCACCTCTGGATTGCAAGACCTGTGCTCTAACCACTAGGCCACTCCTCCACTCAGCAACATTCCATCTAGAATCTCAAAAATTGGCAACATTCCATGTAGAATCTTCAACAATAGCAACATTCCATATATTTATTTAAATTTTGCTCACACCTTTTTCAGTAGTAGCTCAAGGTGAGTTACATTCAGGTGGTACTCTGGATATTTCTCCATCCCAGGAGGGCTCACAATCTAAGTTTGTACCTGAGGCAACGGAGGGTTAAGTGACTTGCCCAAGATCACAAGGAGCAGCAGTGGGATTTCTGGTGCTCTAACCACTAGGCCACTCCTCCACCCCGAAAAATCTTGTTACTCTTTGGGGTTCTACAGGGAATGTTGCTACACTTTGAAATTCTGAATTGGAATCTTGTTATTCTTTAGAATTCTAGAATCTTTATTTATTTAGCTTTTGCTCACACCTTTTTCAGTAGTAGCTCGAGGTGAGTTACATTCAGGTACTCTGGATATTTCTCTGTCCCAGGAGGGCTCACAATCTAAGTTTGTACCTGAGGCAACGGAGGGTTAAGTGACTTGCCCAAGATCACAAGGAGCAGCAGCGGGATTTGAAACGGCCACCTCTGGATTGCAAGGCAGGTGCTCTAACCACTAGGCCACTCCTATGCCACCCTCTGAGTGGGCAAACCAAAGCGATTTGCAATGTAATACAAGGAAAATTAGAAGACCAAAATGGAAATGCCAATGAAAACAGAGCAGATCGCAGAAGGCTGGTCGGAGAACACTGAAGGCTACAGGTGACCTCTGCCAATCTTGTCCACTGGCCAGGCCAACAATTCATAAGGCCGTGACTTCCCCAAAAATATGAATAGCTGAGAGATTGTCACCTATCAAGAACAGTACTGTGACGTTTATAAGGGGGGGGGGGATTAATAGATTTGATATAGCGCCTTTATCATCTTATCTGTAAAACAAAGTAGTAGAGAATATTCCACAGTCATCACTAGATGGTTCCCGACTATGACAAATTTCCTTTGGATTTAGTATCCAGCAGAAAAACTTAGGAACCAGCAGCTGAAACATTTCCCTTTCTCTCCCCCTCCCCCCCCCCACCCCCCCATGTTTCTGCCACTGAAGGACAAGGCAGGGAAGAGAGGAAAAGAGATCTGAAAGGTCTGATGCAACTCCTTTAAGGCCTCCTTTGATAAGACTCTTTTTTCCATTCTGTGCCCAAGAGAAAGTAAAGTTTAGTAAATCTGGGTCTTAATGCCCTCTACAGGCCACTGGCAGAAATACACAGACAGCAGCTCCCTTCTGACCCACTCGGTCTCTTTCATTTCCCCACCCTGTTATTCCCCATTCTCTGCCCCCCTCTCTCTCTCTCTCCTATTCTGCCCCCTCCACTCCATTAAAACCCAGTCTTCCCGCCTCCCACCAACCTGGATGAATCCCAGCTTAACCCCAACCTTCCCTTCTCCCACCAGCTAAATCAGTAGAAATTTAAGCGGAACTCGCACCCTGACATTTACTGGGGTTCACACAGGTGGGATAGTGAAGGGGCAGGAGTGATCCCCAAATTTTCCTGCCCCTTTGCCAGCCTGGGTTCAAATAGTGAAAGGTTGACCCCTAGTGGCAGTGCCTCAGTACTACTGCTACAGGTCAAAGCTGCCATTTTGAATTAAAGCTGGAAAAGGGGCAGAAACATCCGAGGATCACTCCTGCCCATCCACTATCCCATTAGTGCATTGCTTCTTTCTATGCAAATCAATCTCATGCATATTCATTGTGGGAATCCTGAAAACCTGACTGGCTAAGTTTGTCCCAAGGACCACTACCTCCTTTCCCAGATGGGAAAATGCAATGTTTTACCACACAGAACTTGCAGCACTGTAAAACACAAGGGCTGGACAGGGCCTCAAAATGTGCATCCAATGTGTAGGTATTGCAGCTTTAAGAAATATTCAGGTCACTACAAAGACACAGACAGACTTGTAGGGGACTAAAATCTCATTGGGATATGTCATGTATCATCATTGCATTTTCCTTCTAACCAGAACAAACAAACCCCAAAAGGAAGTAATTTATTGACGCTGCTGAATGATTTTAATGGGAGCGCTGCAGGCTTTCTCTTCTCCATGGTTACTGAGTGCTAAGGGGCCTTGTCTAGCTACAGTTTCTGCAGCTTGTGTGAACTGCAGGGAGCCACATGCAGACCACGTTAAGCCTAGCTGTGGGTTTATGAGAAAGGCGCCTCCGAGGGGGGAGTGTATTTGCTTCTTCTTCCATTGATTGCTTCCGACATGTGGATGTGACTAGGCCTCTCCTTCTGAGGCTCAGGAGGTGAGAGGTGTGAAGGAACCTGAGCAACTCCAGCAGGCTGGGGGGACCTGGGATCCTCAGGAGGCAGCGATGGACTCTACTACTACTACTATTTAACATTTCTAGAGCGCTACAAAGTGTACGCAGCGCTGTACAAACACAGAAGAAAGACAGTCCCTGCTCAAAGAGCTTACAATCTAATAGACAAAAAGTAAAGCATTTAAATTTAAAATATTTAAGCAGTCAAGCACAAAAGAACAGTCACAGAAGGACTGAAGATGTTGAAGGGTGGTCAGTGTGATTAGGTGTAACTCTGGTTGGAGTAGTGGGAGAAGGTGATAGAAGAATAGAAATGGGTGAGGTAAAGTAATGAGTGGGTTGATAGGGAGGTTATATAAGACATGTCACTCTAGGGGTGGGTGGGTAGAGGGGTAGGGTGGGCGGGATTAAGTCTAAAGCAGGAGAAGGTATTCTCTGCAGCCTATCTGTGAGATGGAAAATGCTCTCTGAAGCTGCTGCTATAAGTTGGGGGATAATATCCTCAGGATAGGATCATAACTAGAATGGCCAATAAGGATCATTAGGCCTACATCGGGGCTCATTTTCAAAACAGAAAAAGGTCCAAAAAGCAGCTGATGGACTTTTATTTTTTACCAAAACGTCCAAATCACTATTTTCAAACGCCAGTCTCCCAGTGTCATAAGGACATCTTGTAATTTTTCACAATCTTCTTGTGATTTAACAACATTGAATAACTTTGCAGTCCTTTCGCTAAGCTGCGTAGGCGCTTACATGTGTCCAATGCGCACCAATTTTGAGTTACCACCCAGCTACCGCGTGCCCCGTGTGACGGTAATTTCATTTTTGATGCGCATCCACTACATGCATCCGAAAAATAATTTTTACTTTCTGACGCGCGTCAGCTCACGTGTATCAAGTGGCATTCCACGCGCGTAGGTCATAACCACCTGGTTACCGCATGAGACCTTACCGCTAAGTCAATGGCTGGCGGTAAGGTCTCAGACCCAAAATGGACACACGCCAATTTTTATTTTGCCGCACGTCCATTTTCATCCAAAATTTTAAAAAAGACCTTTTCTACAGATCTACATGGGGGGGGGGGGGGAGTGAGAGAGAGGGAATCTGGCTTTCTTTGGGGGGAGGTCAAAGTTACAGGAGGTGGGGCAGGTTGTGATTGAGCGGGGCATATAACCTCTTTTTTTTCTTAGGGCAAATATGGAAACCATATGTGGGAGACACGTTCATGTCCCATGCTGCCCTGTCCAAGTGTACACCCACCCCCCTTACAGTTACTCGTGCCACACCTTGATTCCCCGCAGCATTCAGCAACCTGAAGGATCCCAGGTTTCCAAATCCCGTTTTAGAAGAATCAAACCATTTAGAAGCCACTCTGTCCCCATGTCATTCTCTAAGTATATGTGTGTTTGTAAGTGTATGCAGTGTATGTAAATGTTTGTGGATGTATTTCTCTGTATTTATTTTGTGTGTGTGTGTATGTGTTTGCATATCTAGTATGTATATTTGTTTGTATGTTTGTGATTTTTTTTGTATATTTTGATTGTGGGTATATCTCTGTCAGGCTTATTTTCAAAAGAGAAGGGGTCCCATCTTTCGACACAAATCGGGTGATGGACGTCCTTCTCTCAGGGTTGCCCAAATCAGCATAATCAAAAGCCAATTTTGGGCGTCCACAACTGCTTCCCGTCGCAGGGACAACCTAAGTTCCTGGGGGCATGTCGGAGGCGTAGCGAAGGCGGGCCTGGGGTGTGCCTAACAGATGGGCGTCCTCGAGCGATAATGGAAAAAAGAAGGGCATCCCTGACGAACACTTGGCCGACTTTACTTGGTCCTTTTTTTTTACGACCAAGCCACAAAAATATGCCCTAAATGACCAGATGACCACCGGAGGGAATCGGAGATGACCTCCCCTGACTCCCCCAGTGCTCACTAACCACCTCCCACCCCAAAAAAACAACTTTAAAAACTTTGTCTTTTTTTTTTTAGAGTATGGGTGAAGGACGTCCTTTGCTATGCCCCTGTGGTGGCAGTTGAGGACGTCCAAAATGTGGATGGTCCATGCCTTTGCTATGCCTCTGACACCCCCTTTATTTATTTGGATTACAAGTAGCAGCAGTGGGATTTGAACTGGCCACCTCTGGATTGCAAGACCAGTGCTCTAACCACTAGGCCACTCCTCCACTCCACTCCCTTGAAATTTGGCCATCCCTGTGGGGGGGCAGTGTGCAGGTCCCTGGGAGGGAGGAGGTACGTGTGTGTCAGCGGAGGCATAACGAAGGCGTGGACGTCCTTATTTCAAACATTTTGGACGTCCTCAACTGCCCCCCCTCCCCACAGGGACGGCCAAATTTCAAGAGAGTGGAGTGGAGGAGTGGCCTAGTGGTTAGAGCACTGGTCTTGCAATCCAGAGATGGCCGGTTCAAATCCCACTGCTGCTACTTGTGATCCAAAATCCAAATAATAAAGGGGGTGTCAAAGGCATAGCAGGCATGGACATCCTTTTCAGAGAAACATCCACATTTTGGACCGTCCTCAACTGCCTTTGCAGGGACAGAGGCTTAGCGAAGGACGTCCTTCACCCATACTCTTAAAAAAATAAAAGACGTCCCTGACGAGCACTTGGACGTCTTCACCTGGATTTGTATTTTTCTAAGGTTGTAGATGGCAATTTTTATACACGCAGCTTGTCTGCATGTAAGAAGCTCTCTTTGGCATGCGCAGAGCAGCCACACATGCATGCCCATTCCTTTCCGAATCACTATGGGATCAGTAAAGGAAGGGCTTTTTCCGTTCAGTTAGTGCATCAGTTAGTCCACTGCAGTGCCCCATAGGGTGCCCGGTTGGTGTCCTGGCATGTTAGGGGGACCAGTGCACTATGAATGCTGGATCCTCCCATGACCAAATGAGTTGGATTTGGTCATTTTGAAGATGGTCATCCTCTGTTTCCATTATGGCCAAAAACCAGGGACAACCATCTCTAAGGTCGACCTAAATGTTGATATTTTGGTGTCCCCGACCGTATTATCGAAATGAAAGATGGACACCCATCTTGTTTTGATAATATGGGTTTCCACGCCCCTTCACGGGGATGTCCTGCGAGGACACCCTCAGGAAAACTTGGGCGCCCTGTTCGACTATGCCTCTCCGTGTGTGTCTGTGTTTACACTTACACACAGGTATGTTCTTAATTTGCCATCTTGGAGAAGTTATATGTAGAGCAGAGACATTCAGCTGCCCATTGCCCGAATACAGAAATAGCAGAATTAGCTTCCTCCAGATAGACATCAAGGATAGTGTTAGGCCGGCATTTTCAGCATTCAGAACTGAACCCATATCGCCCTCGTAGTTTACGTTACATAAATATTATTTAGGCCTTTTCAGTCACTATTCCATTTCTTCTTGCATCAAAAATGCACTGGCTGTGCTGCCTGTAATCTTTCTGGGGCACCTCAACCTCAATGTTCTTCTCGAAAGAAGACCTAGGGCTTCGTACGGCTGAAAAAAGCAATAGCTGTTTTTTAAATCATAATAGGCCTGTTGAATTTACCTTTCGAAGTCCCAGGAACCATTGGTTGAATGACTGGAGATTACTTGCAAGGAAAAAGTCACAAAGCATCAACTGAAGCAATTAAAATAACTAATTATCTTTCCCATGCAGAACATGAACTTATTCCCAGATCAATTAAACAAGATGCGAGATCAGAGCAAAAGCTCTTGTTAATCACACAATTTTGAAACCCAAGAGTATGGTGAAAGCAGGTTAGCAGATAGCTCCAGGCAGTCAGGAACAGACTCAGCCAACCTGGGGTTTCCACCCACTGCATCTCTGGACTTTCAAGTACCTGCTTTTGTTACAGATGCGACAGGATAAATATAGGACTGACCCAAGAAATCCTCTGCTACTTCACTGCTTCTCAACCCTCTCCTGGAGTCGCACCTAGCCAGGATTTCCACCATCAATACGCACGAGACCCTTTGCATGCAAATCTGTATATTCATTGTGGTAATCCTGAAAACCTGTCTCCAGGACAGGGTTGGGAAGAATTGTGTTACAGAGGCAGTAGGGCAGGTATGGGCAAGTTGATTATTAATTGTCCACCGGGAGTTTGGGGTTATTTGAAAATTGCATTAATCCCAGTAGGCAACAGCTATGCTGAGAGAAGTGAAGGTCCAACTAAAGTTCAGGTCATTGACTCAATTGGACTGGATAAAACTATTAAAAGAAGATGGGGGTGTAATTCTATCAAGTGGATGCTACCACTACATTGACTTATAATTGCATTCACTCTGCAGCTCCTCAGTACCTCTCCGCTCTCATCTCTCCCTACATTCCTCCCCGGGAACTCCGTTCACTGGGTAAATCTCTCTTATCTGCACCCTTCTCCTCCACCGCTAACTCCAGACTCCGTTCCTTTTATCTTGCTGCACCATATGCCTGGAATAGACTTCCTGAGCCGGTAAGTCAAGCGCCATCTCTGGCGGTCTTCAAATCCAAGCTAAAAGCCCACCTTTTTGATGCTGCTTTTAACTCCTAACCCTTATTCACTTGTTCAGAACCCTTATTTTATCATCCTCACTTTAATATTCCCTTATCTCTTGTTTGTCCTGTTTGTCTGTCCTAATTAGATTGTAAGCTCTGTTGAGCAGGGACTGTCTCTTCATGTTCAAGTGTACAGCGCTGCGTACGTCTAGTAGCGCTTTAGAAATAAGTAGTAGTAGTAGTCTTTGGGATTCCGGAATCTTGCTATCTTTGGGATTCCAGAATCTTGCTACTCTTTGGGATTCCGGAATCTTGCTACTCTTTGTCCTTATTTATTTATTTATTTATTGTATTTTTATTCCACGTTTTCCCACCTCTTTGCAGGCTCAATGTGGCTTACAATATATCACGGATAATGGAAATAGCAAGAGATATACATTTGGTTTTACAGAAGGATTTTGGGTTACATGGTCATGAAGTACAAGATAGTGTTTGTCCTGTTTGTCTGGCCTAATTAGGTTGTAAGCTCTGTTGAGCAGGGACTGTCTCTTCATGTTCAAGTGTACAGTGCTGTGTACGTCTAGTAGCTCTATAGAAATGATAAGTAGTAGTAGTAGTATTTACATGCTGATTACATGCATACATGATTAACATAAAGGCATACGTATGCATATACACCACAAAGATCAAAACATGAAATGTTAATGCCTTCTGTTATATTACTTTCATGTATTCCATTACTTTGCAAACCAAAATCCTTCTGTAACACCAAATATCTATTCTCTTCTCAATTCCATTATACATGATGTATTGTAAGCCACATTGAGCCTGCAAAGAGGTGGGAAAACGTGGGATACAAATACAATAAATAAATAAATGCCCACATTCCACCAAAGCATTATTTTGTAAATACTCATATGTTATATTGCATGTATTTTATGGGTAGGCACATGCATAGACTGAGTCTGAGCAATGCTCAAACTCATGCTTGTAAGAATACTTTGGGGCTCATTTTCAAAGAGAAAAACATCCTTAAAGTGTCCTAAAGCAGCATTTGGACAAATTTCTTCTCAAAATGTACAAATAGGTATTTTTGAAACCTATTTTGCAGAATATTATCTACGCAATTCGTCTTCAATGCGTCCAGATCACAAGGGGGCATGTCGAGGGTGGGCTTAGGGCATTCCTAACACTTGGATGTTTTACAGCCATAATGGAACAAAATGAAACCTTCTAGGACTGAAACATCAATGTTTTGGTCTAGACCTCTTTTTAGAATGAATAAGACACAAAAAGGTGCCCTAAATGACCAGATGACCACTGGAGGGAACCAGGGATGACCCCCCCCCTTACTGCCTCAGAGGTCACTGACCCCCTTCCACACCCCAAAGATGTGAGTAAACATATTACTTACCAGCCTCTATGACAGTTTCAGATGTTACAGCCAGGTCTATTAGAACAGCAAGCAGGTCCCTGGAGTAGTGTAGTGGTTGATGAAGTGCATTATCGAGAGGAAAACCCAGGCTCATATCCCACTTTAACTGTTACACTTGTGGTGGAAAGTGTGAGCCCTCTCACACTCCCCCAAAACCTACTGTACCCACATATAGGTGACCCCTTCACCCATAAGGGCTGTAGTAGTGGTATACAGTTGGGTACAGTAGGTTTTGGAGGGCTCAGCATACAGTATAAGGGAGTAACGGTGAGATGTGTATCTGGGAGCTTTTATATAAAGTCCACTGCAGCGCCCACTGGGGTGCTCCATTGCTCTACTGGGATGTCTATGTGGCCTGTGTACTAAGACTGTTGGCTCCACCTACATCCTAATGGCTTGATTTTCTACGTTTTTCACTTGGACTTTTTTTTTTCAAAAATGCCCGAAAGATAAATGCACAGAGCACAAGAACATATTGTATATGGCTATTTTTTGAATAAAAAAAAGATAGACTTTTGTTGTTTCGAAAATGTCCGCATTTCCTATTAAGATTTAGGAGGTTTAGCACAAAACATTCAAAGTCTGACTAGACGTCATATCAAAAATGCCCTTCTACAAGTTACGCTCTTGTCTCCAGCTTTAGGTGCAAACATGTATGCCATTGCTCATGCGTTTCACCTGTTACTCTAGTATTTCTATACAGGAAGTTAGGTCTTACTTTCCTTTGTAGAATAGGTGACTCTGGGTGTACAATTAAAGACCTGCCCCCCTCCCCCCCCCCCCACCATGTCTTTTCTGTTGGTAAATTTGGCAGTGTAGTGGGGGTTATTCCCAGGCTCTGGCAGGTTGAGTCATGCTAACCTGTACTGAGACAAAGAATAAAGTCTCTTCACCTTACTCCCAGTCTCTGTAGAATCCCTTAGGTTAGTGATACCCTGGTCATGGGAAAATATTTGCACTGAATAAGTCTGACTTTTTATTTTGCAGAAAGATCTCCAAAAATTATTCTGTTCACTGTAAAAATTTCAGAGATCATTTTAAAAAATAAAATATGTTTATTATTTGATGGCAGAAATGACGCTGTGTAAGCTTCATTGGAGTGATAATGCTTAATCTGAATTTGTTGTCAATCAAAGCATCGGAACATAAATAGAGGGATGGGGGCGGGGTTATAAAGTTAAAAGTTTGATGACGGATTATACTAGTATGTCAGTATTGAGCACATTGTTTTTGTTTTCCATTTGCATTTTGGCATGTATATACTGTGGGATGGGATTTCTCTGGAAAGTCATCAATAAAATTGTTGAAACATAAAATATGTTTATTGCAAAGCAGTAAAACATAAATTACAGAGAAAAATGCCTCATATTACAAACTTCCTTCAAAAATGCAAGAGAAAAAAAAACAGACAACCCTGTAACCAGAGGTGAATGGCGGAGGAGGGGCCTAGTGGTTAATGCAGTGGGCTGAGAACCTGGGCTATTGGGTTCAATTCCCACTGTAGCTCCTTGTGACCCTGAGCAAGTCACTTAACCCTCCATTGCCCCAGGCACAAACAGTTAGATTGTGAATCCACTAAGGACAGAGAAAGTACCTGCATATAATAAATATAAACCACTTAGATTATACCAAAGAAAGGCAGTATATCAAATACATTACCTGTCCTATGACCTGGGTGTGAGCCCAAAATATCATGCAATAAGATAAAAAAGACTTAAGCTGCTATAGGTAACTGAGGTGTCCAATAAGGTTGCAAATTCCTATCTTTATGTTCCACTGCCATTTTATATATCCCAAAAAGAGAAATTCACAATGTAAATCCATTCATTCATTCATCCATCCATCCAGTCATTCATCCATTCATTCATTCATCCATACATCCATTAATTCAACATCCATTCATTAATTCAACATCCATCCATTCATTTTTCCATCCATCTATTCATTCATTCATCCATCCATCCAGTCATTCATCCATACTCTAATATCTGTAATCCCGGTAGCAAACCTTCAGGGGTGGTAGGCTCCCTTCAGCAGTCCACAAACAAAGTCCTTCCAGACAACACAGCTTTTAGTTCCAAACAGTTTATTTCCCCTCCTCCACAAAATCTCAGTTCAAGGGGGTTAAAGTCCCATTCAGTTTCCCAAAATAAAGCAACAAGAAAAACTTCCCTTTAAATCCAAGTTGTCCCCCAGTTCAACAGCCTGGGTTTCAGTTTTAAAGTCTTTCCGCTTGGGTGGTTGCAGAATGGCAGTACACCGCCCACAACACAGCTAATTGACTCCTGTGACCACCCACTGCCTTCAGTCCCTGCAACTCTGCCCCACAGTACAATTACAGTCCATGTCAACTGGCTCCTCAAAACCTGGTGTGTTGGTCTCTCCAGCCTCTCCTTCCTCCAAGCACTCCATTAACTCTGCTTCTCTGCTAGGCTGTTGGTTGGAGACCTCCTCCCCCTCCCAGGTGGAAGGAATCTTGTACTGATTTCTAACCCAAGGGTATTGAGCTTTGTCATCCCTGCTCCCCCTTCTGGCCCTCGCCTGCCATAGCAGCTGCTCTTTCCAGTCCTTTTCCCCCTCCCTTCCACGTGGGGGCCATACCGGGTTTTGGGACCTACCACCCCGATCCCTTCTCTCAGGGCCTTGTGGGGAATGTAGTCTGGCTCCATACCTCCTCCTGGGCTGCTTAGACCCTCCAACCTCCTTACAATACATCTATTCATTCAACCAACCAATCATCCATCCATTCATTTCTCCATACAACATCCATCCATTAATTCAACATCCATCCATTCATTTTTTCCATCCATTCATTTTTCCATCCATCTATTCATTCACTCATCCATTCATTCATCCATCCATTCATCCATCCATTTATCCATACATCCATTCATTCATTCATCCATCCATCCAGCCAGCCAAACATCCATCCATTCAACCATCCATCCATTCATTCATCTATACATCCCTTTGTAAAAGGGCCCCCAAATGAGTTAGTTTTGCGCATACCATGGCAGGAATAAACCTCACTCCTAAGCCAGATATAACATGTATTGGCAGCTTATCCAGGTGAGCTTGGAAGTTCTTTTTGATCAAACCTGTGGCACCCAAAATAATGGGAAATATTTCTTTATCTTTGTTCCTCATTTTCTTGGTCTTGGACTGCATTTCTTGGTACTTAAGGATCTTCCCTCTCTCCACACAATTCACCGAGTAATTGCTTGGGACCATCACCTCTATAATCAATTCCATTCTGGTGTTTTTCTCTTTTTACCACTACTTCCAGTTTTCTGGCATCCAGCTTTTTATCAGCCAGGTTGGGACATCCCAGGTGACCATACCATCTTTGTTTTCCACAGTTCTGTTAGGGTCACGATCGCAATGCATTTCTGGTACACTAATGTTAATGCTTATAGAGTTTCCAATGAATGAGACACTCTACTGTATAGAGAAACATTTGATGTCCACATATACTGTACATCAAACCTGAATACTGTTCAGTTTTATAGTGCAAAAAATATCATCATAAGGGAAGAATTATGAGATTCACAGAGAATTAGACTTGAATTGCTTATTTTGTGACATTGTTCTGCTCTCCAATTTGGGCATATTTTCCCGTTATATGATGAATGAGTTTTGACTAGGACTCTGGGAGGCCTTGTCCAACTGATTAAGTACTGCTAGCAGAAAGAGCATGTAGGGTTGAAAGCTTTTCTTTCTTCATTTCGCTTCTTATTATACTGCTTTAACCATGCCAAGATCGTCAGCCAGAAAAATGAAAGGGTTTTTCAAACAATCTAAACAAAACGTAAAGCCCTCCTGGTTAAAGAAAGCAATATGGATGACTTTCAGGGCAAAACATGTCATTTGCCCTTCAGAAGATGTAGATTCAAATTTTTTGACTGCCACAAAATTTAAAAAAAAACAACCCTCCAACGTTGGATGAATGGACCATTAAGAGTTTCCAGATTCAAGAACATATTAGAGATGTGTAGAGTAGACATAGAGTAGACCCTAAACACATGTACTGTATAGAAAACCAGACATGTTCTTCAACTCATTACCAAACTTTTATGGATATAGGACCAAATTCTATGAATGGTGCCTAAAAAATCGTCCCTGACAAAAACTGCACTTGGTGCTACTCTATAAACCTTGCCTAAAGTTAGGTGCAGTTTATAATATACGCATAGCGCCTGTCCCCAGGACTAAAATGTAGGTGTGACCATTTGGGGAAAGGGAAGGGAAATGGGACTTGATATACTGCCTTTCTGAGGTTTTTTTCAACTACATTCAAAGCGGTTTACATATATTCAGGTACTTATTTTGTACCAGAGGCAATGGAGGGTTAAGTGACTTGCCCAGAGTCACAGGGAGCTGCAGTGGGAATTGAACCCAGTTCCCCAGAATCAGAGTCCACTGCACTAACCACTAGACTACTCCTCCACTAGCAACATTCCATGTAGAAGCCTGACCTTGCGGATCAGCAACGCGGCCGCGCAAGGCTTCTGTTTCTGTGAGTCTGACGTCCTGCACGTACATGCAGGACGTCAGACTGAAAGAAACAGAAGCCTTGCGCGGCCGTGTTGCTGATCTGCAAGGGCAGGCTTCTACATGGAATGTTGCTAGTGGAATAGCAACATTCCATGTAGAATCTCCAATAGGGAAAGGGAAATGGGACTTGATATACCGCCTTTCTGAGGTTTTTTTTTTTTTTTTTGCAACTACATTCAAAGCAGTTTTACATATATTCAGGTACTTATTTTGTGCCTGAGGCAATGGAGGGTTAAGTGACTTGCCCAGAGTCACAAGGAGCTGCAGTGGGAATTGAACCCAGATCCCCAGGATCAAGGTCCACTGCACTAACCACTAGGTTACTCCTCCACTCAACTTAAGCCTGGTGTAAATGCCCTCACCTAATTTATTAATATTATTATTATTTGTTACATTTGTATCCCACATTTGTATCCTTAGAGAGGAAGTTAGAGAGGAAGAAGAAAAGTTAGGATGTGACCATTACTCGTTTAGGCGTGAATCGGGCATATTCTATAACAGAGGGCATAATTTTTAGGAATGCAAACGGCCCGCTCATGCCCCTTCCAAGGCCATGCCTCTTTTGTGATCCACGCATTAGAATTTACATGGACAACTTTACAGAATACGCTTAGAAAGTTGTGCGCGTAAGTTCTAATTAGTCCCAATTAGTTCCGATAATTGCTTGTTAGCAGCCAATTATCGGCACTGATTAGCTTAAGCAATTAATTTGCAGGTGCAAATTGGCTACGCTTGCTGATTTGTCTGCAGAATTTTAGTCGCCGTTTATAGAATCTGGGGGACAGTGCACACACACATATAACACATGCAAATTGCATGTCTACGTAAAAACAAACATATGAGGTGCACACGTATATAACGCATGTTATACTACTTTAATTTTCTAGTGCATGCTAAAAGCAAAATTATTTTATTTATTTATGTTACATTTGTACCCTGTGCTTTCCCACTCGTGGCAGGCTCAATGCGGCTTACATGGGGCAATGGAGGGTTAAGTGACTTGCCCAGAGTTACAAGGAGCTGCCTGTGCCTGAAGTGGGAATCGAACTCAGTTCCTCAGGACCAAAGTCCACCATTCTAACCACTAGGCCACTTCTCCACTAGCGTATAATCCTGCCCTTGCAGATCACCAATGTGGCCGCGCAGCCTTCTACATGGAATGTTGCTAGTGGATTGGAACATTCCATGTAGAATCTCCAACAGTAGCAACATTCCATGTAGAATCTCCAATAGTATCTATTTTATTTTTGTTACATTTGTACCCTGCGCTTTCCCACTCGTGGCAGGCTCAATGCGGCTTACATGGGGCAATGGAGGGTTAAGTGACTTGCCCAGAGTTACAAGGAGCTGCCTGTGCCTGAAGTGGGAATCGAACTCAGTTCCTCAGGACCAAAGTCCACCACCCTAACCACTAGGCCACTCCTCCACTGTTGCTACTATTTGAGATTCTACATGGAATGTTGCTATTCCACTAGCAACATTCCATGTAGAAGTCGGCCCTTGCAGATCACCAATGTGACCGCACAGGCCACTCCTCCACACATTTGAGGGTTGTTTTTTTTTTGTAGAAGCAATTTTTTTGAAAATCCAAGCACCAAAAAAAAAAAAAGATATACAACCTTAGCAAAGATAAAATAAAACAAAACAAATGACAATACCGTGCTCGGATACACCAGAAGAACAAGAACAGTAACAGGCTTCCATGGTTTCAACAATACATTTGTTTAAACAAAGACAAGAAGTCCCAACCCACCTCTTCCCAAATCTGTGGAAGATGATTTTTAAGGTCTGTTAAGAAATATAGCTGAATGTTATCATCAGTATGCCCAATTATATTTTGTGTCTCAAATGAGCAGATAGAGATTTTCCAGTCAAGTAACTCAGATGTGGCAATGCTAAGCACCCTCTGAATAGTGACCAACAAGGGAAAAAAAAATCACGTGTTTCTATTCAAGGACTAATTATTATTATCACTGCTTGTATAATATGAATACATGTATTTACTAAGCAAAGATACAGGTGCCCTTTTCATACAGGTAAAGTGTGTATTTCAGTTTCTAGGTTACAAGAAGTTCTGGATCTCAGGAAATCTGAAAATGATTTCCCAGTGTTATTAAACTGTACTGTAGCCAGACACAGCTTCAGAAGAATTATGGTCCTGAGGATGGGGGGGGGGGGGGGGGGGGGAGAGGAACATTTCTCCAAGGTTTTCCACAACTATCCAGTCAACGTTCACCCCACATCTCTTTTAGGGCAACTCAGGTTCACACTTGACCTTCTTCATACCAATAATAATTTGTAACATAGTAAGACAGTAGATGACGGCAGATAACAACCTGAATGGTCCACCCAGCCTGCCCAACGGTCACACTCATTATCAATTCATGATTAAACCAACCATGAATGTGATATAAAATACTTGATCCTGGTCTTTCTTTGCCATTTCTAGGACACAGACCATAGAAGCTCACCCGGCATTGTCCTTACATTCGAACTACTGGATTTGCCTTGTAGGATGTCGAAATGTTGCATATGATTTCTTAAACGTTGAAATAAAAACAAAGGTCGAAAGAAAGAAATGACAACATAGTAATATAGATTTCTAATCGTTGAATTTATGTACAGAAATAATACCCTATCGTGTACATGAGGGGGGGGGGTGAGGAATTTATAGAATAAGAGAGGAGGATTAAAAGCAAAGAAGTTGAGGATCATTGCTCAGTCTATCACCCAGATAGTAACAAGAAACGTTTTTCTGTACTGGTTCACTAGTCCGTCCCAGATTTTCACTGCAACCAGTCATACAGGGAAGCAGTTTATGTAAATTAAGGTCCAGTATCCATTGAGCCTTTGACCTCTTTGCTCAACCAGTCTATGAGAATGAGAAAAATGGCAGACACGATGGTGTGAGATATTAGTGGGTATTTTACTGGCTTGACCGTCTATTTATTCAGAGTTGAACAGTTGTGAGCTCATTTTCTGCAGGAGTTTGAATAGCTGTCAGAAAGGTATATCTTTAATTCACTACCAAGGGTAGATGTTCGTATTGTGCTCAAGCTCCCTTTGCCAATATTTGTACCCATCATCTTGCAAGACTGTGGTTCATATGTGTTCACGTGTACCGGGTAATTTTTGCTCCTGGCATTTGACAGATGGATCTTCCTGTATGAGAAACCTGAAATTAGAGTTTTGCTGTGACACTTTGATTCCTAGGAATTTGGTAAAAAATCACAGTGACAGTAATGCATTCATGTTATTTATTTCTTTTTGTTTTCATGTGGTTCTAGGAATTATACCGAGTTGCTGCCGTATTATCAAGTTGACAGAGTGGAGGAAAATCCATTTATCTGTTCAACCCCTCAAGACAATGGCATGCTTAAGTGCCAAGATATCCCACCCAAGAAGGAATTGGGGATCGAATGCTCCCTGCCCGTAGACAACAATAGCCGCCATTTGTACGGCACGGATACTGGAAGCAGGAACAACTGCATTAACTGGAACCAGTATTATAACGAATGCAAGAAGGGGGATGTGAACCCACACAATGGAGCTATTAATTTCGATAATATCGGTTATGCGTGGATAGCTATTTTTCAGGTAAGTGTCCTATGACTTGTTCTTGACAACTCTTTTGCATGGAAACGAGAAATGCTCAAAGACCTCTATGTACCCGAGTCAGACAAAAGAAGAGCAGGGCTTCTGGTATTTACAATGAGTCAGATCATTTCTTCAATCACAAATGCAATTCATCTTTCCGAGCCATAAATAAGTAAATACAAAGCCTCCGTGTACAATATTTATTCTCTGATAAGAAACCTAAGCCTCAGATTTGACCAGGTGTTTCCATTAATAGACTTGTACTCGCAAAAGGGTTGCCTTGCCAACTAACTCCTCTTTTCCTGGATGGGCAGGTCCAGTCCTAACAGCTTGATCTGTAGAGTATCTATCATTAAGGGGGTCTTTCACTAAGCCACCGAAGCGTTTTTAATACGTGGTGGAAATCAACTGGCGGGAAACGCCAAGACACCCATAGGAATATAATGGGCGTCTTGGTGATTACCGCCAGCTGACTTCTACCGCAAGCTAAAAACACTACTGTGGCTTAGGAAAAGACCCCCTAAATATATACCATATTTATTTATTTATTTATTGCATTTGTATCCCACATTTTCCCACCTATTTGCAGGCTCAATGTGGCTTACACAGTTTGGTTATGACATAATCATTCCATGTTATCAGATACAATTAGTATTGTACAAAGATTAAGTGAGGGAAGAGAGAAGGAAAGTGTTAGGCAGGATAGAAGGTGGACTTTAATAACTGGGTGGATTAGTGAGGTTGTTTTGTAAGGTTATGGGTTCTCTTTGCAGGCAAGAGGTCTGTACCTCATATACATTAGCAGTATATGAGGTACACAGACATGTATTTCTCTGTAGGGCGAACGACTTCTGAGCTGTGGCATCGTTGGCTAAACTTAGAGAAGAGCTTCCTGGAACTATGGACCCTTTTACAAAGCAGTTGGTACAGCTACTGCTGCTTTGTCACGTGACAATCTGGCCTAAAGTGGGAGCATACTTTATACTTTCGTTATATTTATTTCTGTGATTTTGATGTTTTTTATGTATAGACGCCTGAAGCAGGCCACTGGGCTGAAACACGGCCGTGTCGAGTCAAGTTGAGTGAAGTTGTAGTACTGTTCAATAAATCTTCTAGACCATACAGCGTCATCGTCTCATTGTGTCACCTTCGCTGTCTCCTGAGTTTGATTTTCTCTGCGAGGTCCTTGTTCTTCTGTATTTTTGTCCAAAGTGGGACCTGAATTTTTTTTTTTTTTTTTACCACTGGGGGGTGGGGGTTACCTGATACTAATCACTGCCCAGTTACCACTGGGTTACCACAGGAGCCTTACCGTCACCTAATTAGATGGCAGTAAGGACTCCCCCTGGAAATAGCCACATGGCAAGTATTTGCTTCCCACACAGCCATTTCCTTTGACTTTTTACCCGCTGTGGTAAAAGGAGCCCTGTGTTACTTCTAAGCTGGGCAAGAGTCCTCCAGCTACATTCCTGCCAGTGGGTGGCGCTGTTTCAGTATCACATTTTCAATTGTGGGGAATAGGAAAGCACTTCAGACTTCCAGGGAACCTGCTTGTCCCTAGCAATTAAAAATGCAATGTTGAAGCACACCTCCCCCCCCCCACCCCCCTCTGACAGGAACGTAATTGGAGGACTCCCACTCAGCTTAGAGGTAACATTGTTCTGGAGGTTTGATAATATTTTGAGCCCCTGCTACTCAGTGTTGCCAGGTGGGCGGTTTTACCGCCCAATTAGGCGGTTTTCCGCGACCCGCCGCAGGAAATTTTTGCCCGCGGCGGGTTGCGGTTTTTTGGGCTTCTTTTGGGTCTTTTGGGCCGTTTTTAAAGTGTTTTTTTCGGCCACGGGGGGCGGGGTTAGTGACATTTTGGGCGGGGTTAGTGACGTTCTGGGCGGGACCGATGACGGGGGAGGCGGGGCCGATGATGTGGGGAGGGCTGATGACGGCGGGGGCGGGGTTGATGACGCGGGGGTGGGGGTGTCAGGGGCGGGGTTTGACTTTGGGCGGGTTTTGGGCTGGATTTGGGCTCGTTTGGGTGGGAAAATTTTTTCCACCTGGCAACCCTGCTGCTACTGGCAGTGTAGCACCCTCAAAAAATAGACATGGCCCACTGAATATGTCATTGAAATTGAAGCATTGTCCAGTTTTACTGAGGGATTTTGTCTTTTGCCATCCACATCATTGGAAGATGCTCTTTTGTAAACCTGTCCACATATTTATTCATTAAGTTATATCTGTGGTCATTTAGATGTTGACTGAGCTCCAATAGTTTAACCGCCGGTAATCAGACAGTGCTTTCTGCTGCCCAGTTACCATCTGGCTAACGCAGGAGCCTTGATAACCACCTCAATGGGTGATGGTAAGTGCTCTCCCCGAAAATGGCCACGCGACAAGTGCTTCACTTTCCACGTGGCCATTTCTTTAGAAAAAAAAACAGCCTTTTACCCACTGCGGTAAAAGAGGGCCTCAGCATGTGCCAAAAACATGTGCTGATGCCATTTATGCCACATGGTGGCAGCAGCAGCATGGCAGGGGCAGTGGCAGCAGCATGGCAGGAGGCAGGGCAGCATCAGCATGGTGGGGGGGCCCAGAGTACTCTCAGTCCGCCCCTGTCCAAATGCCAACTTTATTGGAAACAGGGCCCAACCGCTTGGTGGTCACTAACCTTTGGAATTGGACCAGCGCTTTTTTTTATGCAGATGCTGTTGGCCGCATTCTTTTACTTTTGACATTGGTGCTCATTTCTCTTGCGAGTGCAGGTATTGCAGTTCATGCTTTCAGTCTGTGAATGTGTTGCGAAAACCCACGTGACCCCTGACGAAGGTTTTTCCGAAACTTGGCCAGGTTGGGTCCTGTTTCCATTAAAGTTGGCATTTGGACTGTGTTTGTCCTTCCTGGATCGCTGCTGCTGTTTGGTTGTCTGTTCTACTTCTGCAGTAGACTGTCTCCTGTTTTGTTTCTGCTCTGTTAGGCCTAAGGTAAACATTAATGCTATGATTCTGTCTGATCTTCTGCCTGACCCATCCAAGGCCGGGAGATGTGTCGGTTGCTCCTGCCAAGCCTCGCTCCACTTCCACTAATCCTGCGACTGTGATTTTCAACAGTGAGCGTTTGTAATTTGGCCTGCTTCTCACTCCGAAGACATTCTTCTTTAACAGAGCTGTCAGGAGGATTAAAGTAACCTGCTGCCTTATAAATGCTCCTTTCCACTGCTACTATCAGGAAAACTGGATCTACATTACATGTCAAAATGATTTGATCAAGTTTATCAACACGTCAGGGAGCAAAGGAAGAGTTTTCAAGGACTTCTGCACTTTTCAAGGCACCGGCCTTTTCTTTTCGGAACTCTGAAAAGTTGCTGTAGACTCAAAATATTGTTTTTCTTGGTCTTAGTAGTATTATTATTATTAGCAGCAGCCCCAGCCGTCGCCTGTCACATGACAGTTATGTGCATTGTTACAGAATACGCTTGGATTTCGGCACAGAACGCTAGGTGCACTATATAGAATCCAGCATCAGGGGCGTAGCTAGGTGGGACCACGGGGCTCTGGGCCCCCACAGATTTAGTCTGTTCCCCTGGTTTCACTTAAAGGAGCGTGCAGGACATCAGGACTCAAGAAAGCACAGGTCAGCAGCGAACGCGGTGTGCCGGAGACCGGTGCTGAAGAAGACTTCAGCTGGCGGGGGAGGGGCAGCGGCTGGGGGAGGTGGCCTAAAATGTGCCTCCCCCCACACACACACACTTTGGGCTCTGGACTCCCCTCTCGCTGAGGTCTGGCTACGCCACTGGTCAGCACCTTTGAAAACATTGACTTCCACTGACTGAGTATTGAGGGACCGTTTTTTTTCTCAACAGCAAGAGCGTTTGATGAGCCATGTGCTAATCCCACAGCGTCACAGACTGCTTTCGACTGTAGATCTCGCCTGCCATTTCCTATTTCTGCAGAGAAATAATGAAATAAGTTTACCACCATGTCATTTCATTTAAAACAGTTTTTATAACCAGCATGTGTTGACATTGATCCATATAAGGCAACTTACAACCTAAAAATTACAGTCAATCAATACTCCATCTTTAAAATAAGAAACCCCGCACAGCAGTTCATCAATACACTCAAATTACCCCTACAGATTAAATAATTCCCACAGTCAGCTACTAATCATAACCATTGTACCTACACAAAGCCTCCAAAAGCTCCGAGCTGACAGGAGTATAAAAATATCTCAATATGGAAAGTTCATTTTAAAAGTCATTAAAGGTTTCTGAAAGGGAAAATGTTCAGTAAAAGAGCTCATAGGTGGCATTGAGTTCTAACAACGTACCGTTATCCCATTAAGGTTTGATTTTAGAACAGGGCCCTAGGTAGGGTTACCATATGGCTCCAGAAAAAGGAGGACAGATTGAGCCAGTCTGGGTTTTACTTCCATTGCTTTCAATGGAAGCAAAACCCGGACTGGATCAATGTGTCCTCCTTTTTCTGGAGCCATATGGTAACCTTAGCCCTAGGTGAACTCCATAAGAACATAAGAGTACCCATACAGGGTCAGACCAAAGGTTCATCTAGCCCAGTATCCTGTTTTCCAAACAGTGGCCAAGACAGCTCACAAGTACCTGGCAGAAACCCAAATCGTGGCAACATTCCATGTAGAACCCCAAAGAATAGCAAGATTCTGGAATCCTGAAGAGTGACAAGATTCCATGTAAGAACCCCAAAGAATAGCAAGATTCTAGAACCCTAAAGAGTGACAAGATTCCATGTAGAATCTCAGAGTAGCAACATTCCATACTACAAATCCCAGGTCAAGCAGTTGCTTCCCATGTCTGTTTCAATACGGACTTTTCCTCCAGGAATTTGTCCAAACCTTTTTAAACCCAGATACGCTAACTGCTGTTACCACATCCTCCAGCAAAGAGTTCCAGAGCTTAACTATTCATTGAGCGACAAAATATTTCCTTCTATTTGTTTTAAAAGTATTTCCATATAACTTCCTTGAGTGTACTTTTGCAACAAGTGAAAAATTGATTTACTTCTACACCACTCAGGATTTTGTAGACCTCAATCATATCTCCCCTCATCCGTCTCTTTTCATAAACACATAAGAACATAAGAGTAGCCATACTGGGTCAGATCAATGGTCCATCTAGCCCAGTATCCTGTTTTCCAAAATGGCGCCTATTTTATAAAGTCAATGTGAGATACCTACACGCCTTTATAAACTAGACTGCCAGATCCAGCATGAAAAGCCCTGGATGTTAAACAGGCTGTACATGAGAAAAATCTATATAAAATTATCCCAACAGCTTTTATCAAGGTCTGACTATTTTGCATTACTTTTTTCCTGCAATAACCAGTTGGTATTTCTAACTAGACTTCAATGATCTTGTGGGAGCATAATAGGGACCACAACAATCAAAAAATCTACAATATGTAATGAAACTTAAATATAAGTACCCTTCCAATGGTGGAGAAAAAAACCCTCAAGGACCTTATTTAAAAAAAAATCACCATCACAGGTCCAGAAAATCACCAAAAAAATTAATGAAACTCAAAATTTGAATACAATTATCAACATTTTTTACAATATTATTTCACTATTAATGTACTTTAATAATAAACAACTAAATAATATTCAAGGGTTTTGAAATTAGTATAATAAGGACCCCTTTCTTGCAAATACTTTGGCTCAATATCAACTAAGGATTTAACGTTTTCCATGAAAAGCAATTCGCAACTAGTGTAAGGCAATTCACATTGGAGAAACTCGTTCCTTTTTCACACCTGTGGTAAATCAGGTCTCATGAATATGTGAGACCATTTACCGCTTATAGGGACCCTTTTACTAAAGGGTCGGCATGCAGAAACAGACCTGCTACTCGGCAATCCGGAACTACCACCTGGCTACTGCCAGTTGGTGCCATTTCCGGAACTACACTAATTTCTTTTTTTGTAGTGCTGGAACTTAACCGACAGTAATGAGGCAGTGCTGCACTCTACATGGTTGCTGTCAGATTAGTGCGAGACAGGGGCGTAGCCAGACTTCGACGGGAGGGGGGTCCAGAGCCCGAGGTGTGGGGGCACATTTTAGCCCCCCCCCCCAACGCCCCCAACTTTCCCCCCCCCCCCCCCCGCCGCTGCTGCCGCAACCCTCTCGACCCCCCTTCCCGCCGCCAACCCTCTCCCGCCGCGTACCTTTGCTGGCGGGGGACCCCAACCCCCGCCAGCCGAGGTCATCTTCTCAGTCACGCGGCATTGCTGACCCCCTCCCCCCCGCCGCCACTGCAACCCTCTTGACCCCCCCTTCCCGCGCCAACCCTCTCCCACCACGTACCTTTGCTGGTGGGGGACCCCAATCCCCGCCAGCCGAAGTCCTCTTCTCGGCCACGCGGCATTGCCGAATGATCTGATCAAGTTTGAATCTGTTTTTGTGCGTGCATCTGACGTCCTGCAGGTACAACGTGCAGGACATCAGACGCATGCACAGAAACTTGATCAGATCATTCGTCAAGCAACGCCACGCGACAGATGAGAGAACTTCGGCTGGCGGGGGGTTGGGGTCCCCCGCCAGCAAAGGTACGCAACGGCGGTGGGGTAGGGTTGGCGGTGGGAAGGGGGGGTCGAGAGGGTCACGGCAGGGGGGTCAAATCTATGGGGGCCCAGGCCCCCGTGGCCCCATAGTAGCTACGCCCCTGGTGCGAGAGCACTTACTACCATCTCAGTGGGTGGCAGTAAGGGCTCCCCACTGAAATGGCCATGCAGTAAGTGGTTCACTTGCTGCACAGCCATTTCTTTTCCCCAAAAGTGGCCGCTGTGGTAAAAGGGGGCCTCAGCACACATAAAAACATGCGCTGAAGCTAGTGCAGGCTCCCTTTTACCGCAGCTTATTAAAAAGACCCCTCAATTTACCATTGCCGTCTCAGTTGTTTAAAAATAGTAGATCTGATATTCGGTGGCAACTTATAGCCAGATGTTCAGCAGCATGTTGCTGAAATCTTCACTAACCACTCCAGCACTATCCAGGTAGCACCGAGTCCCAAACCAGGGAGGAGCTGGGGGTTATCTGACTACCACCAATACTCAGCACCAGTCCATGGAACTATCCAAGCAAGATAGGACACAAGACCACTGAAGTCTAGTTGTTATTCTAACTTGTTCATTAGGACACAAGACTGTTGATGTCTAGTTGATAGTCTAACTTTCTCATTAGGACACAAGACTGTTGGAATCTAGTTGTTATTGTAAGTTGCTTGTAAGGACACAAGACTGTTGAAGTCTAGTTGCTATTCTAACTTGCTCGTTAGGACACAAGACTGTTGAAGTCTAGTTGCTAATCTGTTGCTCATTAGGATAGAAGATTATTGAAGTCTAGTTGTTGTTCTAACTTTCTCGCTAGGACACAAGACTGTTGAAGTCTAGTTGTTATTCTAACTTGCTCGTTAGGACACAAGACTGTTGAATTCTAGTTGCTATTCTGTTGCTCATTATGACACAAGACCGTTGAAGTCTAGTTGTTATTCTAACTTTCTCGTTAGGACACAAGTCTGTTGATGTCTAGTTGTTATTCTAACTTTATCATTAGGACACAAGAGTGTTGGAATCTAGTTGTTATTGTAACTTGCTCATAAGGACACAATACTGTTGAATCCTAGTTGCTATTCTGTTGCTCATTAGGACAGAAGACCATTGAAGTCGTTGTTGTTCTAACTTGCTCGTTAGGACACAAGATCGTTGAAGTCTAGTTGTTATTCTAACTTGTTGGGATAGTAACTCGTCTATTGGTGCCGATTATCAGTGACACCCAGATATCTTCCAGTGGCTAGTGTACACCCATATATTTAGTGCTGGTATCTGGGAACCAGTCAATGCTGAATATTTAATTTATTACTGCTAGGCGGTTTACAATTTCATATAATTCAAACAGGAAAGGAGAGAAAAGAAATATAATTAGAGACAGAGAAGAAAAATAAGAGGACATAAGAGGACACGGGGAAGACAAACATCCAACCTTAAACTCCACAGTGCTGGCCACGAAGTTTAAATATCAGTGGAAGTAATATTTGATCTGGGAGATAATCATTGCATATTACAACAGAAGACCGTGGGGTCGATATTCATCTGGGGGCACTCCGCAATTTGATGAACGTCACCAACATTATGCCCAGAAATTCAGTGCTGGTCCATGTCTGGGCTTCAGCATTGAATTTCTGGGTTTGTGGAGCCACCAAATGCGTAGCCTGTTAAGTGCGATATTCAGCCTTAACCAGCTATGGTGAACCGCGTAAAGATAGACCTGACTTTTACTCAGTCCTACTTATGCAGTTACTGTGCCAGTCAAGCGCTGAATACTGGCACTTAACCGGACAAGTGCTGACTCCGCCCCAGAACGTCCCCAAAATAGCCGGTTTGGAGATAGGCTCTACTGGACTAGAAAATGACTAGTTAACCCCAAACGAGCGGGTTCTGGCTGGTTATATTGCTTTGAATCTTGATCCAATAGAATGATTAAGACTGAGGCCATTCCCCCCCCCCCCCCAAAAAATCAATTTTTCTCAGTAATGAAATATCTAGATAATGCCTTTTCTGAGAAGAGAATTTACAGTTTTTTTGCTGACTTTCCACTTATAGCCGAAATTGGGTGGCGGAGCAGGTGGGGGAAGAGGGGTTGGTGGTTGGGAGGCGAGGATAGAGGAGGGCAGACTTATACGGTCCGTGCCAGAGCCGGTGATGGGAGGCAGGACTGGTGGTTGGGAGGCGGGAAATACTGCTGGGCAGACTTGTACGGTCTGTGCCAAAGCCGGAGATGGGAGGCGGGACTGGTGGTTGGGAGGCGGGAAATACTGCTGGGCAGACTTGTAAGGTCTGTGCCAAAGCCGGAGATGGGAGGCGGGACTGGTGGTTGGGAGGCGGGAAATACTGCTGGGCAGACTTGTACGGTCTGTGCCAGAGCCGGAGATGGGAGGCGGGACTGGTGGTTGGGAGGCGGGAAATACTGCTGGGCAGACTTGTACGGTCTGTGCCCTGAAAAAGGCAGATACAAATCAAGGTAAGGTATACACATATGAGTTTATCTTGTTGGGCAGACTGGATGGGCCATGCAGGTCTTTTTCTGCCGTCATCATCTACTATTATTGTCATCTGTGAACTTCACACGAACCTCTGGACACATAAACCCCAACCTCCTGTAGGTTCCCTATCCCACTATCTATCTTATATTGTAATTCTACCTACTGTTTTCACCATACCCCCTTTTGGATTTTAAGCCACCCTGACGGCATGTCTGTTGGGCGGGATAGTAAATTTCAATAAACTTGAACCTTAATAGATTGTATGAGACCAACAAATGTTCTTATAGTACAGGTTGTTCTGGATCAGCTCCATAGAGGCTGAATGCCTATGATACCCTTGTCCATTTTTTTCACGTGTTCTTTTCCAAACTCTCTATGATCTAGGAATGCTTTTGTTTGGGTCGTGGCTCTCTCTTATCAACCTCCATGTGGGATTTTTGAACCGTCTGCACCAGCCCTAGTTGCCTCGCACCACCAGTACTTTATCAAAGGGGTGAAGGAACCTCAGGTAGGACAGAAGGGCTAGAATCCACAGAAGAGGGGCCAAAGGACTTGCCTTTGCAAGGGTGGTGAACCCTCACTTTTGCTGACGTAGAACCAGTGTACCCTGCTGTGCAACACTAGTGAAATTAATAATAGTGAAGTAACCTCTGAGTCGGTCCTAATTTTTAAAACTCCCTTTCTTTGGCACTATGGGATTTGTCAGGGTGGAAAACAAGACAATCCAGGTGAGCTGTAATTGGGAACTGGAAAAACTAGGATGGCTTCTCAAAAAAGATATAAAGGAATTGGAGAAGGTGCAGAGAAGGGCGACGAAAATGATAAAAGGGATGGGACGACTACCTTATGAGGAGAGGTTAAGAAGGCTAGGACTCTTCAGCCTGGAGAAAAGGCGGCTGAGGGGTGATATGATAGAGGTCTACAAAATAATGAGTGGGGTAGAGCGGACAGATGTGAAGCGTTTGTTTACGCTTTCTAACAATAACAGAACTAGGGGACACAAGATGAAATTAGAATGTGGTAGATTTAAAACAAATTGGAGAAAGTTTTTCTTTACTCAGCGTGTGGTTAGACTCTGGAACTCATTGCCGGAGAAGGTAGTGATGGCAGCTGGCCTTGCTGAGTTTAAAGGGGGTCTGGACAAATTCCTGAAGGAAAAGTCCATTGATCGTTATTAAATTCTGGGTTTTTGCCAGGTTCTTGGGGCCTGGATTGGCCGCTGTCGGAGACAGAGTGCTGGGCTTGATGGACCTTTGGTCTTTTCCCAGCGTGGCAGTGCTTATGTATTTATGAACTGGAGATAACTGGAGGTGAATGGTGAGGAGGAGGCTTAGAGGTATGTCCATCATTCCTGCAGAAAGCCATCCAAAATATCCCTGAAAATACCACTGAAAAGTAGACTGTACATTGCAAAAGAGACAAATGAAAACCCAGACAGCTCACTCTGTTCCTGGGTTTCCCAGCAGGCAATCACTAGACTGGTCACATAAGTGACACTGGTATCGCTAAATTGCCTTCTGACCCAGCAGTTCTATTTTTAAGTGCAAGGGTCTGGGAAAAGTCAAAACAGTATCTTCAGCTGCAAGGTTGCGTTGGATGCTTTGGAACAGAATCTTCAGCAGCTGCAAATGCTGGGAAGCTCTACTGGATTTTCATGTTGGATATTTTTTCATCTTAACTTTCTTCCTTCTTGTCAATTGATGTGAAAAATGCAGTTCAGGTACTGCTAACATGCATAGGAGCCAACTTTTCAAAATTATTGGGGGTGCAAAGCCCAACGGAAATAATCCCTCCCTGGACACATGCAAGGAATTTTCTCAATATTGGGGGTGCTCAAGCACCCACGGAGTTGGCTCCTATGCTAACATCATTACTACCATGGATATATGGTGGAATGAAGCTTGTCCATTCTTCATGCCCAGCTCTCTTCTGATTGTGAATTTGCAATGCAATAATATCTAGCATCCAGGTGAGCCATTTAACTAGGAAAGAGGGAGGGGGGGGGGGGTACAAATTCAGTATTGATTGATACATGTTCCGGAAATGGATGATCCTATGACGGCATTCAAGATGACATTGAGCCAGGGGCGTAGCCAGACACCCAACTTTGAGTGGGCCTGGACCCAAGATGGGTGGGCAGAAGGACCCCTCCCTGTCCCACAGATGATTTGGTCTCTCCTTGTCTCACCTGCATGCCATCTGCTATTTACAAGGTATGCAGGAGGGACAGTTGTTGGGAGTTTTCAGCTGGTGGGGCTTGGGAATCCCTGCCAGCCACACCATAGGTGTGCTGCTACTGGGTGGGCCTGAGCCCACCCAGGCCCACCCTTGGCTACGCCACTGCATTGAGCTAAGCACTTCCTTGCAAGATTCACAGCTCAGTTGCACAATACAAATACCCTGCTGTCCACCTTTTGAAGGTCAAACATCAGGAGTGGCCAGCACTGTCTATCAGAGAGTGGCTGTTCATTCCCTAGGAATGTGCCTCCTGTTAACTGTGATGGCAAGACGCTGCAGGTTCAGGTTGCCAGTCATCCTAATCGAATTCTTCAGCTGTTGTTGTTCTGCTGTCGTTTCACTTTGCCGTGTATCTCACACAGATCTTTTTCATGAGAAGAGAATTAGGAAATGTCTTTCTTGCTGCATTACCTCTCTCGATAAACAGTTTCATGCTGGACTTATTTTATTAATCTGGCTTGGCCTTCGTACTGAATTTCATGTGTCAGAATGAGGTTGATCCGTTGCCTGTCCTGGACTGAATTCTTAAGAACCAATTCCTGAGCCAGAAAAGTCCACGGCTAGATAAGATCGTCACGTTCTTTCTGAGACAGGAGAACATTCAGGTCATTTGCAGAATTTCAGCTGGAATCTAAAGCTAAAAAAAAAAAAAACCCTCTGTTTTCTGTTGTGTTGTCAGTATTCATACTGGACATTAAAGGCAACATTTTGATAAAATAAGAATGAAAACCTGGTGCCTGTTTGTTCAGCTCCTTCTCGGAACTATAGGGATAAGTTTAATAGAGAGAAGAGTCTGCAGTGAGGATCAGGTCATTTGTTCCTTCAAGCCCTTGCGGTGGAACTCAGGAGACCCCGGGTAGGTTCTTGTGTGGTGGTGAGATCTCTAGCAGTCACCAGGCATAGGGTCATTAGTGCTCAGCAGCGTCAGCACACCACCAGCACAAAGAAATATGGACCGGGCATCACCAAATCGAGCAAGAGAGGACCTGACAGCCCCACAAACAACCATCAATTTTTCAAAACAGCTTCACGTTTACCGTGAAAAATTAAACACCAGGGACTGCATTTCATTATTGTGTTGTTTGTGCTTTAGTGTTTGTCAAATTTTTTTTTTTTGGGGGGGGGAGTTATTTTATTTGGCTGGCTTTGTGGGTAGTAATATAAGTGACCACCTAGATTAAGAGGACAAGAAGACTACTACTGCTACTATAAATCATTTCTATAGCGCTACCAGTCGTACGCAGCGCTTCACAATTGAACATGAAGAAAAGACAGTCCCTGCTCAGAAGAGCTTACAATCTAAATCAGGACAGACAGACAGGGCCAATAAGGGATAAGGGTAGGACAGACAGATAGGACACATAGGAATGATTCTAAATGGAATGTTGCTACTATTGGAGATTCTACATGGAATGTTAATGTTGCTATTCCACTAGCAACATTCCATGTAGAAGCCTGCCCTTGCAGATCAGCAACGCGGCCGCGCAGGCTTCTGTTTCTGTGAGTCTGACGTCCTGCACGTACGTGCAGGACATCAGACTCACAGAAACAGAAGCCTGCGCGGCCGCGTTGCTGATCTGCAAGGGCAAGCTTCTACTACTACTACTATAAATCATTTCTATAGCGCTACCAGTCGTACGCAGCGCTTCACAATTGAACATGAAGAAAAGACAGTCCCTGCTCAAAAGAGCTTACAATCTAAATCAGGACAGACAGACAGAAACAATAAGGATAAGGGTAAGACAGACAGAAGGACACATAGGGAAAGAGACTGTTAAAGAGAGGAAGACAAGATAAAGGTTACGAGCAGATGACAAGTTAGGAGTTTTAATCAGTTTTATAGGCGCACAGGTGGCTACATGTCTTTATAAAGTGCAATCACAAATTGTGGATAAAGACATTTATTATTTGCATTTTGCACACACCTTTTTCAGTAGTAGTTCATGGTGAGTTATATTCAAGTGTAGTAGGTATTTCTCTGTCCCTGGAGAGCTCACAATCTAATTCTGGTACCTGAAGCAATGGAAGGTTAAGTGACTTACCCAAGGTCACAAAGAGCAGTAGAAGGATTTGAACCGGTCGGCTTCTCCTTCACTCCGTTTATACCTGTTCAAGTTTGTGTGTAAAGTACGTGAAAATTTACTTATTTTATAAACATAGAGATGTAGAAAATGATGACAAAGGACACATGACCTATTCAGTCTGCCCATCTCTTCCTCCCCCTAAGGGATCCCACATGCCTGTCCCATGCTTTCTTGAATTCAGATACAGTCCTCATCTCCACCGCCTCCATTGGGAGGTTGTTCCACTCATCCATCACCCTATCAACCTAGAGGAGTGGCCTAGTGGTTAGAGCACCAGTCTTGACATCTAGAGGTGGCTGATTCAAATCCCACTGCTACTCCTTGTGACCTTGGGCAAGTCAGTTAACCCTCCATTGCCTCTGATACAAACTTAGATCGTGAGCCCTCCAAGGACAGGGAAATATCTAACGTACTTTGAGCTACTACTGAAAAGATGTGAGCAAAATCTAAATAAATAAAGAAATATTTACTTAGATTCCATCTCAGGTCCTTGTGGACTAGCCTTCAAGAGACTGTAGTATTGTTTATTCAGAACAAAAACCCATTAATGGACTGAGTGAAAGCACGCCTAGTCAATGCAAATGACATCATGGAGAAATCAAGGCCTTCTTGGCAACTGTTTACCTTATCAATAGATTAATTCACTCAACAACTCCACTGAGGATTGTCCTTCTGCCACTGGCACAGAGAAACGACTGCTCTTTAATCATTCTCCTACTCATTGATTGGAGGTTTGCCAGCTAAAAATTAATTCAACGAAGGCTATTCATCCAATATAGGCTGGGGCCCTAAGCTCATTTTTCATTCCCAGATGAACACCTGTTGTCCCAGCTGTTGGGTCACTGTTTCAAGAAACTTGTCTAGGGAAGACTTTGAATGTTGGATACCGGTAAAAACCTTGGGTTCTGCGAAGACATGCAGTAGTTTGATAGGTTCTTGCTTGCCAGTTTGATGTGAAAGGTTTACTCATGCAAAAACAAAGAAACTAATGTGAGGGGGAATCAAACCATTCGTTGCCTGAAGGTCACTTCATGTCCCCTCATTTAGATTCCATAAATCCATACTACTTATATATTTCCCATCTAGCTATGCGCCAGTGTTTATATTTGAAGGCAAATGATGTTATATGTGGACTATTTGCTCATTTGTCTGATACTTCCCACTGTCTTCTTGGTCTTAGGCAGGGCAACAGGGCAAAAGCACAGGGCCTTGTGCTCTCAGGGGCCCCACATCCCTCACAAAACCTACCTTAACGCAACATAGCTTGGTGGTCTAGTGGCCTCTTCAGAGCAGGAAAGAACCACACTCTTTCCTGCCCACTGCCACTGCTTGAAGTCTTGGCAGCCATTTTGAAGAATGCAGTAGCAGCAGCAGGCAGGAAAGAGTGGGGTTCTTTCCTGCCCTGAAAAGGACACTACTAGACCACCAGGGTGTGTTGCGTTAAGGTAGGTTTGGGGAGGGCTGTGGGGCCCCTGAGAGCACAAGGCCCTGTGCAGTTGCCCCGTCACCCCTGTCTAAGACCAGCCCCGTAGGCAGGAGCAACTAGGGAACGCTCCTCCCCAGCCTCCACTAGACCACCAGGGTTGCCTTCCAGTAGGCCCAGGGGGACTACAGAGGGGTGAAAAGGTTTTGGAATGAAGGGAAGTATGGAGCCTTTTGAGGGGTTTTCGGTGTATGGGTTCTTCCTAGGGTGTGGGTCCTTGTCAGGTGAGTAGCACTTGGATGCTGGAGGTGGGGGGAGTTTGAGGGTATTCAGAGGGGAAGGGAGGAGTGGCCCCTTTAAGAAATATGCTGGTGGTTGGGAGGCGGGGATAGTGCTGGGCAGACTTATACGGTCTGTGCCAGAGCCAGTGGTGGGAGGTGGGGCTGGTGGTTGGGGGGCGGGGATAGTTCTGGGCAGACTTATACGGTCTGTGCTAGAGCCGGTGGTAGGAGGCGGGGCTGGTGGTTGGGGGGGGGGGCGGGGATAGTTCTGGGCAGACATATACGGTCTGTGCCCTGAAAAAGACAGGTACAAATCAAGGTAAGGTATACACAAAAAGTAGCACATATGAGATATCTTGTTGGGCAAACTGGATGGACCGTGCAGGTCTTTTTCTGCCGTCATCTACTATGTTTTTTTTTCCCAAGGAGCATTGGGCCATTGTTTAACTTGCAGTACGAATAGCATAGCCTGCAAGGTTGATCACAAGCTGCATTATTCAAGTTCTCTGGGCATCACTAATCTGTGGTTAGTGACTCCCGCAGGCGGTAAAAATCCAACTTTTATTGCACCTTTAATAACTACTCTTAAAGACAAGACATACAAAGATCAAATTAAAAGTTTAGAATTACAACAGGGAAACGACTTGAGCAGAACCAAACCAGGTGGGTTATAGAAAGGATTAATCAAGGTTAGACAACCGCAATTGAGTGAAGCGTCTTCAGGGATTTGTGTAATCTAGTATGGTACAACTGTTTTAAGAAGTGCTGACATCAGCACTTGTTCCTGGAAATTTACATCCTGCCTTGTGTCTGGAAGCATTTCTTTTGCAGACGCTGCACAAAACAAAGACCAGTTACCCAGAATAAGCAATATGGGAGCCTCGGTAGCTTTCGTCAGGGCAGGATAAATATCTTCTGTCCCAGTCCCATTATGCTTTCACACTTCAGGGTTTTTTTTTTTGTGTGTGTGTGTTACCGTGCAGTGTAAATTCAGTTCTTATTCCAGTTTCGTAGATTTGCATCTGTGTTACCCTGTCAACAAGCAACTGCTTATCTACTCTTGTTCCAAAAATGAGTCCTAATTATGCCTCTCACTTAAGTGCTTGGATGCTCACGTCATAAATTTAGAGCGACATTTTATGACTGAAGATGTTTGCAAAAGGCTGTAGCATGGTACGTTCATTCGTTGGCTTCTAAATTACAAAAGTACCAAGCAATTATTGTCAACAGACTCTCGTACATGCCGTACCTTCCAGGGAGCACAGCACAAATTCCTATTCAGCCCTAGTAATACTCAAATTGTTGTTATTGTGAGTAAAGGTTAGGTCAGTGGTTCTTGAACCTGGTCCTGGAGACCAGGGGCATAGCCAGACTTCGGCGGGACGGGGGTCCAGAGCGGTAATTTCATTTTTTACGTGCGGCCACTACGCGTGCTGGGAAAAAAGTTTTATTTTCCGGCACACGGCACTAACCGGGTGGTAAAAGGCATTCTATGCTCATAGACCATTACCGCCCGGTTAACGCGTGAGACCTTACCGCTAAGTCAATGGGTGGCAGTAAGGTCTCAAACCCAAAATGGACGCGTGCCAATTTAAATTTTGCCGCACGTCCATTTTAGGCCAAAATTAAAATAGGGAATTTTTTACAGGTGTGCTGAAAAATGCATCTGTACGCATCCAAAACACGCGCCTACACCACAGGGGTGTAGCTAGGTGGGGCCACGAGGGCATGGGCCCCCACAGATTAAGCCCTGGCCCCCTCTACTTTTGACCCCCCTTCACCGACTCTCCCCCGCCACTTTCGATCCCCCCTCCCGCTGCCGCCACCCCTCCCCCATCGCCATCAGGTACCTTTGCTGGGAGGATCCCCAACCTCCCCCCCACACCACCACCACCAGCCGAAGTCTTCTTCAGCGCCGGTCAACTCCGGCGCCTTCGCTGATGATCTGTTTCTGACTCCTGACGTCCTGCGTGCACATCCTGCACGGGGCTACATACAGGACGTGCACGCAGGACGTCAAAAGTCAGAAACAGATCATCAGCGAAGGCGCCGGAGTCGACCAGCGCTGAAGAAGACTTCGGCTGGCGGGGGTTGGAGACCCCCACCAGTAAAGGTACCTGGCGGTGACGGGTGAGGGTCGGCGGCGGGAGGGGGGTCCAAAGTGGCAGGGGGGTCGGCGATTGGGGGAGGTGGGCTAAACTGTGGCTCCCCCCCACCTCAGGCGCTGGATCCCCCTCCCGCCAAGGTCTGGCTACGCCCCTGCTACAGCAGCGCAGGCCGTTTTTCGGCACATCTTAGTAGAAGGACCCTTCAAATAGTAAAAGCTCAAGGGATGGAGAACTATCTACTGCAATGTAACTTACCTGGAGCTGCTTCTGGAAGATAGGGGGTGGGTCTTCATGAGCGTATATTTGGTTTGTATGGGCATCTAAAAATATAAAATGCATAACCAGTCTATGAATGTCTGAAAAACACACAAAAATTGTGTCTAAAACGAAAACCATCCAACCTTTTTTATTAGCCACGTTACCTCTGTAGTGAAAAGGTGCGAGTCCAATTCCACATGAAATAAAGGATGCCAGATACCGATGTATAAACTCCAAATGTCGATCCTTACTATGGGGGAGGAATATTATGTTATTTAAGGAGATTCCAGTTAGTGAAGACAACCTCAAGAGCTAAGAGCAAAACACGGCTGTGAGAAGCTATTTAAGAGCATTGGGGGTCAATATTCAAAGCCATTTAAACAGCCAGAAACTGCTCCTGGCTGTTTGAATCACTTGTCCTGGGCAAACTGAGTATATTCAGTACTTATCCAGAAAGCTGCCAGGTGCCCTTGACCTGGATTGGCCGCTGTCGGGGACAGGATGCTGGGCTTGATGGGCCTTTGGTCTTTTCCCAGTATGGCATTACTTATGTACTAGAAAATGGCACTCAAAGTGCCCAAACCGAAACCAGCTACATTATGGGCATTCTGGGGGCAGAGACAGGTCTTAGCAGGTTAAGTATCGATATTCGGCACTTAACTGTATAAATAGGACGCGTAAAACACAGACCCGTCGTTATACTGAATATCACACTTAACCAGCTAAAAGTTTTAGCTGGCCGCATATGCCCAGAGGGGCCAGCATTGAATATCTGGGCATAAAGCTGACTGCCTCCAGCTGAATATCTAACCCTGGGTTTTCACTCTGGAAATACAGATGAGGTGCAAGAAAGGACACCGATATTCACCTAAAGAGGGTTACCATATTTTGTCCCCCAAAAAGGAGGTCACGTGCCCCGCCCCCACCATACACCCCACCACGCCCCCTGGCACGCCCTTGCTCCGCCCCCTGTCACATTTCCCCTCCCCCTGTCACACACCCTGTCACACCCCCCCTCCCCGTCACTAGACCACCAGGGCAGTAGTAAGTAAGGGGAGGGGAGGCTAGCAATCTGCCCGTTTGTCCAGAAATCCGGACAAACGGGCAGATTGGCAAAACCCGCCCGGTTGCCCGGAAATGTCCTCAAAAAGACATATGGTAACCCTCCCTAAAGTGTAAGATTAAAACCTTCCTTGAACTCATTTTATCAAGAACCAGTGGGTGTTGAGGTTTCAGAGCTGTTATGTCACTATGCAGTAATTGGATGTAACAAAAGAGAGGGAACAAAGTACAAACTAAAGTCCAAACAAAAAAAACAGCACCACGGGCCTTTAAAAATGGAACACAGTTCTTTAATGAATGAGCCTTGACAAAAAGACCCGACACGGGCCGTGTTTCAGTGACTAGCACCTGCGTCAGGGGTCACAGTGATGACGTGGAAAACTTGGGGAATAACTCGAATATATTCTTCTACAATATATTATTCCTTACCCCACGTCTCGTGTAGTAAAAGCTACAAAGCACCAAGGCACTTTCACTTTCTGTATCAAAATGGGTCTTTTTGTCAAGGCTCATTCATTAAAGAACTGTGTTCCATTTTTAAAGGCCCGTGGTGCTGTTTTTTTTGTTTGGACTATGCAGTAATTGCCAGCCCTGGATAAGGCCTGGGTTTCAAATTAACACATTGAGCAGGCTGGCAAGGAGATGAAACTAGTAGCCCAGAGCAAGGCCGGCTTAACCACTGGGCCAGGGGGCTGGTGATTAAGAGCACCAAAATACCCAGCCTCTAGTCCAGGGGTGTATCTGCGTGGGGCCTCAGGGGCCTGGGCCCCCGCAGATTTTGCCCTGGACCCCCCTACCGCCATCAACTCTCCCCCGCTGCCGTTCTTACTTTTGCTGGCGGGGGACCCCAACCCCCGCCAGCCGAGGTGTGCTTCCACCTGCCGCTGCCGTAAAAACTTCTTCTTCAGCCGGCGGGGGACCCCAAACCCCCGCCAGCCGCCCCGCGGTGTTTAAAATTCATCTTCGGCCTCCGTGGCCGTGCTGCTGTGATAGGCGCTGTTGAAATCCACTTCGGAGTCTGACGTCGTTGTACGTTGTACGTGCTGCGACGTCAGACTCCGAAGTGGATTTCAACAGCGCCTATCACAGCAGCACGGCCACGGAGGCCGAAGATGAATTTTAAACACCGCGGGGCGGCTGGCGGGGGTTTGGGGTCCCCCGCCGGCTGAAGAAGAAATTTTTACGGCAGCGGCAGGTGGAAGCACACCTCGGCTGGCGGGGGTTGGGGTCCCCCGCCAGCAAAAGTAAGAACGGCAGCGGGGGAGGGTTGGCGGCGGGAGGGGGGTGGAGAGAGTCATTGGTGGCGGTGGGGGGGGGGCTAAAATGTGCCCCCTCCCTCTGGCTCTGGCCCCCCCTACCGCCGGAGTCCAGATACGCCCCTGCTTAGTCTACAGATTAAGCTGGTCCGGCCTCTCCCCTTGCCTGTCACTAACAATCCTTTCTTTCTCTCTCTCTTTCACTCTCTTTCTGTAGGTTATAACCCTGGAAGGATGGGCTGACATCATGTATTATGTCATGGATGCACATTCTTTTTACAATTTCATATATTTTATACTACTTATAATAGTAAGTATGAATTACACTTTTATGGTTCATTTGTTAAAACGTTAATAGGCAAAATCAGGTGATGGCATCATTCAAGGGCAGTGGGATAACACGGGGGCTGCTAAATTGGGCAGTGCAGATGGATCTTTTGCTCCTTCTCTGCTTTCACACGCTCTGTTTCTCTGTCTTCATTTTTACAGCGAGAGTCTATTTTACCAGTTTTCAGGAGGATAATAGGTAGAAATCACACAGCTTCCCACTTGCGCTGCGTACGATGCTCACTTTGTTATCCTTGCCAGGGATGTGCTTTTATTTGAAATGAAACAGAAGATTTCATACAATTTCCTGCTTCATTTCATTTCATTTTGAAAATGAAATGTAAGAAAATTGAACACAAATTTTGTTTATTTTCACTTCACTTTCAATTTAGCAGCCACAGCCCAGGACCCAGCTCCATCTTCTCATTCAATGAGGCCTTAGGGAGCTTCCAAATTTAAAAGCCATCATAACCCCATCCATGGGATTCAGAAATCCAATGCCCTGCCTACTGGATAAGTATTTCATACCTGGTGCTAGTGTGGCCTAGGGTTACCATATGGCTCCAGAAAAAGGAGGACGGATTGAGCCAGCCGGGTTTTACTTCCATTGCTTTCAATGGAAGTAATTGCTTTCAATCAAAGTAATTGCCCATTGCTTTCAATGGAAAGCAAAACCCGGCTGGCTCAATCCATCCTCCTTTTTCTGGAGCCATATGGTAACCCTACCTAAGACTGACGCCAATTTATTGACGAGTCTATACGACAAACAGCGCTGGTCCCAGGCCTGCTAGTGCCATTTTGAAATATAGGCCTAGCGGGAGTGAATAGGGCAGGGGCGTAGCCAGACCTCAGCGGAAGGGGAGTCCAGAGCCCAAAGTGGGAGGGGCACATATTAGCCCGCCTCCCCCAGCCGCCACCCCTTCCCCGCCACCGCCGCAAGGTACCTTTGCTGGTGGGGGGGGGGATCCCCAACCCCCGCCAGCTGAAGCGTTTATCTGTCCCGCGCTGGTCTCGCACTTGCTTCCTCTCCTGTTTTCAGCACGCCATGCACTACACGCGTGTTTTAATGAAACTGAGCATGCACAAGCACGCTCAAAACGAGCGTGCAGTGCACGGCGCACCTGGAAACAGGAGAGGAAGCAAGTGCGAGACCAGCGCGGGATAGATAAACGCTTCAGCTGGTGGGGATTGGGGTCAGGGACCCCTGCCAGCCAAACTGGGGGCCCCAGAGCCAATTTGGTGGACCCAGGCCCCCGTGCCCCCCTCCCCCCCGTAGCTAAGTCCCTGGAATATGGCCTCTGTGGATGATAAGGACAAGCCTTTGAGAAAACATAAGAAATGTCAACAACATTTTCAATGTCATTTCATATCATTTTAAAATTCAGAGCCGGCTCTGCCACTAAGTAATTCAGATACCCACCTAGGGTGGAACATTTTGGGGGAGACATCGTGAAAGGACAGCAGCATCTTGTCTCCTCCCTTCCCTTGCTGCTACTGCCACAACCTCTACCTCTTCTTGGGCTGAAGCTGCAAGAGGACTCAGTGCCAGCATGAGGTCCTTACATACAGGCCCACATTCAAGTGCTGTCACGCCCCACCCCCTCCTGACAGGAAGTCTACTACTACTACTACTTAACATTTCTAGAGCGCTACTAGGGTTACGCAGCGCTGTACAAAATAAATAGAGAAGGACGGTCCCTGCTCAAAGGAGCTTACAATCTAAAGAACGAAATGTCAAGTTGGGCAGTCTAGATTTCCTGGGTAGAGGTGTAGAGGTTAGGTGCCGAAGGCGACATTGAAGAGGTGGGCTTTAAGCAGAGATTTGAAGATGGGCAGGGAGGGGGCCTGGCGTATGGGCTCGGGGAGTTTGTTCCACGCGTGGGTTGAGGCGAGGCAGAAAGGGCGGAGCCTGGAGTTGGCGGTGGTGGAGAAGGGTACTGAAAGGAGGGATTTGTCTTGAGAGCGGAGGTTACGGGTAGGAACGTAAGGGGAGATGAGGGTTGAGAGGTAAGGAGGGGCTGCAGATCGAGTACATTTGTAGGTTAGTAGCAGAAGCTTGAATTGAATGCGGTATCTGATCGGAAGCCAATGAAGTGACTTGAGGAGAGGGGTGATATGAGTGTATCGGTTCAGGCGGAAGATGAGACGTGCAGCAGAGTTCTGAACGGACTGAAGGGGGGATAGGTGGCTAAGTGGGAGACCAGTGAGGAGTAGGTTGCAGTAGTCAAGGCGAGAGGTAATGAGAGAGTGGATGAGAGTTCGGGTGGTGTGCTCAGAGAGGAAAGGGCGGATTTTGCTAATGTTATAGAGGAAGAAGCGACAGGTCTTGGCTATTTGCTGGATATGCGCAGAGAAGGAGAGGGAGTAGTCGAAGATGACACCGAGGTTGCGGGCAGATGAGACGGGAACGATGAGGGTGTTATCAACCGAAATAGAGAGTGGAGGTAGAGGGGAAGTGGGTTTGGGTGGGAAGACAAGAAGTTCGGTCTTGGCCATCTTCAGTTTCAGGTGGCAGTTGGACATCCAGGCAGCAATGTCTGATAAGCAGGCCGATACTTTGGCCTGGGTTTCTGCAGTGATGTCAGGTGTGGAGAGATAAAGCTGGGTGTCGTCAGCATAGAGATGATACTGGAAGCCATGAGACGAGATCAGGGAGCCCAGGGAAGAGGTGTAGATAGAGAAAAGAAGGGGTCCAAGGACAGAACCCTGAGGGTTCTGCATCAGGACGGAGAAGACTGCCCTCAATCCTCTTGCAATGCATTGGTATTGAATTCTTGCAACTCCAGCCCTGGAAAAGGTAGAGTGGCAGCAGCAGCAGCAGGGGGAAGGGAAGGGGGATTCTGGACACAAGGGGGCAGAGAAGGAGAGGGAAGATATTGCCCACATGGGGGATATGGAGGGGATGAGAGGGATGCTGGCCACCTGGGGGGGTTAGGGAAAGGTAGGATAGATACCGGACAATGGGGTTAGGACCTTGAGCCACCCCTGGGGTGGGGAGCACACAGTTTAAAGGTTCACCTACGACATCAGACACTCTTGAGCTAACCCTATAAAAATCAATGAAAGAAAAGAAAAGCCTGAAATGTCCCTTTTTTTGCTGTATTGTCAATAAGGATGAACTGGCACTTTCTGTTCATTTACAGTTCTAAAGGATCCTGTAAGCCATTAATGGGGGAAGTTACCAAGTTGTGTTAGTACAGTAACCTGTGTTAGTCAGTTAAAAGGCAACTAACATAGGTTGTCTCGCCCTAACACAGGGATATTTAAGTGACCCCCTAGACCACCATGGAATCAAGGTATGACCACAGGGGTGAGGGAGATACTTTGGGAGGGGTTGGAGGATTTATGGGTGGGCTTATGCATAGGAAGGTCTTATTTTTTTGGGGGGGGTGTACTTCAGAGGGGCCAGATTGGGGGGAGGTATCATGTTCAGGGGCCTCTACTTCTGGGGGATCAGATCAGGGCAGTCAGGATTGGGAGGGGGCCTTGGAATTCAGGAGTATGAGGCTGTGGCATGGTAGGCTGATGTTCTCGACCCCTACAATAGCACTGCTTGCGGGTTGGCTCACAAGCAACGTTTATTCATTTATCATGATATCATCCTGCAGAAATGTTGTACCTCAAGTTGGTGACTCCTGTGGTGAATCAAGGTGCAATAAAAGCTCATCTTTTTCAATACCTTGATAACTCTCCCCCACCCCCCAAATAAGCTGCAATTGTCCATTTTAACCAGTGTGTTTTTTCTAGCAAAAAAAAGTGTCGATACTCAAATGCCAGGCCACCCTTCAGGGGTGGGGTGATCACTGAGTGACCCACCCCACAATAGCCAGGGCCCCTGCGACCGGTCACAGAATCTATGACAAGGCAGAATTGGTGTGTAGAGCCTGAGCTCTTTCATTAAAACTTGGGGTCCTTGGGTCAATTTTATCAGACAATGGAAAAGGTGCCGGTACTCAGTACCCCCAAGTACCCCCTCAAAAAAAAGCCCTGGTTTTAACATTGTTTGTGACAGTCCTCACTATCAACTGCATGAGAATTCTCCATCCCGTAGGGTTTGTGAGATATCAGAGACCTCTCTTTATTCTATCAGAAGTGACTTCATACATGACTCATTTACGCTTCTCTTCCAAATTAAAGCCCCCAAATCAATCCCATAACACTAATCAGCAGGTAGCCTTTTGTACCAGAAAGCAAATCCTTTAACACTGGGCAAGTGTGAACCCAAACTGCCTGCGAGTTGCTGTAATACTGATAAGGAGACCAAGTCACTGCAGACAGCAGGCCGGTGATTTTCCCTCTGAGAAGGCGTAAAGTACCAGAACACAGATTAAACCCATAAATTCCTGTCATAGTTAGGGCAGCAACTTGTGAAGTCAAGCAGCGCAATGATGACCTTCTCCAGACCCGTGTGTGCTGCTGCGGTCTCCTCTCTGTACATGCAGAAGAAGTGTGTTGGGTCAGACTGTGTACAGTAAGATTCCAGGCTCAGGTACAGTTATGCTTGGTCAGATCATCCAGCTTTTCCCATCTAAGCGCGCGACTATGGAACGCACTGCCAAAAGTCGTAAAAACAACGTATGACCTCCTAAATTTCCGGAAATCACTAAAAACAAACCTGTTCAAAAAGGCACACCCCACCGACCCAACATAAAAGCCTGAATACCTGCAACACGAGGAAATCAAACATATCTCTAGCATGTAGAAAGGAAAATGGTGACCTCTAGGTTTCATGATGGGGGACTGAGACCTTTGCTCCTTCTCTGATGTCCTTTGTTCAAGGACTGATTGCTACGTTGGTAGAAAGGAGCTACTGATTCTTACAGGCCTTGCTTTCTTTGGCATTCTGAGTGGAAGAAAGGACTGTGATTCCAGTTCTTGGTCCGCAAACCAGCTGGGGCAGAGAATTCGCCCGAGAGAGCTCCAAACTAGCAAGGTTAAAACAGGAGAAGCTGATACTCCTTCGGTGGCAACTGCTGATTGTGAAGCAAATTTAATCTGAAAATGCAGCTTAGTAAAGAACAGAATGGTTCGTCCAGCCGGCCCAATTTGGAGTCATCCTCTTTTGGTAGATGTGCATGTAAAATATCTGAACGTAGCCAACAGCAGTCCTCCACCGGACCTCTTCATTCTCTTCTTATATCTGTCCTAAGCATGGTCGAAATCGATCGCAGTGGTGGCCTCCCCATGTTGCTCTGAAGTCCTCGTGCAATTGTTGCACCAGTGTGTAGGGTTGTATCTGCCACTCTGTGCAGGTAACCTCTAATGCGCTTCATTTCCAAATTCTTGCCACGTTTGAATTCTCTTACTGATGATGTGTCCTTCTGCCCAGAAGAGGTTGCTGGTATGTTGTGTTTAGCTTGTTTGTAGTGAAAGTTAATGATTAAACCAGAGCCATATATGTGATGACTCCATGAAAACAGTAGGCTGGGAGCGGATTAAGAATAACAACAAGCTTTACCATGGAGGTTTGACTAAACCAACAAGCCTCTCCTGAAGCAGGAGGCTCCTCTCAGGATCTTAGGAATAATTCTTGTCGAGGAAATTAGTCCTGCATAATTCAGCAGCTCATCTTTTATGTAATGCCAAAAGCTGTGATCATGCTACACCACTATTATCTTGTCTGCGTTGGCTACCTGTGGCCTACAGCATTCAGTTTACCGTTGTGGTTTTGACCCTTAAGGCCCTATATGAGGGTCTTTCATCCTACTTAGGAAGCCTAACAATTCCTTATGTCCCTTCTCATATGCTCCGTTCTCTGAACAATCAGTGTCTGGTGTTACCTAACCCCTCAGCCACCTGGTTGGAATCCACTCATCAAAACGCCTACTCATATGCTCCGTTCTCTGAACAATCAGTGTCTGGTGTTACCTAACCCCTCAGCCACCTGGATGGAATCCACTCATCAAAGCGCCTACTCATATGCTCCGTTCTCTGAACAATCAGTGTCTGGTGTTACCTAACCCCTCAGCCACCTGGATGGAATCCACTCATCAAAGCGCCTTCTCATATGCTCCATTCTCTGAACAATCAGTGTCTGGTGTTACCTAACCCCTCAGCCACCTGGATGGAGTCCACTCATCAAGACGCCCCATCAGGATGGAACTATCTTCCTTTGTCCCTCTGCTCTGAACTCTCCTATAAAAAAAAAAAAAATTCAGATTAGTATTGAAAACGTAGGGGTAGATAGTTAAGTGCTGACCGTCACTGGCTAAAATCACACTGGATATTCAGTGCCAGGCCCGGTGCTAATTTGGGGTGTCCTGGCCGCCGGTGCTTATACAGATTCCGGCTGATATTCAATGCCAACACTTCCTGCAGCTAAATTTAGGACGGTTTTTGAGCTGTCCTAATTTCAACTGCTTAGCTATGCGGGTGCCGGCGTTGGATATTGCCAGCACCTGCATAACTTACGTCTCCTCCTCAACACCATCCTCGTATCACCCCTGAACTGCCCACGTTATGGAGCACCAATCGGAGCCAGTACTCGGCAGCACTGCCCAGTTAAGAGCCGCTGAATATTGGCAGTTGGGTGGCCTCAGGCAATTTAAGTGGGCAGGAGCCTCGTCTGCCCGCTTAAATCACTTTCAACATCAGCAGGTTACTTTTTAATTCTAGTTTTCTCGAATACAACACTTGGGGGTATATTTACTAAGGCACGTTAGCGTTTTTAACGGGCCTTTAAAATTAAAGCGCATTAAACGCTAAACATGCCTATACATTCCTATGGGTGCATTAGCGTTTAACGCGTGTCCAACATGAATGCGCATTAAAAATGCTTTTGCGCGTATATCGTGCCTTAGTAAATATACCCTTTGGTTAATTATGCGGGTACCATCCTTTCTATAAAGCTATAGAGGTTTTTTATTTTTTTACTTAGAAAAGTTTTCCTCTAAGGTATGAATGTTGCTCTGTCTACGCTTGACTTTTCTATCAGTACAATGGCGTTCTTTCCCTTTTCTTTTAATTTTTAGTCTGTACGCTGCCGTGGCCTAAATTCAGAAAAGGAGAGTTAGCAAATTTTAATAAACAATAAAAGATATGCAATTGGAACTGACCCAGTCAAAGAATCACCGTATAAGGCCCAATAAGCTGAGTTGTTCTTTGGTTGCACCATCGCTTAGAGTCAGAAAGCACAAGAGATGTAGAGGAAAAAGCCATGCATCTCAAAATTTGGGGACCTGATGGCACAGCATGGTTAATCGTTAAAACACAAATGTTCTTGGTGCTTAATAACAACATGCTAGGATTTGTACATTCAGCTAGGAGGATCTGCTCTTCAATGTATGTTGACCTCTTGCCATGTTTTTGTATTATGTTTGCCAGTCCATTATGTTGCTGTCATGAACCTACTGGTTGAGTTGGAATAATAGTAATATACCTATGTTGCTGTTAATTGTTGCCTTTATATTTCATTTCCAACAAATCTTGCTTTCTTTGTTCCTAGGTCGGGTCTTTCTTCATGATTAACTTGTGCCTGGTTGTGATAGCAACACAATTTTCCGAAACCAAGCAGCGGGAGAACCAGCTGATGCAGGAGCAGCGGGCCCGCTACCTTTCCAATGACAGCACAATTGCCAGCTTCTCCGAACCGGGCAGCTGCTATGAGGAGCTTCTGAAGTACATCTGCCACATCTGCAGGAAGGTTAAACGGCGGACTTTCCGACTGTACCTCAACTGGCAGAATAAGCGCAGGAAAAAAGTCAACCCCAACAGTACAGTGAATGGGCTGGGCTGTAGCCGGAGGAGTAAGCGGCAGATTACATCAATCCATCATCTGATCCACCACCACCATCATCATCACCACCACTATCACATCAGTAACGGGAGTCCAAGAGGACCCAAGTCAAGTCCTGAGGTCTACGACCTGGAATTGAAGATCATGAAACCTAGAGATCAACTGGCACTTCCACCTCCATCCCCCAACCTTCAGAGCCCTCCTCCGAGCAGTGAGTCCGTACATAGCATTTACCATGCAGACTGTCATGTTGAAGGTCCCCAAACGAAAAGCAAGTCTTCCAATCCATCAGCAAACTTTAAACTCTCTGTTGGGCTCAGAAATCATAGCAACACGAACTACCCAACCATCTTACCTTCCCCAACCAGCAAAACCATCTCTACTGCAATGCCCAAAATTAAGAAAAGCAATAGTGGCTCAATTCCCATGGTCAACAGTGCAGTGAGTTTGAACGCTGACCCCTATGGGAAACTCCATCACTTGGTAGGAGAGCATGGTATGGAAAACATACGTTCTATTCTTTATAAATTACTGGGAAGATGAACAGAAAATCTCAGTGGAGTGGGTTTTGCCAGGGTAGTTGCAGGCTGCAAATTCATTTAGGGGTCTTTTTACTAAAGGCTTGCTGTGCGCCAATCCGGAACTACCACAGGAGCCCAGCGGTAGTTCCCACCCCCCAGCACTATAAAAATACTTTCTATTTTTGTAGCACTGATGCTTACTCGGTGGTAATCAGATTACCACTGGGTTAGCGTGGGAGCCCTTATTGCCACTTCAGTAGGTGTACCGAGGGCAGGGCATTGGGGCCGGTCTGCCCCGGGTGCACGCTGCAGAGAGCAGCCGCGGGGCTATCGGCTCCGCTGGACCCCTGCTCCCTCTGCTGTTACTTCCTGTTCTGGGGCAGAGGGAGCCCCGCGGCTGCTCCAAGCACCCCAGCCGGTAAGAAGAATGCACCTGGAGGGGGGCTTGGAGGTGATGCGCCGGGGGGGGGTGGTGATGCACCAGGTGGGGGACACTGCACCTGGGGGGGTGTCGTGCTCCACCCGGGGGGGGGAGATGCGCAGCGGCGATGCACCCCAGGTGGCAGCCGACCAAGGAACACCACTGACGGCAAGTGCATGGCCATTTCTTTTCCAAAAGAAAGGACAGCCTTTTACCTGCTGCGGTAAAAGGGGGACCTCAACGCATGTCAAAAACACGCAATGACGCTAGCACAGGCCCCCTATCACCGCAGCTTAGTAAAAGGACCTCTTAAGATTTACTTAGCCACCTTCAATTGCATTGTAAGAGAGTTTGTTGTACTACAGCCTATAAATATATTTTCCTTTCACTTTCTCTTGTTTGATTGTATAATCCAAAGAAACAGAACTGAGAAAGAAGCCTGTGAGTTTAGTAAAAATCTGTTAGCTTGTTTTAGTAACAGGAAGTGCGGCTTTCTCAGCTGATCTTATACTCTTGTCATCACGGTATGGCAGGGGTTCTCAACCCAGTCCTCGGGACATCAGGTTTTCAGGATACCCCACCCCCCACCCACCCCGATGAATATGAATAGATGCATTTATATATAACGGAGGCAGTGTATGCAAATTTTATCTCATGCATATTCATTTTGGATATCCTGAAGCCCTGACTGAGATGAGAACCTTTATGTTAATTTATTTATTGCATTTGTATCCCACATTATCCCACCTCTTTGCAGGCTCAATGTGGCTTACAATATATCATGGATAGTGGAAATGAGAGGAGAATTGACATATGGTGTTACAGAAGTAGTTTGGGTAGCATGGTAATGGAAAACAAGATAATAACATGACATAAGGCATTCTTACATTGCTAGATATGTGTGGGGATTTCACAAGTTTTGGTTTTTGTGGTATATCTTGTCGAAGAGATATGTCTTCAGTTGTTTGCGGAAGTTGGTCAGTTCATAGGTCGCTTTTAGGTTTCCGTGGCAGTGCATTCCAGAATTGCGTGCTCATATAGGAAAAGGTTGATGCGTGCATTAGTTTATATTTTAGGCCTTTGCAGTTAGGGAAATGAAGATTAAGGAATGTGCGAGACGGTCTTTTAGCATTCCTGGGTGGTAGGTCGATCAGGTCCGCCATGTAGGCTGGGGCCTCGCCGTGGATGATTTTGTGCACTAGGGTGCATACCTTGAACGTGATGCGTTCTTTGAGTGGTAACCAGTGTAGCTTCTCTCGTAGGGGTTTAAGGTAATAATCCAAAGTTGTGGTCCATGTAATGGGTGAGAAGATTTTTCTCTTGAAATAATAGTTTTGCTATTGTCTTCATCAAAGTGGTCCAGTAGCTCAAATGAAAAGAAAATGCCCCGGCTAATGAGTAGGTGTAATTGTTTAAAGGAAAACAGCTGTACTTTTTTTTTTTTTTACAAGATTTCTCAGACTTATCCCTAGAGGCAGCTGTAAAATTAGAGCTGTTAATCCTGAAAGTAATAACTGAGCATCCCCTGTTTCATGTTAGTGGCATTACTCTTTCTGTTAATAGGTGTCCAGCATATCCCCTTCCCTACTCCCCCTCCCTCCACCAAGGAGGTCAGTATCTTACCTTCCCTTTCTCCCTGCAATTCCCTTTCCTTCCCTTTCTCCCTGCCCTCCTCCCTTCCCCTGAAGTGTTCAGCATCTGCTCTTCCTTTCCCTACTCCCTTCCATTAGCTTCAGCATCTCCCCCTTCCTCCTCCACCCCCCTCCACCAAGGAGGTCAGTATCTTACCTTCCCTTTCTCCCTGCAATTCCCTTTCCTCCCCTTTCTCCCTGCCCTCCTCCCTTCCCCTGAAGTGTTCAGCATCTGCTCTTCCTTTCCCTACTCCCTTCCATTGGCTTCAGCATCTCCCCCTTCCCCCCCCCCCCCCCCCCCCACCAAGGAGGTCAGTATCTTACCTTCCCTTTCTCCCTGCCCTCCTCCGTTCCCCTGAAGTGTTCAGCATCTGCTCTTCCTTTCCCTACGCCCTTCCATTGGCTTCAGCATCTCCCCCTTCCTCCTCCACCCCCCTCCACCAAGGAGGTCAGTATCTTACCTTCCCTTTCTCCCTGCAATTCCCTTTCCTCCCCTTTCTCCCTGCCCTCCTCCCTTCCCCTGAAGTGTTCAGCATCTGCTCTTCCTTTCCCTACTCCCTTCCATTGGCTTCAGCATCTCCCCCTTCCTCCTCCACCCCCCTCCACCAAGGAGGTCAGTATCTTACCTTCCCTTTCTCCCTGCAATTCCCTTTCCTCCCCTTTCTCCCTGCCCTCCTCCCTTCCTCTGAAGTGTTCAACATCTGCTCTTCCTTTCCCTACGCCCTTCCATTGGCTTCAGCATCTCCCCCTTCCTCCCCGCCCCCACCAAGGTGCATAGCATCTCTTTCCCTGCTCTTCCCCTCAAGGTGTTTATTTATTTATTTATTGCATTTGTATCCCACATTTTCCCACCTATTTGCAGGCTCAATGTGGCTTACATAGTTTTGTTATGACATTGTTATACAGGATATCAGATACAATTAGATTAGTGATGTGCAAAGATTAAGTGAAGGGGAGAAAGAAGGAGAGTGTTAGGCGGGTAAGTATAGAAGGTGGGTTTTCATAACTGGGTGGTTGGTGAGGTGGATTAGTATGGTTATGGGTTCTTTTTGTATGCCTTGTTGAAGAAATATGTCTTCAGAAATTTGCGAAAGTTGTTTATTTCGTCGATTGTTTTAAGGTCTGTAGGTAGTGCATTCCATAAGTGCGTTCTCATGTAAGAGAAGGTGGTGGCATGCATCAGCTTCTATTTTAGTCCTTTACAGCTGGGGAAGTGCAGATTGAGAAATTTGCGGGATGATCTTGTGGCATTTCTGGGAGGTAGGTCCACGAGTTTTAAAATGTAGATTGGGGCGTCTGCGTGAATGATTTTGTGTACAATCGTGCAGATCTTGAACGCAATGCAGTGTTCAGCATCTGCCCTTCTTTCCCACCCCTCCTCCCAAGCTGTTCAAGTTTTCTTATTTCATTCCCAACCCCCCTCCCCAATGTGTCGAGCATCTGTTCTTCTCTCCACCCCACCCTCCACGTTTCCAGCATCTCTCCCTTCCAGGCCGATCTTACCTCTCCTCTCATTCATTGCTGCTACCAAGTCGCCCCAGGTCTGTATGTCTCTAAACAAGAACCCATGCATCTGGCATCTGCCCCCTCCGAACTTCCTGTTTTAGAGGGGGTGAGAAGTGGAGGGCCATTAGTATGTGAGAATGTATAAAACCCTGCACAGTCTATGCTGACTTTTGTTAAGTAGGGAAGAGGACCTCACTGGTATCACCTCTCAAACTGTGCCATTTTAGACACAATCGGGTTCTTTTAATGAAACCTTGAATAGCCTGAGTCATGCTGTTTCTTTGGTTGACCAGTGGACTTTTGCTGTGTCAGTGGACAGTGTGCTGCTGCGGCTCGGAAAGCGAATAGAATGTTGGGTGTTATTAGGAAAGGTATGGAAAACAGGTGTGAGGATGTTATAATGCCGTTATATCGCTCCATTGTGCGACCGCACCTTGAGTATTGTGTTCAATTCTGGTCGCCACATCTCAAGAAAGATATAGTAGAATTGGAAAAGGTGCAGCGAAGGGCAACTAAAATGATAGCGGGGATGGGACGACTTCCCTATGAAGAAAGACTAAGGAGGCTAGGGCTATTCAGCTTGGAGAAGAGACGGCTGAGGGGAGACATGATAGAGGCATATAAAATAATGAGTGGAGTGGAACAGGTGGATGTGAAGCGTCTGTTCACGTTTTCCAAAAATACTAGGACTAGGGGGCATGCGATGAAACTACAGTGTAGTAAATTTAAAACAAATCGGAGAAAATTTTTCTTCACTCTACATGTAATTAAACTCTGGAATTCGTTGCCGGAGAACATGGTGAAGGCGGTTAGCTTGGCAGAGTTTTAAAATGGGTTAGACGGTTTCCTAAAGGACAAGTCCATAAACCGCTACTAAATGGACTTGGGGAAAATCCACAATTCCAGGAATAACATGTAAAGAATGTTTGTACGTTTGGGAAGCTTGCCAGGTGCCCTTGGCCTGGATTGGCCGCTCTCGTGGACAGGATGCTGGGCTCGATGGACCCTTGGTCTTTTCCCAGTGTGGCATTACTTATGTACTTATAGCTCCAGGCCCCAGTATACAGCTCCAACCCCCTGCCAGTCATTCCCCAAGGAAAGCCAGGTTATAAATTAACTAAAAAAAGCTTCCCCAAAAACGTGGCTGCTTAAAAGTTGTCAGGGAAGCTTCCAACCTCAAAGTAGTCGGCAACTGGCTCCATAGCAAAGGGCCTACAATATTAAACATAGCATTGCACAGGGAGACCAGAAAGACCTGGTAGACAGGACACCACCAAATGGCACCGCTGGGCCGAGCGAAGAGTACGGGAAGGAACATAGGGAAGCAAGAAGCGCATCAGGGAAGAGGGAGAGACAATCTGGTGGATACCAAGTACCAAGATCAGGAGCTTAAACTAGAGAATGACAGGGGGACGGGGACTCGCAGTAGCCGTGGGGATGGGGACGGGGACAGAGCCTGTGGGGACGGGGCACCGGGGCAGGGATGGGGACAGAGCCCGTGAGGACGGAGACAAACTTTGTCCTCATGTCACTTTCTACTTTGAAGCCTGTTCATGAACTGGACTGTTATTTATGTTTGATTGATGCCGACGACATTTTTATTTTTTGGAAAAACATGCTGGCTACAGCTAGCAAAATTTGCATGGGGGATCCTGTACATCCTGCTACCAGCACATCTTCCAAGAAGACATCTTCTATTGCAGGAGGGACTGTGGAAGACAGGACACCTAGACTGAATCTTGAGATTGTTGATGACTTATTCATCCACTGATTAAAAAATCATAACAGTGCTTCATAGGGCATATTTCTTTCCAACTAGGGCATACAGAACAGGTTGTATTTTATACCCCTGGACATTTTAACAGGGTAAATTAGGATTCCTTGGGGTAGTAGTAGAAGTCAGCTATTGTTGGGGTTGGAAGGGTAGAGGGCGATGATAGTGGTGGTGGGGGTAGGGGATATAAAATCATAATTGTTCGAGGCTTCTGCAGATGAGAACAGAACCCACAGGGATGGGGCGGGGATAGGGACAAATTTTGTCCCCATGCCATTGTCTAGTTTAAACACAGTACAGTACCGCATCGGTAGCCGCTGCTCGACGTGCAGGAGCGAGGTTACTGTCTAAGATTATCTCTTCGACTTGCACATTTTGCTACTGAATGTGTAGACTTTTTCACGTCCTCTTGCTTCACCTCGAACCACTCCCAAGTAATACAGACCAAGTTATATGTATACGTGGCTCTCATTTAAAAAAAAAAAAAATTCTAATGTAGTCGACACCAATGCTAAGCGTGTAACTACTTTTGGATACCGGGATGAATACATATTAGCACTTTGCATGAAATCAATTGGTACTAAAGGGTAGATCTGCAGCATAGACAGTTTGGAGGAAGGAAGATAACTTGGGCAAAAGAATTACAAACTCTAAATAAGAGACATAAAAATCATTTCTTAATCTGTTTTGCTATACGGTAGATATATCATAAGCTGTCTTATTTTTTGTTAAGCCAAAAAGTGAGTCTGTGGCTGATGCTGCCTTTTCCTGATGTGTATCTCTCTTCAGTGTATTTTTTTTTTTTTAATATCCTTTCTCCAATCTTTATATGCAGTGGCTTGTCCGGGGAAATCGGTCTGTGCTTGAATCTCTAGCAGTGACCAGGCTCCCCGGCCACTCAGCTTTGCCTGTTGTTCTCCAAAGAACACAGAGAGACTTCTTATGAATTCATTTACGTCTGATTTCTGGTCTTTTGTCCGTGACTTGCGCTTTCAGAAAAATATGAAAGAAAAAAATGAAAAAAAACTACAGTAGCCCAGCTTCTCAGTGACTCATTAGAGCAAACTGCAGCCCTTTTTCTGCACATATCCCAGGGGAGAATAGGCTGTCACAGAAGGAACTCAGAAGACTCAGTGAGAAGTCAGTGAAATGTGAGCATCAATAACATTTGCTTATTTTTATTGCCGGCTTCCTATAAATCCACAGCTTACTGTGGCTGCAAAGAGAGAGACCAAATTGCTTATCCTATATCAGCTAATAACTTCAGACTCTCACATTGCATGCAGTTACTATGGAAAAGGAATTTCCAGGCTGTGGATTTTCATAAGGAACAATACATTTCTATGACCCAAGTAGCTGCATGGCATGAGCAGAGAAAGTAGGAAAGGCCATCTACTGAATAAAATCAATGTGATAGGTAAATTGATATTTATTTAACAAATTCTGGGGACCTTTTACCAAACTGTGGTTAAAAAATGGCCTTAGCACCTGCTTATGTGGGTCATTCCCATGCACTAAGGTCACTTTTTCCATATGGCTAAAATGGCTGAATTTCTGCTTTTTTCAGCTTCAGAGCGCTTAGTTTTAATCAACTAGACTTTATGGTTGTCCTGGAGCTGTTGTAGAGGAGGGAAACAGGCAGCTGCAAAGGCTGCTTGTTGTGCTCCCTGCCTCTCCCCTCCTGACCCCCCCCCCCCCCCACGAACCAAATATACCTGATGATTCAGTGGACCGCCTCCCGACCCTCCCCCTCACCTGACCTGACCAGATCCAGACTGCTTCCCGACTCCTCTGACCCAACCCCACCCATCCCCTCCTCTCTCCTCCCAGATCCCCCAAGCAAAAGAACCCTAGTGGTCCAGTGGACTTCCTTCCAACCCCCCTCACTGTAGTCATCACTCCCTAGTGATCATGAACCTCCACACCCCCATGTACCTTAGATCTGCAGGAGGCAGGAGGACAGGAGCAATGTTTTCTCCCTCCTGCATCTGGGCCCAGCCCTCTCAAAATGGCAGTGCCCAGCCCCTGATTGGTTAATCCTGGGATGTACTGGGAGTTAAAAACCGTATGGAAGGGAGGTGGTGGGGTAGGGGAGTGTCAGGGTCCACTGGACCACCAAGGAAGTTTTTGAGATCTTGGGGGGGGGGGGGGGGGGGGGGTTGGGAGGTGGTCTGGGTTAGGTTGGGGAAGGGAATGGGAGGTGGTGCATTGGACCACCAGGGATTTTGCATTTGTCAGTTTCCAGTTGCAAACAGTGATCGATACTCCAAAGGGGATCCCTGCATCTCATTTGCATGTGATCCACATTGTGCGTTGGTCGTTGTTGGCAACCTGGTACTTTTTCCAGCGGCGTGCATCAGCCCCTTGATGCAGTAAGTGGTAAATTCTTAAGCCTCTGGAGCTGTCTCGGGAACCTGTGTAGATGGTAGATTATCCCGGCTGCCCTGCTGGAAATGCACAACTGAGCCAAGCTTTACTTTACTTTGCTTTATATCAAGCTTATATCCCATTTTATCTGAGCAGTTTACAGTAAGAAAAACCAAAGTAGGCCCTTTGGGAAAATTACATCCATGTCAAAGTACATAAACAGAAATACAATCTCCTTCCAATATACAACATAAATTCTGTCTAAAATATCAAGGAAACATTATAAAGAGTCCAGAAATCTCGTCAACAGTATCGTTTTCAAGGTTTTCCTAAACAATACATAATTGACCCAGAAGCAAATGCCACTGACCCAGTCAGAGCACAGAGCTTACACAGAAGCCGTCACTGTAAACAGTCCTAAGCTTCTTCTGACTATAACTGCTTGGGCTTAGATGGCAGGGTCTTTGGGCTGAATGGGCTCTCCCCTGACATATTGGCCAACAGCCAAGGAGGCAAGGAGTCAAAGACAAGGATTTGAATTAAACACAGGATTTTATATCCCTGGGAAGCTCCCTCTTTCTGCTGAACTGAGTATGTGCGAGAGTAGCAGCATCGGCAGCTGAAGCATGTCGCCTGCTTCTCAGGCTTGGACATCCCCGACAGCCATTAAAATGGTTCTGCAATTTTGGAGTGGGTTTGAGCCCACCAGGCCCTTGAGTCTCCCTCATGCCTATGCCCCTGTCTAAGTTAACCAGGTTGCCATTGAATATCAGTGCCTGGATATTCACTGCTTAGTATCCGGATAGGTGTCGGCACCAAATATCTGAGATTAATTCATCCAGCAGTGGTCAGCATTTAAAGAAACACTGACCACTGCTCCTCAACATCTGCTCTCACCCCCTCTATAATATCACTGATCAAGACTCACACCTGTCAGAAACAGACTCAGATAAGTAACTTGGGCTAGTGTCCCATGGTGAACTGAAGTGATTAGGCCATGATTTGCAGTTCTGCCAGGGCTGACACTTCTGGCATCACTCAGAATTTTAATAAATACAGGGCTGAGTAACTCTTAACCCTCCGCTCTCTCCTAAGCGTACCAAAGTGGAATCAAATCAGGAGCAGTGGACTCATTGCATGCAGAATGTAAACACGCAAGCATAATGGTAGACATTTGCAAATCGAGGCATAAATACCTCGGTAGACACCACTTCTCTGGAAAAGGGTGAACTGCCTGAGAGGGAGGCCTCGGATTGCAAAAGAATCTTCTCTCTTTCTTTTTCTCTCTATCTTTTTGGGAAGAGGAAATCTCAAACCAGGACGACTTGTTCTTTGAGACTCTTAAATCATGCAATATTCAAAAGTGATTTAAGCCAGCGGTCCAACCTTGAGTTTTTACAGACGTGATAAGTTCTGTGAAGTACATCCTTCTAGCTGTAGTTTTTCATCTGTTACAAGAAATTGTTTAACGCTACTTAAAATATTTCTCTGGCAAACATTTTAAATCTTCCATGCATTATTTTCAAGTAGAGTCTCCAATAAGGTATAAAAAGACAATCAGAGAACAACTCAGTCATAACCTTTGACCAGGGCTGCCCAGAGACAGAGCCGGGCCCTGGGCAGGGCTGCCGTCACCCCCTCCCACTCAGGCCCCTGCCTCCGCTCCCCCCTCTTCCAGCTTCTGCTTCTCCCTCAGTCTGTCACCCTCCTGCTCCTGTGTGCCGGGAACCAGGTTACCACATTAACAGAATCACTCAGGTGCCAACAGACAGGAGCAGAAGAGAGACAGACCCAGGTGCCAGGCCCCCCTTGAAGGCTGGACGATCTGGACCCAGGGAATCTTGCCCCCCTCCTTCTCAGCAGCCCTGCCCTTGACCTCTCTGACCTGCAGTGGCCACACCTAAGCAAAGAGAAGGAAGACCAAGAAGGGAAAAGAATTTTAGAGGCCTCAGCACACTCTTAATTTATTTACACAGCAAGTATGTGTGTTCAAGTAAGGACTTTAAAAATATCTGTGGCATGGCCTAGTGGTTAGAACACTTGTCTTGACATCCAGAGGTGGCCGGTTCAAACCCCGCTGCTGCTCTTGTGATCTTGGGCAAGTCACTAAACCCTCCATTGCCTCAGGTACATTGTGAGCTCTCCTGGGACAGAGAAATATCCAGAGTACCTGAATGTAACTCACCTTGAGCTACTACTGAAAAGGGTGCGAGCAAAATCTAAATAAATAAACAAGCCTTAAAATAGGCCGCCAAAACATGTAAGAGGAAATTTTATACACTTTGAGATGCTAGTTACATTTGTAAAAGTGACAGTTACTGAGATTTGCAAGCTCAGCTCAGAGAGAGGGACCTGGGGGTGATGCATTGTGGTGTACCAGGAGTGTGGGGTGGGTGGGTGCAGTCCGCCTTGAGTACAGGCAGTAAGGGGGTGCATCAGGCAGTCACAGAGCTGTAGTCAACATGCACGCAATTGCTCTGCCGTTCCTCTGCCCAGGGTCAGAGGGGGAGGAGCCTGAAAGAGCCGACACCCACACTCATGTAGACTGCGGCTGCAAGGATGCTCAATGCACTCACTGCTTGGGAGGGGGGGGTGATGTTCCTGGAGAAGGAGGTGCTCCACCCTGGGTGACAAGCAAGCTAGGTACACCACAGCTCATGCAGCCCCTAAAACACACACTACCAATGATTTGATAACTCACTATAGCCACACTACTACTACTACTTATCATTTCTAAAGCGCTACTAGACGTACGCAGCGCTGTACACTTGAACATGAAGAGACAGTCCCTGCTCGATAGAGCTTACAATGTAATTAGGACAGACAAACAGTTCAAATAAGGGATAAGGACAAAGGGTAGCAAGATTCCAGAATCCCAAAGAGTAGCAAGATTCCGGAATCCCAAAGACTACTACTACTACTTATCATTTCTAAAGCGCTACTAGACGTACGCAGCGCTGTACACTTGAACATGAAGAGATAGTCCCTGCTCGACAGAGCTTACAATCTAATTAGGACAGACAAACAGGACAAACAAGGGATAAGGACAACGAGTAGCAAGATTCTGGAATCCCAAAGATTCTGGAATCCCACTGTAGCAACATTCTGTGTGGAATCCCAAAGAGTAGCAAGATTCCGGAATCCCAAAGACTACTACTACTGCTTATCATTTCTAAAGCGCTACTAGACGTACGCAGCGCTGTACACTTGAACATGAAGAGACAGTCCCTGCTCGACAGAGCTTACAATCTAATTAGGACAGACAAACAGGACAAACAAGAGATAAGGGAATATTAAAGTGAGAATGATAAAATAAGGGTTCTGAACAAGTGAATAAGGGTTAGGAGTTAAAAGCAGAATCAAAAAGGTGGGCTTTTAGCTTAGATTTGAAGACGGCCAGAGATGGAGCTTGACATACAGGCTCAGGAAGTCTATTCCAGGCATATGGTGCAGCAAGATAAAAGGAACAGAGTCTGGAGTTAGCAGTGGAGGAGAAGGGTACAGATAAGAGAGATTTACCCAGTGATCGGAGTTCCCGGGGAGGAATGTAGGGAGAGATGAGAGTGGAGAGGTACTGAGGAGCTGCAGAGTGAATGCACTTATAGGTCAATAAGAGGAGTTTGAACTGTATGCGGAAACGGATAGGAAGACAGTGACGTGACTTGAGGAGAGGGCTAATATGAGCATAACGACACTGGCGGAATAATAGTCGTGCAGCAGAATTTTGAACAGATTGAAGAGAAGAGAGATGGCTAAGTGGGAGACCTATGGGAGACAGGGGAAAAGATGAACGCTCTCTTTTGTCCCTGTTGATGTGCATATGTCTGTAAATTTACACATTATGATACATGTACACATATATCACCACAGTTAATAAAGCTGCAGTGCGTGTCACCCATCTGAAAATACTAAATTGTACATGTACATTTAAATAGTAACATGTCCTCTAGTTCTGCAGTCTAACTATCTTTTAAGAATTTAAATGTCTGTATTATAACTTCTCCTCTCCCTCTTTTCCTTCAGGGTTTACATATTGAGGGGTCCTTTTACAAAGGTGTGCTAGCGTTTTTAGCGTGCACTAAAAATAAGCACCCGCTAAACGTTAGTCGCCCATATATTTCTGTGGGCATGGCTAATGTTTAGCGCAAGCTAATGATTAGCACCCCCTAAAACCGCTAGTGTACCTTTGTAAAAGGACCCCTCAAATCTTCAAGCCTCTTCTCATGGGTCTAGTGGGGCAGACCCCACTCCATTTTGGTCACTTTCCTCTGAACAGCTTTGAGGTTTTTTTTGTTTTTAATGTCCTTGACAAAGTACAGCCTCTAAAATGTCTCACCAATGGCTTGTACAGGACCATTATCACATCCTTCTTTCTGCTAGTTATTCCCCTCTCAATGTAGCCATGCAGTCTTCTGGCCATGGCCACCACCTTGTCACATTATTTTGCCACCTTGAGATCCTCAGACCAGACGCTCTCAACCCGAGGTGCATATCAGCCTCTTACCTTCATTTCCTTGAATTTGTTCATATTAAAATTTAACTGCCAAGCACTATCCCAAGCTTCTAATTTTTGTAGATCGGTTGTCCTGCATTCCATTCACTCTGTTGCCAATCTTCATGTTATCTGCAAAAAGTCATACTTTTCCTTCTAACCCTTCAGCAGTATCATTCACAAAGATATTGAACAGAATCGGCCCCAGGACCAATTTGATCCAGTTTACCATTTTGGCTCCCAACCTCAAGCCACTCAATTTGAGGCACCTCTAAAGAACAGTACCATAGGCTTAGCTGAAATCTGAGTAGGCCACATCCAGGACTTGCTGTCAATCCAGCACTTTTGTCACCCAGTAAAAGAAATCAGTCAGATTTGACTTTGGTAACACCATGTTGCCTCTGATCTTGGAACTCATTGAATTGTAAAAAGTTGACTATCCTTTCTTTCAGCAGAGTCTTCCTTACCTTTCCTATCAGTCTGTAGTTTCCCACCTCTTCTCTGTTGCCTCCCTTGTGAAGAAGGAACATAGTCTTTCTCCGGTCCTGTGACACTTCTCCAGTCTTCAGGACCCTTTAGAGGGTCCATCCAAACCTCTCTAATCTCCCTCCGTATCCCGGGATGTATTACATTGGGTCCCATGACTTTGTCCACATTCAGTTTTGCAAATTGGTCATAAACACTTTCTTTCATGCGCAATCCCTAGATGTGTATTTGTCAACTATCCATGGACTTTTACCAGGTTTTCGTTCTATAAATACTCAAGAGAAGTAATTTTTGAATAATCCCACTTTTCCCTCATCTCTATCTGCACATTGGCCTTCAGAATCTTTGAGTCTTGTAATTCCACCTCTGGTCTACTTCCTCTTTTCGCAAATATACCCCAAAAGGTCTTGTTACCTTGCTACATCTTTTGCCAATGTGCCTGTGCTTTTGTTATCCTGACTTCTTTCTTTATCTCTCTCAGTTTTATGAGGTGTTCTGTGTTTTGTGAATGATACCATTTTCTTAAAATACTTTTCAGCTGCCTCTTCAGAGGACAATATAGGCTTCCTTTTCCTCATACTTACTTTCCTTTCACAAATATCCGTTACCTTTTTTCAGTGTAGCCCACTGTCCTCCAACTTCCTTTATCTCTCAGACTCAGCGGGATGTTATCAGTGCAAAACCTTTTGAAAGAGTACAACACCCCAATCCAGAGCAGTAGGTTCGAAATGTGATTGTATCAGTATTGATGATCGGTCTTTGAAAGCTAAGTATTGTATTCTTCTTTTTCAATAAGAATTTTTCTGCACAAGAATAACTTTTGTCTTTTGTTTGTTTGTTTTTCAACAAGAATAGTTTGGGCAGTAAAATGATTTCAAGCAAAAGTGAGTTGATATGTGCACCATTGATTGAAAATGTGTTTGATATTTATTTATTTATTTGTTTGTTTGTTTGTTGCATTTGTATCCCACATTTTCCCACCAATTTGCAGGCTCAATGTGGCTTACATTATGCCGTAATGACGATCGCCATTTCCAGATAGAGAAATACAAGTGGTATTGCATAGAAGTTCCTAAATGATAAAGTGAGTTATAGAATAAGTTAGACAGTCAACTATAGGAGTTCATTTCCAGTATGTGAAATAATGTGGTAGTGCGTATTGCGTAACTTTCATTAGTAGCACGTAGGTTATCAGTCTAGTGTGGAGATGGACCAACAATTATATAGGATTCTGTTGGGAGAAACAGTGGTAGATCTCGCAGACTCCTGATATGATGGTCCCATGTACATATTTAGAAATTATTTGCCATTTTTCAGGCTTCATGCATTTAGGAGGGAATTCAAGAAATGGCATCAAAAGTTTGTCGCTGAAAAAACTTAACCACTAAGCGCTGTTCTATAAAGGGTTTGCTGATCTGGCACCTAACTTTTGGATGTCGTTCTTACGCCTGCTAAAAGCAGGTAGAAATGCTGGTGCGCAATTTAGATGCACTTCGGAAGAATTCTGCGCACAGCTTTTTGAAATACCCCCAATATACCCCTGTCCATGTCCCCTTTTCAGATACTCGCTATGAGAGTTTTGCTGCCGAGCCTTATAGAATAGTGCACAGTCAGTTGTGTGTGCAAATTCTAATTGATGCCAATTAACTGTAATTGGTTGTTAGTGTCCAATTACTAGTAGTTAAGGGCTCATTGATCAATTAAATTGCACAAATAAATTCTAATTGATGGCAATTAACTGTGATAATTTGGTTAGCTCCCAATTATAGTTAATGCGCTTGTTAATCAATGAAGTTGCATGTGCAAATTCTAATTGACGCAAATTAGCTGTAATTGGTTGTTAGCAATCAATTACTGCTAAGAGCTGCGTACGCCTTGTAGCGCTATAGAAATGCTAAATAGTAGTAGTAGTAGTAATTGATCAATTAAGTTGCACCTGAAAATTCTAATTGATGGCAAGTAACTGTAATAATTGGATGTTAGTGCCTGATTGTTGCTAGTTAAGGGCTTATTGATCAATTAAATTGTTGCACATGCAAATTCTAATTGCCAATTAACTAATAATTGGATTTAGTGCCCAATTACTGCTAATTAAGGGCTTGTTGATCAATTAAACTGTGCATGCAAATTCTACTAACTGCAATAATTGGTTGTTAGCGCTCAAGTACTGCTAGTTAAGGGCTCGTTCATCAATTAAGTTGCGCACGCAGTCTGGGCGCCTGCCTAAATTTCAGTGTACAACTTTGGGCACTATATATATAGGATTCAGGGGATAATGGCGTTGTTTTTAAAGATATTATAATTTGACACCCGCTTTTCGGGGACATTTGTTTATCTTATTTATGAACTATACGTGAAACAGGTGCGTTTCTAGAAATGTTAACTTAGGTGCCCTGTTATAAAATGACCCCCACATGTGTAGGGGCAGGATTTTTTTCTTTCTTTCTTTCTTTCGATTTATTGGCCACATCTGCAGAACTGCTTGAAGCAGTTAACAGGGGCATAAAAATCCACACATACAATTATGCATCGCATGCATTAAAAACAACCTCAAAATTGCAAAGTTGAGAGTTTCATAGCTTCACTCCTTAATTGCCTCCCTGGGATATCCAGTTCTGTAAAACTACCACTCATGTCTGTATATGCCACCAGCGTTTACATAAAAGGGTTGCAAAAATCACTGCTTACATGTGCAAGTATCAGCACTTCTGTGGTCAAAACCCCCAAGTGAGTCTCCTTTTTGAACATGCAACTTTGCAAAATGGCTGAGCCCACTGGACATGCTGCAAAGTACACAGGTGTTTTCCTGTTTCCTTACAATTATTTATAAAAGGCTGCACAATCAGCAAGCCTTTTGTAAATTATTCTGCAAATTTTGAACATCCAGGTGTACGTGTCCCTTGTTCTACCTAGACAACGTATGAAAATTTGTCCTTTTAAGGAGTAATCTAAAAAGGATTTTTCACGTGTATGTGTTAAAAATGTGTCCCTGGTGACAAGAATGTATGTACTTGTATGCAGCTTGGGAGAAGGCATGTTTCGGGACAGGTTTTGAGTGGAACGCATGCAGAATCATAATCTACGCATGGTCTTATAAAGTACCGAGACCCTTTTGATCTCGACCATTGATAATTAGTTGGCTATTTAAGGTACATGGAAATGTATCGTACTGTCTTGTCCAGATATCACTTCTGTGTTGACTTGGTTCTTTTGTGTTTTATTATTATGAATGTAATTTTTGTAACCCGTTCTGGGCATTGTCAGGAGGATGGGCAAAAAACATGGAGTAAATAAATAAGTTTGTAGAATCCAGGAGAAATGCTGCAATGAGTTATGATCTTAGCGAATTGCCCTCAACTTTCTGCAGTTTCCAAAGCACTAATTACCAGTGGCGTAGCCATGGGTGGGCACGGGTGGGCCCGGGTGGGCACAGGCCCACCCACTTTGGACTCAAGCCCACCCAGCAGTGGCACAGCAATGATGTGGCTGGCGGGGATCCCCAAGCTCTGCCAGCAGAAGATCCCTGGCATCTCTCCCTCTAGGAGATCATGGGGGTCACTTAACTCCACTCTCTTGAACCCCCCTTTAATCTTTAAATCCTTTAGTTCTTCACTGACAGCGAGCAACAACACATTTCCCCTGCTTATACCGGCCTGAGCCTTCCCTCTGATGCAGGAAGTTGCATCAGAGGGAAGGCTCAGAGCCGGTGCAAGCAAGAGGAATGACTTGATTCTCGTTGCTGGCAAAGGCCTAAAGGCTATAATGGTACTTGGAGGGGTGGGGAATACAGTTAAGTGACCCCCCAGATTGCCTGAGGGGAGGGAGAAATGTTCGGTTGGGGGCTGCAAGAGGCGGGGTTGTTATGCCCACCCATTTTGGCCTCAGGCCCACCCAAAATTGAGTGTCTGGCTACGCCCCTGCCAACTACCAATTTTGGGTGAATCTGGTAATGCATAGAAATAAACCAAACACAGAAAACAAAGTAAGATGATAACGTTTTTATTGGACTAACTTAGGGAGCCTTTTACTAAGCTGCCATACAATGGCCCCTTTTTCCGCAGCGGGTGACAATAACCAAAAATGAAACGGCTGTGCGGCAGGGGCGTATCTGGAATCCGGCGGTAGGGGGGGCCAGAGCCAGCGTTACTTCCTTGAAGCACATGGCCACGGAGGAAGACGAAATAGGGAGATTGCGGGTCGGACCTCGGCTGGCGGGGGTTGGGGCCCCCCGCCAGCAAAAGTAAGCAGCGGGGGAGGGTTGACGGCGGGGAGGGGGGCCAGGGCGAAATCTGCGGGGGCCCAGGCCCCTGTGGCCCCACGCAGATACGCCCCTGCTGTGCGGTAAGTTAGTACTTGCCACGCGATGATAGCTGCCGAGAGGGGGGGAGCAGGGGGAACAAAATTCCCCGGGCCCAGGCCTCCAAGGGGGGCCCGGCACCGCAGTCCCACCCGCCCTCCATCGTCGACCGTCTGCCCCCTGCATTGAAATCACAGTCTTACCTCCGTGAAAGCAGCGCTGCAGGCAGCAGAACGCCTCCCTTTGGCCTTCCTTCCCTCCCTCGTCTGATGTAACTTCCGCGAGGGCGGGACACAAGGAGGGAAGGAGGGCCGAAGGGAGGCGTTCTGCTGCCTGCAGCGCTGCTTTCACAGAGGTGAGACTGTGATTTCAATGCAGGGGGCCCGCCGGCCCGGTGGCAGACGGAGGGGGAGCGGCAGCGGCGGCAGCGACCTCGGGGAGGTGGAGGGGGAGCAGTGGCTGCGGCGATCTCGGGGAGGGGGGAGCGGTGGCGACCTCAGGGGCGTGGGTGAAGGGGGGAGCGGGGGCAGTGACCTCAGGGCAGCGAGGGTGGCAAGGGCAGGGCTCCGGGGGCGGCCTTGCCCCGGGCCCAGCCCAGTCTCTCGGCGGCCCTGCACGTGACCATTTCAGAAGAGCAGGTACCGCCACCCACTCAGTTGGCAGTAAGGGCTCCCAAGTTAACCCGGTGAGACACTGCCCGATTACCGGGTAACCCCCTGCAGAAATAGTTTTTCAATGGCATGCGCTGGGTTGTAATTCCGGGTTGCCACGTGGCAAGCTCATTGCTGCGTGGCAACCCTTTAGTTAAAGGGCCCCTTAATGCATTTAGTCCAATGAAAACAGTATCATTTTATTTTATTTTCTCTGCTTTTGATTAATCTCTGTTTATTACCTTTAAAAATGGACTAACATGGCTACCACACCACTTTACTCAGGGTGTATCAGGGAAAGACATTTACAAGAAACTTAATAATTAAATGTGGCATAGAAGTCTGTAATAGAGCAAGCTCTGGATTCCTCTCCATCCTCTTCTCCTCATTATCTGAAGGAGCCATTAGATGTGGTGTCACATTTACAGTGCCCCTGGAAATGCAAATAATCTTCAACCATAAAAAAAGAGTAAAAATTTAATTACATGGGAGCAGTGTGATATCTGCACCAACGGTCAAATATAAAAGCCTCCTGTGGGCTCAGGAATCAGTTTTCACTCCATTAAACAAGTCCTGACATGGTTCTGTAGTGCTTTCATAGAACAACGGGGTTCTTGCCAGGGAGGGGGCGGAGGTTGCTAAGTAAAGAAAGCTCGGGGAGATCTTAGGCGGAATGAAGGGCAGTTTATGAACAGAGGTGTGCTAATTTGGGATGTTCTGCTATTGCAAGCTTGACAAAATGTGAGGTGGAGGACACCCTTTAATTTTCCATAATCAGCCAAGTTTGAACATGCATCTGCAAAAGTGGGATGCGCTGACGTGACATGCTGGAAAGTCCGCCCAGCTTGTTTACCGACGGAACTCTGTTAAACCAGTGGAGGAGTAGCCTAGTGGTTAGTGCAGTGGACTTTGATCCTGGGGAACGGAGTTCGATTCCCACTGCAGCTCCTTGTGACTCTGGGCAAGTCACTTAACCCTCCATTGCCCCTGGTACAAAATAAGTACCTGAATATATGTAAACCGCTTTGAATGTAGTTGCAAAAACCTCAGAAAGGCGGTATATCAAGTCCCATTTCCCTTTCCCCCTTTCCCTTATGACATCACAATATCAGAAGTAAGCCAAGTATCGGGCAATCAAGCCATTGTGACATCACTGATGAGGTTGGCTGTTATTGGTGGAATGAGTGGAGGAGTAGCCTAGTGGTTAGTGCAGAGGACTTTGATCCTGGGGAACTGAGTTCCATTCCCACTGCAGCTCCTTGTGACTCTGGGCAAGTCACTTAACCCTCCATTGCCCCAAGCAAGGGCGTAGCTACGTGGGGCCATGGGGGCATGGGCCCCCACAGATTACGCCCTGGCTCCCTCTACATTTGACGCCGCCGCATGCCTCACGCCCCGCCGCCACATCATCAGGTACCTTGTTTGCTGGCGGGAGTCCCCAATCCCCGCCAGCCGAAGAGTCTTCTTCAGCACCGGTCGACTCTGACGCCTTCATTGTGTGATCATCTGTTTCTGACGCCTTACGTCCTGCACTGTGCATGTAGCCCCGTGCAGGACATAAGGCGTCAGAAACAGATGATCACACAACCAAGGCGCCGGAGTCGACCAGTGCTGAAGAAGACTCTTTGGCTGGCGGGGATTGGGGACCCCCGCCAGCAAACAAGGTACCTGATGCGGCGGCGGGGGGGTTGCAGTTGCAGCGGCGGGGGGGGGGTCCAAAAGGGTGGGGCGGGGTGGTGGGGGGAGGCAGCTAAACAGTGCCCCCCACCTCGGGCTCTGGCCCCCCCCCCCCCCCCTCCTGGCTACACTCCTGGCCCCAGGTACAAAATAAGTACCTGAATATAAGTAAACCGCTTTGAATGTAGTTGCAAAAACCTCAGAAAGGCAGTATATCAAGTCCCCTTTCCCTTTCCTTCCCCTTCCTTCCATATGGTTCATCTGTGCTCTCATTCAATACATTACAACCAGGACTAGCTATATCTAGAAAAAAGAAAGGTTAACAACAATAATTAGTCAAAAAATGTCTTAAACAAGTCCTTTGACAAAGCTGCAGCAGAAAGCGACCCACACCAGCCTAGATATTTGGTGTTGTGGTAGGGGGCGGAGCGGTGGGGAGGCGGGCCAATATGTGCCCCCTCACCTTGGGCTCTGGAACCCCATCCATCTCGAGGTCTGGCTACACCCCAGGTTTGAGCCTCGCTTATGATCTGCCCAAGTTCGGCTCATGTATATGTCCTCTGGCAAATACGTTCTGTGGGAGTTAAGTGGGCAGTTACAGAATAGAATTTTGGCAGTTACATTTCTCTATGTGCACATGGCATATAAATGATATTATTCTAAACATTTATCTGTGTAATACGAATGTAATTCTTAGTACATGTTATAGAATTGCACCCATAGAGTGCCCGCACACCATGGCATAGCCACGAGGGGGCCTGGGCCCCCACCCCCACACACACTTCGGGCTCAGGCCCCCTTCAAACCTGCTGCACCCTGTTAAATAGCTGGTGGGCATGCCGAAGCCCTGCCAGCCAAAGAAATTTGGTTCCTGAGCTGCTGCTCTCCACCTTGCACTGCTGCTGTGATGCGGAAGTTGGCGGCATACCTCCTGCCACCGAAGCTAGGACTTCTCCTTGCACAAGAACTGAGCGTGCTCAGGGAGTCCCGCAGACTTCTACATTCCGACAGCATAAGGAGGAGGGGAGCGGTTTGGGCACTGCATTTCTTTGGCATCCCCGCAAGCAAAGGTATGTTTAACACGTGCGGGGAGGGGGGAAGACGGAAAGTGTTTCCCCCCCCCCCACTCCACTCCTGGCCCCTCCCCTCAAAAATCAAAGGGCTGGCTACGCCCCTGCCACACAGTTATACCTGCTTCATAGCAGGTATAAATGTATGCATTTTGAATCTATGCATTACAGCGGCTGGTTCAGGGTACCTATATTGCCTTTTTGAAATAGGCATGAAAGAAATTTGGACTTCTGGCATAGTTAGTCTGTTGTTAAATCAGGCAAGGCCGCCGAGAGGGGGGGACAGGGGGGACAAAATTCCCCGGGCCCGGGCCTCTGGGGGGGGGCCGCTGCCCCCGCCGCAGTCCAGCCCACCCGCCCTCCGTCGCTCCCTGGCATTGAACTTAAGTGCCTCACCTTTGAAAGCGCAGCAAGCAGCAGCAGACCACTCCTTCCTTCCGTGTCCCGCCCTCGCCTGACGTAACTTCCGCGAGGGCGGGACACGGAAGGAAGGAGTGGTCTGCCGCTGCTTGTTGCTGCGCTTTCGAAGGTGAGGTGCTTAAGGTCAGTGCAGAGGGCCCGGTGGCACGTGGGGGGGGGGGGTCCGGCGACCTCGGGTGGGGGGGCCCGGGGGCGGCCTTGTCCCGGGCCTGGCCCAGTCTCTCGGTGGCCCTGAAATCAGGTCCTTACCATCTATTCTACTGGAAGTTTGTGTATCATGTGCATGACCATTGACTTCCTACTTCAAATGTATCTGGCAGTCATGACATAATTCGGAAGAAGAGAATGAGATGAGAAAAGCTTGCATAATTCCTGCCTTACCTTTATGCTCTTTGGCTGCAGGTATCTGTAGGTCTTCCAGCAGACTCTCTGGTTTGAGTGTACCCTGCTCTCTACCCAGCCCCCAGCCCAGCCCTCTGACCTGTGAGCTTCAGAGCTGTCCATACTGTGCCAACATCTTGGAGAATCAAGAGCTTGAGCTGAGCGAGTCGGAGAGCTGTGAATCGGACACCGGGGTCTACGAGTTTACCCAAGACGTGCAGCATGGCGACCAAAGAGACCGGATGCAACAGCAGCAGCAACACAAAAAGAGCAAAAGGAAGAAGAAAGCAAAGCCTGGCAACCAAGTGGCCAAACTGAGGGCGGCTTTTGGCGACAGACTGAAAAGGATTGTGGATAGCAAATACTTCAATCGTGGCATTATGATAGCAATATTGATCAACACATTGAGCATGGGAATTGAATATCATGAGCAGGTAAGACGAATCGTAAATCACATAATCTCATTTTGTCCCTTTGCTCTGTAGATTCGAATGAACCTCGTGCTGTACCTGTAATAGGAATATTAAAGATTTACAGCTTTTAAAGTAACTGGGTTGGAATTAAGCAGTCGTGATTGAATGTGTTGAGAATAGCACACACTAACTCTGTTGTGCAGGCTGCTTGCACACGAGAACCTCTGTGCCAACTAATTCCACTCTCTACCCCCTGCCAGACCCGCACACACAAACATATACATGCATACAAGCATGCACACAAACACACATATATATACACACACAAACACATACACACATACATACACACACTTAAATGCACACATAGAAACACTTATACACATAAAAGTACATAAGTATTGCCATACTGGGATAGACCAAAGGTCTGTCAAGCCCAGCATCCTGTTTCCAACAGTGGCTAATCCAGGTCACAAATCCCAAGTCCATTTTAATAATGGCCTATGGACTTTTCCTTAGGAAGCCGTCCAAACCTTTCTTAAACTCTGCTAAGCTAACCGCCTTTACCACATTCTCTGGCAACACACTCAAACACAAACATATATGCACACACTTACACACACAAACACATACACACACACACACACACATAAACATATGGACACACCCAAAGACACACACATACAGCCAAACATGAACACACACACACACACACAGCCAAAAACACATACACACACACATATACCCACACCCAATTACACACACAAACACATACACACTGCTTTCTTCAATATTAGTTCCATCTTCTCTTCGGCCTCCTTTCCGTTGTTCGGTTAATGCACACACATATGACTTGGTGATAATTGTCAGTGATTCACCTGAGTTCGAGGCATACAGCTGGTATTGTGGTATTGGACCTCTCTACCTTGTAGCTAATTTGCCAAGGTCATTTCCCCTTGGAAATTTATTATCGTGTCTATTTAACTTGTATCTGTGATTTCTGTGGGGAAGCATGCGTGAATACTTGGAGATTATTGGGTCAGTATTCAAAATGCTGGCCATAGCCTTTAAATAGTTTACGTATTCAGTGCTGCCACCTACTTGAGCCTGCAATCTTCAGTCTTTTTCCTGTCTAAATTGATCTCTATAGCTCTATGGTAGTGACTGAATATCACTGGCTATCTGTAGACTTAGCTAGAATGTCTATGCTCCGCCCTCACTCTGTCCCAGCACAACTCGCCAGATTCTATAAATGGTGCACAAATTTACATGCACAAAATTAAGCACTATCCTGAGATTCGCACGTAACTAAATTGGCTAACAAGCTAATTAGCATCAGTAATTGGGTGCTAGCAATTATTGGCATTAATTGGCAACATTTTGGATTTGCGTGTGCATCTTGCTACGTGCTATTCTGTAAAGGTCCATGTGCAAATCTTATAGCATGCAACTCAAAAGGGGGTGTAGCCATGAGAGGGACATGGGCATGAGCTACAGATGCAAGCAGTATTAATGAATACCGGGGATCCACATCTAAATTATGCACCAGGATTTGCACCAGGTTTCAGTTGGTGTAATCCTCGTGTCCAATTTTTGGTGCACAAATCACATAACTCAGAATATCGTTTATAGAATAGTGCTATGCGTGAATTTTTTTTTGCACCATTTTTCAGTACCATTTACTGAATCTAGTCCTATGCAGATAGCACCAGCGTGATCTGTAGGAATTTCCAGTGGTACTGTCCATATCGGTTGCACACTCTACTCAGGAAATTAGCGTGCAGATAACCAGAGTATAGAACATCACTGTGAAGACTCAGAACTCTTGAAACAAAATCTTCTTTAATGCAAATTCAAACAAAAGGAAATAACCTACAGTTATTTATTTGTTGCATTTGTAATCCACATTTTCCCACCTCTTTGCAGGCTCAATGTGGCTTACAATACATCATGAATAGTGGAAATATATGAGAAAATATACATCTGGAGGCATATTTTCAAAGCACTTTGGGAGGCTAAGTTCCATAGGTTTCTATGGAACTTTGGGAGGCTAAGTGCTTTGAAAATGAGCTTGTTAGTATTCAGAAGGATCTTGGGTAATATGATAATGATAAAACATGATAGTAGTTTAGCAAGCAAATATTGTGAGAAATATATAAGAAAATATTCATTTAGTGATAACAGAAGGATCTTAGATAACATGATAATGAAAAACACGATAGTAGTTTGACAAGCAAATATTGTAAAGACAGTTCTGGATATTTGTACAGGAGTTCATATTTGTTGATCTTTGTTGTATGCCTTGTTAAAGAGATGAGTCTTCAGTAGAATTCGGAAGTTAGCTAGTTCATAGATTGTTTTTAAGTTGCGCGGGAGCGCGTTCCAGAATTGTGTGCTCAGGTAGGAAAAGGTTGACACATGCGTTAGTTTGTATTTTAGACCTTTACAGTTTGGGAAGTGAAGATTAAGGAATATGTGGGATGATTTTTTAGCATTCCTGGGTGGTAAGTCTATCAAGTCTATAAGATGTAGAGTATCCAAGATAGTATGAAGATATAACACTTATTGGGTCGCTTCAGCGATTGTAAAACTGGTCTTTAAAAAAATACCTAATGGTAGTGATGCGCTGATGGCAAACTACAGTATAAACGGTGCCATGTCGGAGACAGGATGCTGGGCTTGATGGACCATTGGTCTTTTCCCAGTATGGCGGTGCTTATGTTCTTATAAGCACAAGAAATAAAAGTGGTTTTGCCGTTGATGACCATCTTGTGTCCTTGGTTTCATCTCAAGCCTTCTCCGCCTATCCACTGTCTTTTGTTGACTACATTCTACTTGGGATTCCCTTCGGTTTTCTTCTTGTTTCCTGTGGATCAATCAACCACCTCACATAAGCTCAGTTCTGAACTCAGTGTGATGCTATGTTTAGATTGAGTGACTCCTGATGCAGGCAACACTGCCGAAACACGGTCGTATCTAGTCTCACTCTTTGTGCCACACACATGTGTAGCTGAGCGAGTTCATTTGATTGAAATATTTTTTATAAATGTATGTTTTAGTTGGTCGTTTTTTTCTCCTCATTATCCTCCTATTTCATACCTATGTATCCTGATGGTGGAGCCATCTCTGTTTCTGTTCTTCTCTTCTTCATGGAGCTAGAATGCTGCCAGTGGGGTCCCATGTTCTTTCCAAAGTTCAGGAATTCAATTACATACGGACATAGTAGCAATTGGCAGATATGGTTCTCTTCCCCTCCTCCTCCCCCATCTTTCCAATTGCATCTCCTTGTTCAGTCTCCAATTGTCTCCCACCACTCTTGTCCTTACCACAGCTCTCTCTATCTCGTCCAAGTTTGCTTGAATTCTTTCACTATTTCGGTTGTTCCAATCAGAGTGTTTGCTGGTTCTCATTGGCATTAATGCCGGAAATACCAATACTTGTAAACTGAATGGATCAGTCTTACACTCTTCATGATACTTTTGCTAAGTGGTATCTGGAGTTTGATTTACTTCAACTGCCACAATTCAAATAGGATTCAAGGTCAGATAGGGGATGCCGAATCTGAAATCTGTCTTTTTAGGGTCCAGGAAGTATATGAGTTCTGTGTCATGCAATTACTGGGAAGTATGCAGCTGAAACTAAAGAAGGTATTTTTCTTGGATGTGCATTCTAGAATATATGACAAGACAACATGTACCTCATTCCTGGGCGCAGGGTGAGGCACTGCACCTTGTTACTTGATGGAGGGTAAGACACTGTGCCTCATTACTGGGTGTATTACAAGACAATTTGTACCTGATTTCTAAGTATAGAATAAATAACTGTACCTCATTCATGGGTGCAGATTTGTACCTCATTCCTAAGTATAGAACACCGTAACTCATTCCTGTATACAAGGTGAGACACCATACCTCATTCCTTGGTGAAAGGTGAGACACTGTTGAGCTTATTTTCAAAAGAGATCGCCGGCCATCTTCCGACACAATTGGCAATTAAAATTCAATGCGAAGAAATGCAAAGTGATGCATTTAGGGAGTAAAAACCCACGAGAGACGTATGTGTTAGGCGGTTAGAGTCTGATAGGTACTGAGGGGGAGAGGGATCTTGGGGTGATAGTATCAGAGGATCTGAAAGCGACGAAACAGTGTGACAAGGCGGTGGCCGTAGCGAGAAGGTTGCTAGGCTGTATAGAGAGAGGTGTGATCAGCAGAAGAAAGGAAGTGTTGATGCCCCTGTACAAGTCGTTAGTGAGGCCCCACCTGGAGTATTGTGTTCAGTTTTGGAGGCCATACCTTGCGAAGGATGTTAAAAAAATGGAAGCGGTGCAAAGAAAAGCTACGAGAATGGTATGGGATTTGCGTTCCAAGACGTATGAGCAGAGACTTGCTGACCTGAACATGTATACCCTGGAGGAAAGGAGGAACAGGGGTGATATGATACAAACGTTCAAATACTTGAAAGGTATTAATCCGCAAAAAAATCTTTTCCGGAGATGGGAAGGCGGTAGAACGAGAGGACATGAAATGAGATTGAAGGTGGGCAGACTCAAAAAAGATGTCAGGAAGTATTTCTTCACGGAGAGGGTGGTGGATGCTTGGAATGCCCTTCCGCGGGAGGTGGTGGAGATGAAAACGGTAACGGAATTCAAACATGCGTGGGATGTGCATAAAGGAATCCTGTGCAGCAGGAATGGATCCTCAGAAGCTTAGCCGGAATTGGGTGGCGAAGCAGGTGGAGGAAGAAAGGTTGGTGGTTGGGAGGCGAGGATAGTGGAGGGCAGACTTATAAGGTCCATGCCAGAGCCGGTGATGGGAGGCGGGACTGGTGGTTGGGAGGTGGGAAATACTGCTGGGCAGACTTGTACGGTCTGTGCCCTGAAAAAGGCAAGTACAAATCAAGGTAAGGTATACACATATGAGTTTATCTTGTTGGGCAGACTGGATGGACCATGCAGGTCTTTTACTGCCGTCATCTACTATGTTACTATGACACAAATCGGGAGATGGCCGGCGATCTCCTGATCCCGGCCAAATCGGTATAATCGAAAGCTGATTTTAGCTGGCCCCAACTGCTTTTTGTTGCGGAGCCGGCCAACCTTCAAGGGAGGGTACAGAAGGCGGGGTGGGACGGGGGCGGGACGGGGGTGTGGTTACGAGATAGCCGGCTTCACCCCATAATGGAAAAAAGATGGTCGGCTCAGACTAGCATTTCGCCGGCTGAACTTGGTTCATTTATTTTTAGGTCCAAGTCACAAAAAAGTGCCCCAATTGACCAGATGACCACCGGAGGGAAATGGGGATGACCTCCCCTTACTCCCCCGGTGGTCACCAACCACCTCCCACCCAAAAAAAAAAAAAAAAGTTTTTTGCCAGCCTGAAATGTCATACCCAGGTCCCTGGAGCAGTATTTAGTGGGTGCAATGCACTTCAGGCAGGTGGACCCAGGCCCACCCCCCCTACCTGTTCCACTTGTGGTGGTTAACATTGAGCCCTCCAAAACCTCCCAAAACCCACTGTACCCATATGTAGATGCCCCCCCTCACCCCTTATGGCTATGGTAATGGTGTCGAGTTGTGGGGAGTGGGGTTTGGCAGGGAGTTGGGGGCTCAGTACCCAAGGTAAGGGAGCTATGCAACTGGGAGCTTTTTTTTTTTTTTAATTTCTAAAAGTGCCCCCTAGGGTGCCCGGTTGGTGTCCTGGCATGTGAGGGGGGCCAGTGCACTACAAATGCTGGCTCCCCCCATGACCAAATGCCTTGCATTTCGCCGGGTTTGAGATGGCCAGGCCCGGTTTCCATTATGGCTGAGGAGTGTGGTAGCCGTGTTAGTCCACTCTTAAGGTTATCAATAGAAATCAAACAAAATAAAACATGGAAAAGAAAATAAGATGATACCTTTTTTATTGGACATAACTTAATACATTTCTTGAATAGCTTTCGAAGGTTGCCCTTCTTTGTCAGATCAGAAATAAGCAAATGTGCTAGCTGACAGTGTATATAAGTGAAAACATTCAAGCATTACTATGACAGTCTGACAGGGTGGGAGGATGGGGGTGGGTAGGAGGTATGCATGGGGACATCAAAGCATATCATTGATATTCTAATAGGATAGGTGTGGATAGGTGAGGGGAGGGTGATCAACACAGCTTTATGGTTTATAATGGGCTAGGAACCCCAGATCCTTGTTAAGTCCTTTCTGTTGGGTGTTAAAATATTCAATCATTCTGACTTCAAAGGTCTTACGTTCTTGTATGGTTTTAAAGTTACCTTTCAGTATTCTCACTGTGAAATCACTGGTACAGTGTCCTGGTTCTGTGAAGTGCTGTCCCACCGGGGTGGGAGCCCTACTGGCTGTGGGGCCATTATGGCTGAAAAACAAAGCTAGCTATCTCCTCTGTATTTTGAAAATATGGTTGGCTCCGCCCCCTTGCGGAGCCGGCCCCGAAGATGGCCGGCGCCATTCGATTATGCCCCTCCACGCCTCATTCCTGAGTGTATCACAATTTCTACCTCATTCCTGGCTGTAGACCGTGACAGAAGATGGCTTATACCACATTCCTAGAGGGGTGTAAGCCTCTCCACATCAGCTTGTACCCTATTTTCTCAGGCCAAGTGAAAAGACCTGTGTACAGCACTCAACAGCACATGCCTTGCCGGACTGCGGCTGCTGTTCCTAATAAGGCTACATTTTTTTTGCTCTTTGCAATCTGTTTGTTAATCAAATAAGTGAAACCAGAAAGAGGGTAATGACTGACGCTGACTTTCTTTAAAAAAAAAAAAAAAAAAAAAACAACTCTCTTCATTCCTTTTGGATCGGATATCAGAGAAACGCATTCCTAGAGCCGACTGCCCTAGTTCTGTCATGCGGCTTCATTTTTACGAAAATGGTAATTAGCAGGTTGCAGGGCACAATTCGTTAGTTAAATGATTGATACTGCGTAGGTTAATTACCTTCCTTTCTTGTCTCCTATTTGAATGTGAGCTGCCCAAAAATGGAAACGCATACAAGAAGCAGACAAGTGTGCCATTAATTATGCATGTGGACAGTTAAAATAAATTGGAAGCTGGTATTGTGCAACTCTTGCATACAGACAACAATTGTTTGGTGAATCGACTCATTACACATCGATCTTCAAAGCAATGATGTACCTATAATTTAAAAAAAATCAATGGATGTAATTCAATTAAGACCATCGGTTCAGATACAGAAAATAAAACTCAGTGACACTTAAGGCTCCCAACTGACTTTCATGTAACAAACATTTTATAAACATGTTAACTAGTTATTGGGATTGGGATTTAATTATCACCAGGGCTTCATTTGGTCAAACTGAAGTATCCAACAGTTTATAATATCTGAGAATCACAACCCAATTTTATTTATTTACTAGTAAAAGAAGCCCGTTTCGGAGTAAATGAAACGGGCGCTAGCAAGGTTTTCGTCGCCAACACCCCCCTCCTTCCCTGGGCAACCCCTTCGTTGTTCTGGCATTGCTCCGCCCCCAACGTCATGACGTTTGACACGAGGGCGGGGCCCAGAGCGATTTCCCACCCCCACCCCCGCCTCCCTGCCTCCCTCCCTGCCAACCCCTTCGTTGTTCTGCCATTGCTCCGCCCTCGAGGGCGGGGCCCAGAGCGATTTTGGTGGCTTCACCACCACGAACCTTCGAACCTTTTTGAAGGAAGTCAGAGCTTGGCTTCACTGACATCAGTGTCCTCAGAACGTTGAGGGTGAGTTTTATTATAGTAGATATTAATTTATAATATGTGAGAATCAAAATACAGTACAATCAAGAAAACTCTGTAACTGGAAGTCTACAGTTCTCTGTTATCAAACACTGGAAAAAAAATAACTCTAGGATCCTTTTACTAAGCTGCAGGAAAAAGGACCCTGCAGTAACTGCGGGGGCCATTTTATCCGGGTGCCGGGGCCCTTTTTTCCGCATTCGTTAAAAGCCAGCAAAAAATGGCCAATCGGTGAGAAAATTCTTGCTCAATGGCCATGCGGCAGCAGTGGCGTAGCTATGTGGGGCCACGGGGCCCTGGGCCCCTGTAGATTTGTCCCTGGACCCCCTGCTGATGACCCTCTTGACCCCTCTTCCGGCGCAAGGCTTCATTCTGTTTCTGTGAGTCTGACGTCCCCGCCAGCAAAAGTAGGCAACGGCGGTGGCGGGGAAGGGTTGGCGGTGGGAGGGGGGTTGAGACTCTCGGCAGGGGGGTCAAAGTTGTTGGTGGTGGCGGCGGCGGGGGTGGGGGGTAGGCAATGGCGGGGGGGTCGGCGGCGCTGGGGGGGGCCTAAAATGTGCCCCTCACCTCGGGCTCTGGACACCCCTCCCGCCGAAGTCTGGCTACGCCCCTGTGCGGCAGGGAGCCGCCACCCATTAAGGTGGCGATTAGGGCTCTCACGCTAACCCGGCGGAAACCAGGCCACATGCGGCAATGTCCGATTACTGCCGGGTTACCGCCACGCAAGCCATTTCCAGGGGTTTTCTTTTTCCCACACTCAGGGCGGGATTATCACTGGCCGCCATGTTGGGCTGGTGTTAGTCCCAGAAGAGTGAATACTAAGCCCGTGTTGGGCTTACCGCCGCTCTGTGAAAGGACCCCTGTGGGCCTTGAGTGCAAAAATGTTGAGATAATTGGCACTAAGGGGTCCTTTTACTAAGCCAAACTAAAACGTGGCTGATGCTGGTGTCATCACATGGGTTTTCCATGCACTGGGGGAGATTCTATAAATGTCGCCTAAAACATCGGCATGGAAATCAATGCTGGCTAAGCGTATTCTGTAAGTGGCACCTAGATTTATTTATTTATTTATTTATTTATTTATTTATTTGCTGCATTTGTACCCCACATTTTCCCACCTATTTGCAGGCTCAATGTGGCTTACATAGTTCCGTCAAAGGTGTTTGCCCAGTCAGTGGATAACAAATACAAAGTTGTATAGTGATCATATGAGGTATAAGTGGAGGGTCGGAATGGATGAAGATTGCGTGATGTCCTGTTCGATCATAGTCATGCTGTGTTGGTAGGTGAAGAGGGTTACATGGGGTCGTTGGCAGTGGCGTTCCTAGGGTGGCTGACACCCGGGGCGGATCGTCGATGCGCCCCCCCCCCCCCCCAGGTGCAGCGCCACCCCCCCACCCCCCCCACCCCCGGCGAAAGGACCCCCCCCCCCCCCCGGGTGCATTTTTTCCTGCTGAGGGGGTGCCACACGCCTGTCTGCTTCGCTCGTTCCATGCTCCCTCTGTCCCGGAATAGGAAGTAACCTGTTTCGGGGCAGAGGGAGCACGAAACGAGCGGAGCAGACAGGCGAGCGGCACCCCCCCCCCCCCCCAGAGGCGTGCACCCTGGGCGGACTGCACCCACCCCCCCCCCCCCCCCCAGGAACGCCACTGGTCGTTGGGGTAGGCCTTTTTGAAGAGGTTGGTTTTTAGTGATTTCCTGAAGTTCAAGTGGTCGTGGATTGTTTTCACAGCTTTTGGGAGCCCATTCCATAGTTGTGCGCTTATGTAGGAGAAGCCGGCTGCGTAAGTTGTTTTGTATTTCAGTCCTTTGCAATCACACATACAAAATTTAAAAAAAGAAACAAGTAAGCAAAAATACATGATCAGGTTTTGCTAATTTTCATCCACAGTTGAACATTTTGTTGTCCTACTTGTATTGTATTTTATGAAGGAAGAATAAAAATTTCAAGTTAATTCATCAGCATATTTAATTGCCCAAACAAATGAGTCTTCAAATGCTTTCTGAAAGTTAATAAATGAGTCTGAACAGTCAGTCAGTGCCACAATACATCACTTGTTCTGTGTTAACGTGAAAAAAGTAAATGAAGACAAAGGGGCCAGGGCCCGAGGTGCGGGGGGGAACGACACATTTTAGTCTGCCGCCCCACTGCTTCGCCCCCCACCACCTCGCCGCTCTCCCTCACCTCCTTGCCACTTCCCCTCACTGCCTCGTGGCTCCCCCCTCCGCACCCCCACAGTAGCAAATATCTTTGCTGGAGGGGGTCCCTAACCCCCACCAGCCGAAGCCTTCTTCAGCGCCGAAGAAATAATGTGATATATAGTTTTCGTCTTCATTTTAATCTTCTGGCCAGAGAAAAGGATTTATAAGCTAAATTCATTATTTTGGAATAAAGGATTAAAAAATAAAAAAATCTGTAGGGCATCTTGAACGTCTCATCGCAGAGGATTCTCACTTCTAAGACACCCACTCACAGGATTGAGGGATTCACCCTCCAACATAACAAATAGGCTTAACCTTCATATACGAACTTGTACAGGGAAGTCCACATGGATAGGTGGAAAGAAGGATCAACATGAAAGTTGTAGGTGAGACCTTTTTCTTGGGCCAAATTACCGTTTCTTTGACAAGCTTTTGAAAGTAATCCTGACACAAAAGACATTGGATTTCTCACCCATTATCACATATAGGACTTTTGAACTGTAAAGTGTTACTGTCTCATCACCTCTGGGTATCCCTCCACCCCCCTTTCACAGAGCTGTGAGAAAACAACGACATCCTCACACCTATTTTATAATTCTTGAAAGCTTGTCAAAGATACGTTAACTTCCTCCAATTAAAAAAAAAAAAGTATCACCTCTACAACTTATTATATTGTCAATTTCCACCTTCATATACCAGATTCTGCTTCAATAGCCCACATACATTAGCTAACGCCGTTTCGTGTGTGTCTGCATTACAGAGCGATTTTTCTTCTTCGGACTGCACAGTGCTTTCAACAGTCAGCATCTCAATATTCCTTTAAGCCAAGTTGTATCACCACAAGACATAAGAATCCGCTGACCCTTGAGGCAGGACTTTGTGCTGAATCACGGCCGTGTCGGGCCAGTTTTATGCTTTTTACAATAAAGGCTTTTAGACTTTGCTATCCTCCTTGGATTCGCCTCACTCTTTTGTTTCGCTGCTCACGGTTGCATGAGGGACACTTCCTCCCTTTTTCTTTCTTAATTTTCCGAGAGCTTCCAGAGTTTTCTTATGTATGGACATATTTTTGCCTAACACATTTGCTTGCGTTCCTCCAGTTTCCCAGTCACCAGCAGCCAAATGATCAAAAGCAAGCACAGGCGCTAGAGGTCAGTTGCGCAGTTTCCTCCCACCCGATAATCAGAGCCGGTAAGCGTGTGTAACAATGTGCTTGCCGGCTCTGACTACTAATTCCATGCAAATGCATGCAAACGAGGGTCTCCAGCATTCCTCCCTTATGATCAGCAGGCGGCATGCCGAACAAGGGTGCTGCTTCCGCTGCAAACCATACGCCAGCTCGAACTTGGCATTAAGGTTTGTTGAGCAAGGAAGGAATGGGGGAGACCAGTGGGTTTGACAGGTACAGGATTTTCTCCTGGACTACTACTACTACTACTACTATTTAGCATTTCTATAGCGCTACAAGGCATACGCAGCGCTGCACAAACATAGAAGAAAGACAGTCCCTGCTCAAAGAGCTTACAATCTAATAGACAAAAAATAAATAAAGTAAGCAAATCAAATCAATTAATGTGAACGGGAAGGAAGAGAGGAGGGTAGGTGGAGGCGAGTGGTTACAAGTGGTTACGAGTCAAAAGCAATGTTAAAGAGGTGGGCTTTCAGTCTAGATTTAAAGGTGGCCAAGGATGGGGCAAGACGTAGGGGCTCAGGAAGTTTATTCCAGGCGTAGGGTGCAGCGAGACAGAAGGTGCGAAGTCTGGAGTTGGCAGTAGTGGAGAAGGGAACAGATAAGAAGGATTTATCCATGGAGCGGAGTGCATGGGAAGGGGTGTAGGGAAGGACGAGTGTGGAGAGATACTGGGGAGCAGCAGAGTGAATACATTTATAGGTTAGTAGAAGAAGTTTGAACAGGATGCGAAAACGGATAGGGAGCCAGTGAAGGGTCTTGAGGAGAGGGGTAGTATGAGTAAAGCGACCCTGGCGGAAGATGAGACGGGCAGCAGAGTTTTGAACCGACTGGAGAGGGGAGAGGTGACTAAGTGGGAGGCCAGCAAGAAGCAGATTGCAGTAGTCTAAACGAGAGGTGACAAGGGTGTGGATGAGGGTTTTGGTAGAGTGCTCGGAAAGAAAGGGGCGGATTTTACGGATGTTGTAAAGAAAGAAACGACAGGTCTTGGCGGTCTGCTGGATATGAGCAGAGAAGGAAAGAGAAGAGTCAAAGATGACCCCAAGGTTTCGAGCTGAGGAGACAGGGAGAATGAGAGCGCCATCAACAGAAATAGAAAACGGGGGGAGCGGGGAGGTGGGTTTGGGGGGGAAAATGAGAAGCTCGGTTTTGGTCATATTTAATTTCAGGTGGCGTTGAGACATCCAGGCAGCAATGTCAGACAAGCACGCTGAAACTTTGGTTTGGATGCAAGGTGAGATATCAGGGGTAGAAAGGTAGATTTGGGAGTCATCAGCATAGAGATGGTAGGAAAAGCCATGGGATGAGATTAATGAACCAAGGAAAGAAGTGTAGATAGAAAAGAGGAGGGGACCAAGAACAGAACCCTGAGGTACGCCGACAGGCAGAGGAATAGAAGTAGAAGAGGATCCACCAGAGTGAACACTGAAGGTGCGGAGGGAGAGGTAGGAAGAGAACCAGGAAAGGACAGAGCCCTGGAATCCAAGTGAGGACAGGGTATCGAGAAGTATGCTGTGATCGACAGTGTCAAAAGCAGCGGAAAGATCAAGAAGAATGAGGATGGAATATTGACCTCTGGACCTGTCAAACCTAAGCCCCCCCCCCCCCAAGACTTAAAAGACCCTGGTGGTCCAGTGGGACCACTAGCCTCCACCCCCAGCACTGGAGACTCTGGTGGTCCAGTGGGACCTCTAGCCCTCCTCACCCTCACCAGCAGTGGCTTTGGTTTTGCTTGTTAAAGACCTGTACGCTTTAATCAAATAGAAGTTCTGCACGTTCTATTGACCCCTGACGCAGGCTGACTATCGCCGAAACGTGGCCCTTGTCAGGTCTTTCATGAATAGCTTTGCTCACAAGGAGAGTCAAGAATGGCTGAAGTCTCCAGTTAAAATCACCTCTAGTATAGCAAAACTGCTGGGAGAGTGTTATTGTTAGTCCAATGTGGCTGTTAGGGAGGACTACAGCTCCCATGAGCACCTGGGACTAGGTCACTGGAAGGTAGGCACAAGGTTTTCCTTTTGAATCAAGACTGTAGACGTTCAGGCACAGACTCAGGCAGGAGCTTGATGCAGACTGAAACTTGGTTCATCTGACCAAAATGGAGGTAAAAGGCCCTCAGTCTAAGTACCCTTCTTGAACGCCACCTAGAATTCCCCCTCAACCCCAGAGCTCCTGACTCAAAATCTATGCAGTGAAGTCCACCTCAGGTAGGGTTACCCATTTATGGCTCAGGCCCACCCAACAGTAGCACGTTTAGTGGTAACTGGTGGGAATCCCAAGCTCTGCCAGCTGAAGATTTCCCCCTGATGGTAACGAAAATGCTACTCTCCACAACACCGGCACCTGCGCATACTCAGTTTTCAGTGCATGCCTGCTGCCAAGGTGGAAGAAGCGTTTTCCAACCAGCTGAGATAATTTTTTTTTTTTTTTTTTGGGGGGGGGGGGGGGGGAGAACACTTGGTGGCCACCCAATTCTTGCCTAGGCACACCTAAAATCTGTTGTCTGGCTACACCCCTGCCTTACGGCTCCAGAAAAAGGAGGACAGTTTGAGCCAGTCTGGGTTTTACTTCCATTGCTTTCAATGGAAGCAAAACCCGGACTGGATCAATGTGTCCTCCTTTTTCTGGAGCCATATGGTAACCTTAACCTCAGGAAAAGAATCAGCCTTGGGTAGGGGAAGCTGGGTTAAGTATTTCACCGCACAGTCGGGGAGGCATTCAAGAACCTTCTGTAAATCTCAGAATTCTCAGAATTCGCATCCCATAACCTTTTAGCTGGAGTCTTTATTAAACAGGAGGAGGAAACAGCAGAGCAATTTATTGTTGAGAAGAGAGGATGATTTGTGATCTTCTCAGTGCTACGGTTGTTCAGATCCCGCTTTTAATATATCCTTCTTGGCTTTCAGTGCAAAAATCATTTTTATTAAAATGCTAATGAAAGTGTTGACTTTTAACTGGAAAGAAACAAAATGTTTCTCCAAGCTTCTCTTTCATGTTGCATTAAGATGGCACTTTGCAAATTTTGTGAGCAGCGCTTATGTAGCGGTAAACAGCCATCTTCACCGGGGACCAGGGTGCAGCTCCTCACCGTTCAGTAAGAACAGGGTTCTACATGGAATCTGGTCACTTTTTAGGATTCCAGAATCTTGCTATTCTTTGGGGTTCTACATGGAATCTTGTCGCTCTTTAGGATTCCAGAATCTTGCTATTCTTTGGGGTTCTACATGGAAAGTTGCTACTCTTTGAGATTCTACATGGAATCTTGTCACTTTTTAGGATTCCAGAATCTTGCTATTCTTTGGGGTTCTACATGGAATCTTGTCGCTCTTTAGGATTCCAGAATCTTGATATTCTTTGGGGTTCTACATGGAAAGTTGCTACTCTTTGAGATTCTACATGGAATCTTGTCACTTTTTAGGATTCCAGAATCTTGCTATTCTTTGGGGTTCTACATGGAATCTTGTCACTCTTTAGGATTCCGGAATCTTGCTGTTCTTTGGGGTTCTACATGGAATGTTGCTACTCTGAAATTCTGCATGGAATCTTGTCACTCTTTAGCATTCCAGAATCTTGCTATTCTTTGGGGTTCTACATGGAATCTTGTCGCTCTTTCGGATTCCAGAATCTTGCTGTTCTTTGGGGTTCTACATGGAATGTTGCTACTCTGAAATTCTGCATGGAATCTTGTCACTCTTTAGCATTCCAGAACCTTGCTATTCTTTGGGGTTCTACATGGAATCTTGTCACTCTTTAGGATTCCAGAATCTTGCTGTTCTTTGGGGTTCTACATGGAATGTTGCCACTATTTGGGGTTCTGCCAGGTACTTGTGACCTGGCTTGGCCACTGTTTGGAAAACAGGATACTGGGCTAGATGGACCATTGGTCTGACCCAGTATGGCTGCTCTTATCTGCTTGAGTCACATGCTCCTGTATAAAAACACTGTGCATCATGTTAATAAGAAATTATTTATACAAAATGCATGCAAGGTGGGTCCCATGTTTATGCCTGGAGACTATATGGGACGGCCTCTCACATAACAATTTGTATTTGGTAGTGATCAGTGCCAGGACCGGTAAGTGTTTCACACTCGCTGTGCTCTCCACTCAGTCAATAGTTGAGTCCACTCAACCAATGGTGTTCTTTTTTTTCGTACTGGGTCAAACCAATGGTCCATCTAGCCCAGTATCCTGCTTCCAACAATGGCCAATCAAGGTCACAAGTACCTGGCAGAAACCCAAATAGTAGCAACATTCAATGCTACCAATCCCATGGCAAGCAGTGGTTTCCCCCATGTCCATCTCAATAACAGACTATGGACTTTTCCTCCAGGAACTTGTCCAAACCTTTTTTTAAACCCAGATATGCTAAATGCTGTTACCACCTCCTCCAGCAATGAGTTCCATAGCTTAACCATTCTTTGAGTGAAAAATGTTTTTCCTCCTATTTGTTTTAAAAGCATTTCCATGTAATTTCAATGTGTCCCCTGGTCTTTGTACTTTTTGAAAGAGTGAAAAATCGAGCCACTTTTACCTGTTCTACTCCACTCAGGATTTTGTAGACCTCAATCATATCCGCCCCCCCCCCCCCCCCTCAACCGTTTCTTTTCCAAGCTGAAGAGCCCTAACCTCTTTAGCCCTTCTTCATATGGGAGGAGTTCCATCCCCTTTATCATTTTGGTCGCTCTTCTTTTCTTCCCTGTGGAAGTCTCTCGAGACTGTCGAGACCCACCTTACTACCGCGCAGTGGCGTAGCCACAGGTGGGCTTGGGTGGGCCAGGGCCCACCCATTTATGGCTCAGGCCCACCCAACAGTAGAACATGTTTAGTGGTAACTGGTGGGAATCCCGAGCTCCGCCAGCTGAAGATTTCCCACTGATGGTAACGAAAGTGCTACTCTCCAACAACACCGGCACCTGCGCCTGCTCACTTTTCAGTGCATGCCTGCTGCCAAGGTGGAAAGAAGTGTTTTCCCACCAGCTGAGATAATGTTTTTTTTTTGGGGGGGGGGGGGGGAGAACACTTGGTGCCCACCCAATTCTTGCCTAGGCCCAGCCAACATCTGTTGTCTGTCTACGCCCCTGCTACCGCGGGAAGTCTCAACCACCATTTTGAAAACATGGCGGTGCCGGCAGGCAGGAAAATAGCGGCAGCACAGTGGGCAGGAAAGAACATGCTTCCCCCTCCCCCCCGCAGAGACCACCAGGGCCCTTCAGGTATGACTGGGGCAGCAGGGGTGTCGGCTGCAGCGGTAGGGAGGGGTAGCAGCGCAGCAGTAGGAAGGGTGTTAGGCAGCAGCTGGGCAGGGGGCCCAAACCACTCTCGGTCCACCCCTGGATGTGGGATGGTCCCCGGGTGGGTTAAGTAATTTTTAGATTATTCTTTAGCCCAAGAACTGTTCCAGGAACATGTGTAGATGACAGAAGGTTTTTTGTTGCCCTGCTGGAAATACAGCCCAGCTTTTTCTTCCATTGCGCTAAGAGTGGGTGCGACAGGTTCCCCGTTCTCAATGGTCCCCTTAACAGCACAGAGCTTAAGCACGCTGATGCCCCCTTTAACCGCACCAGGTAAAAGGCTGGCCATTTTTGCAGAAAAGAAATGGCATTGCGGTAAGTGAACCACTTACCATATGGCCATTTCGTTGGGGACCCCTAACTGCCACCCATTGAAATGTCACTAAGGGCTCCTACGCTAACCTGGTGGAGAAAAAGGAAGTGAACTGGAGCAGCAAATTGAAGAACAGAGATGCTGGTAACCTGTGAAAAAATATAAAGCCCATCAAACTAAGATCTGGGCAGGGTGGAAGTCAGAACAGGGCAAGGGTTGGGGTACAGTCGAAAAAGGGTTAAAAACAATGCAGGAAGAAGCCTTTATGACACTATGGAACAGTACAGGAGAGGTAGAGGATGACACCAATGATTTATCCCAATGGCTTGGGTGTCGTTGGTGTCATCTTCCTGTACTGTGGGATACAGTCCAACCATCTGCTTTTTGGGAAAACAGGAGAAATGGTTTAAGACAATAGAGGACATTTTCCAACTTCCCTGAAGGCGGATTCTATGTAGGCGGAGGGGAGGGAGAGATGTTGGGCAGGGGGTGGGGTTCTTTTGCCCACCCTCTTTGTACTCAGGTCTGTCAGGCCAATAGCCAATGCACAAAGATAGACAGATGACTTACTCGATTATCTTTATATGAATTTTCAGCTGCGCTATCCATGTAAATTTGATTACTGAACACATGACCCTAAACTTAAAGCGACAAGTTACCCACTGCAATACTCGAATAGATAAAGTTATCCAGATAATGCTGAATAATAATGTATTCAAATAACTTCCGTTACTGTACTTGGTATGTATCCTGGTCCTCCTCTATCTAAAAATGTATCTTCCAATATTCAGCCCACCGCAGTCAGCATATTTTTCAAACACCAGAGGCTACAGCTTTTTAAGCCTAGATACTCAGCTCTGGGCCATACCCAAATACCAGAATTCAATAAGAACATTAGAGTAGCCATACTGGTTCAGACCAATGGTCCATCTAGCCCAGTATCCTGTTTTCCAAACAGTGGCCAAGTCAGGTCACATGTACATGGCAGAAACCTAAATCGTGGCAACATTCCATGTAGAACCCCAAAGAATAGCAAGATTCTGGAATCCTAAAGAGTGACAAGATTCCATGCAGAATCTTAGAGTAGCAACATTCCATGTAGAACCCCCAAAGAATAGCAAGATTCTGGAATCCTAAAGAGTGACAAGATTCCATGCAGAATCCCAAATAGTAGCAATATTCCATACCACAAATCCCAGGGCAAGCAGTTGCTTCCCATGTCTGTCTTAATAGCAGAATACGGACGTTTCCTCCAGGAATTTGTCCAAACCTTTTTTAAACCCAGATATACTAACCACTGTTACCACCTCCTCTGGCAAAGATTTCCAGAGCTTAACTCTTCGTTGAGTGAAAAAACATTTCCTCATATTTGTTTTAAAAGCATTTCCATGTAACTTCCTCGAGTATCCCCTAGTCTTTGTACTTTTGGAACGAGTAAAAAATCGATTTACTTCTACTCGTTCTACACCACTCAGGATTTTGTAGACCTCGATCGCCTCTTCCAAGCTGAAGAGCCCTAACCTCTTTAGCATTTCCTCATACGAGAAGAGTTCCATCCCCTTTATCATTATGGTCACTCTTCTTGGAACCTTTTCTATCAGGTTCAAAGAAGAGGGGCAGACAGAACTTATCCAAAAGCGTGTGCAGTCTTTAGGGTCCTTTTACTAAGCTGCAGTCAGTCACTTTAGGGCCCAAACTGAGGGCACTCAGTTTATTAGTCATCTATGTGGAACCGTGTCACAGGCTTTTCTAAAATCCAAATACACCACATCTAACGCTCTCCCTCATTCCAACTCTCTGGTCACCCAGCCAAAGAAATGGATCAGATTTGATCTGACACTAGTGAAACTCTGCCGCATTATAGCATTCAGGATAGTATACATGGAAATGTGGTCCTCTGGCATGTACACACACGTGTACATATATGCGTGATACTGTAGGCTAGCAATTTCTGTATGTAACTGATGTAGAAAAGGTAGAACTTACTTTATTAAGGTGCTCCTTAATGTTACTTTGTAGTCTGCTTTGAGACTGATCCGGGTAAAGCCTGGTATTAAATCTAAATAAATACATTTAGTTGGAGACAAAAGACTGAACAATAAGCTTTGATAAACTACTATCTCCATTATTCACAGTTCAGTGACGTTTTGGCCAGGATACTCAATCCATGATAATTATCCTAGCCGTCCTTCTTCCCCCGTGTGCGGAGCAGTGATAGCTTGATAGTTCACTTCTGAAGAAATGAAGGTCATGTGACAGAATGCCGAGTCTGGCTTATAATCAATAATTTTTTTTTTTTTCTAACTCGCATCCCAAGCGTGGGTTGCACTGTCATAACATCAGCGGTTCTCATTCATACTACTTGCTATTCGGCACAGATTAAAAAAGGAAGACAGATGGGAACGAAATCCTTTACTGGTAACAAAAAGAACTGTAAATTATACTGTCAAATGTCTCTATCAGAAAACAAGCAAAACATGACAGGCAGTGATTGTGTAGGAAATGCGGTGTAATGTATTTCCGAAGCCATACGAATGGAACCTGCAATCTAACTGGTCTGAGAGAAATGGCATGTAATTCCTATGAAGGTGGCTGGATTGACTATGTATTTATTTATTTCATAAATTTATAGCCCACCTATCCAAACATCTAAGCGGGATACAATGGAACACATAAAATAACACATGAAACATTACAATAAAGCATGGTAATAAACACACAAGCACTCAAAGGCTCCCCCCCCCCCCCCCCCACACACACAAAAAAAAACAAATCCTGAAAACTATACAGAAAGTTGCTTTCCATTTGTCCATTGCCCTACCCAAGTGCCTGCATCTTCTTCTCTAAGGACTCCTCCTTCCAGGTAAATGATCATTTTCTTTCAGCTTTTATATTGTGTTTAGCACAGGCAGGGGTGTGCTGGCAAAATTTTAACAATGGGCTCTCTCTCCGGGCATAACCAGCCCTGACATTCTTTTTTTTTTTGGGGGGGGGGGGGAATACATGCCTCTCTCTCCCTTCCCTTGTGCGGGCACGCTAGGCATAACTTTGCCGAGCCCCACCAGCCAATAAATGGACTGCCACCATTCTCTGCTGCTTGTTTCTGGCTCTGAGCAGCAAGATGGAACCTTCTTACGCTTGCATGAAAAGTCCCAGCCTGATGCTCAGAGTCAGAAACAAGGAGCAGGGAGCAGCAGCAGTCTATTTACTTGGCTGGTGGGGCCAGCATCACTGCCAGCAAAGTAAAAGAGAATTCAGGAGGGGGGCCCAAGCCCACATTTTGGGAGTCAGTTGTTAAAGTAGCCATGGGGAGGCCTACTTTAACAACCGTGAGAGCCCGTGAGAGCCTGCTCCAGCACACCACTGAGCACAGGGTTGGTGTTACGGGAGCGGCAGTCACAGTAATTGCTTTGGGCTCCTTGGTGAAACTGATGATATTGAGGCACTAGACACGCCCGTCCTTAATTTTCCACCCTGGGCTCCAGAGTGATTTAGCACCACTGTTACGACTGGTGACGTTTGTGCCACTCAGAATCTAGTAAACACCAACTCTTAATCCTAGAGCTAATTCCTTCATAGATACTTGTTCGGGGGGGCTCTTCTCAAGGCTGCTGGCATGGGTGGTCAAGACGGCTGCCTAATTGGCGCACCAAGCCTATAAGTGGGCATGAAAAGACAGGTCAACTCTCCCATTTCCCTTATGTCTGCTCCTCCCTCACCCCTTGATGTGCATAACTGTTCCCCAAATTGGCTAATTGAAGCCTAGCATTGCACCAGTGTGGAGAAGACCATGTTAGCTGTACAGCTGTTACAAGAAATTATTTATTTTGGGGAAAATAGCTCGAGAGCACTCGCTACTGTTTATAATTTAAGAGCAGATGCTGTATTTATACGTTTTAGGATATTAATTTCTCCACCAATCACCAAAGGTGATAATTGCAATAAATTAAATAGATTAAGTATATATAAAAGATACCATATACTCAGAACACAAAGAGACCGTATTTTTAGCTTCAAAAAGGTTGATTTAATATACAATTGCACACGAGAGGTAGGTTTTAAGAGATCTTTACAGATAATCTGTGCTTAAGTAAGGCAAAGTAGCAGGTCTAGATCAAAAGTTATGTTACTTACAAGTCCTTGTTACAAGCATGCTGTGGTCCAGCTGATTGATGAGCACATGTTTCAGGAGCAAGGCATCAGCGAACCCCAAAGAGAGCAGCAGGTCCCAAGAGGAGGCAGGTCCCAAGAGGAGGCAGGTTCCAAGAGAGCGAGCTGGGCTGTTTCCAGGCCTTTTATAATGTTAGCAGAGAAGCATGGTGTGTGCATGTCCTGGATATTTTGCAAGGCATTATGGTTAATGTAGTCTGTTCACATGACCACATTATAAGTCTTTCTTTCTGCAGATGTCCTGGCGTCCATTTGTCTGATAGATGATGGGAGGGGCAGGTATATCTCTGATGACAGGCAAATGTTCTGTTTATGCTTTTCCTCTGAGTTCTTTGTTTTCAATGGGGTATTCAGGTGCCCACCTTAGTCATGCTTCTGCTAGGTGGGAGGGCAGAGGAAGCTCTTTTGTGTTTGTTAAGTGTTTGTAATTAACTATCCCTGCTATCAGAAGTTCCCAGAAAAAAGGATGGGGAGAGAGGGGCTTGAAATGAAACTATTCTCTCTGCTGCAGTGTCAAATATATATATTTTTAAAAGCTGCACAACTATATATCTGATCCAACACAACATCATGCTACACATTTAATTCTGATGATTGGCTTATACCATAACACAGCCAGGGGTTTAAATGCTATCAAATGGTCATAGTGATGGAGGTATGGGGTGGGAGCTGCCATGATAACCCTCCTCAGGATCACTGTGTCCTCCTCTGATGTTCCTCCTAGTTCTATTCCCTTCATCTCCAGCAATCAAGAAAGATCATTATCATTGCCATCAAGTTTCAAAGTACAGATGATGAGAATTAACTTTAATTTTTAGAAAACAAATCAGCTTATCCTGTCAATTAACAGAATATGAATCAGAGTACTAGAATTGCTAAGATGGTCTACTGGAAGATGTAGAAATAAATTGCAAGTGACACTAGAGATTTGCACAGGCCAAAAGCTTATTTTCAATTTCTTTGAATTGTTTTCGCAGCTTTCAGAGAGTTTTTTTTCCATATATTTATCAGAGAAACTTTTCAAAAATATGCATTAGAATTTTTAAACATTGTGTACACTGTGGGGCCCTTCTACTAACCCCCATTGGCACCTACACGCACCCAACGTGTGTCAATGTGGAATTACTGCCCGGCTACCACATGGCCCGGGCAGTAATTTCATTTTTTATGCGTGTCCATTACGCATGCTGGAAAATAATTTTTATTTTTCGGTACGCGGGCGGTAATCGGCATTTGAACATGCATTAACCATTACCGCCTGGTTAATGCGTGAATGGGTTGCGATAAGGTCTCGCACCCAAAATGGATGCGCACCAATTTTCATTTTGCTGCACATCCATTTTTGCCCCCCCCCCCCAACCCCAAAAGGCATTTTTTTACAGGTGCGCTGAAAAATGGATCTGCGCGCATCCAAAACACACGCCTACACTAGCGCAGGCCACTTTTCTGCACACCTTAGTAATAGGACCCCTAAGAATTTTAAGGCACATTAAAGGTAATCAATAGAAATCAAAAAAAATAAAACATGGAGAAGAAAATAAGATGATACCTTTTTTATTGGTCATAACTTAATACATTTCTTGATTAGCTTTCAAAGGTTGCCCTTCTTCGTCAGATCGGAAATAAGCAAATGTTGGTAGATGACAGTATATATAAGTGAAACAACCAAGCATTTCATTGACAGTTTAACAGGGTGGGGGTGGGTAGGTATGCATGGGAACATCACAACATTTCAGAGATAGCCTAACAGGATGGGGGTGGATAGGTGAGAGGAGGGTGATAAACAGAGCAATATAACTTTATGGTTTATAATGGGCTAGAAAATCCAGTTCCTTGTTGTCCTGTCTGTTGGGTGTCAAAATATTCAATCATTCTGACTTCAAAGGTCTTACGTTCCTGTATTGTTTTAAAGTTACCTTTCAGGATTCTTACTATGAAGTCACTGGTACAGTATTCTGGTTTTGTAAAGTGCTGCCCCACAGGGGTGGGAACCTGGCTGGCACCAGCTTTCTTCATGTGATGTCTATGTAAATTAAATCTTGTCTTTAGCATCTGGCCTGTTTCTTCAATATAGCATCCTTCGTTACATTTTTTACACTGAATGATATATACCACATTGGAAGATGAGCATGTGAAAGATTCCTTTATGTTGAATATTTTTCCTTTGTGAATGACTGGGGGGTCCTGTGAAATGTTTTGCCATAGTTTGCAGCTGGATATATTGCAAGGATGTGTGCCCTTCTCTTCTTTTTCAGTCTGTGTTGGGAGTTTACTTCTGATTAGCTTGTGTTTTAAGTTGGGTGGCTGTCGATTTCTATTGATTACCTTTAAAAGTGGACTAACACGGCTACCACACCTCTCTACTCAAGGCACATTAACAAACCTCATACATTCTAACAATCACATATCCTTTAGTTGATACCTTTTCATTGGGACTCCAAAATTAGTCATACATGGACTGAGTTGATCCGGTGTCACTTTCAAATTGTTTAAGTCTTAATTTTGTTAATAACTGAAAAAGTGGATCTTATTCTTCATCCTGGAAATGGAAATGTCCATGTTTCAGTTAAATATTTCCACCATCATTCATTTGAACAATCTAAGCGGCATGATGAAATGTTCTTTTTCAATGGTAGCCTGCTGACTTCTGGTCTCTGTTCTGACAGCAGCTGCCTTGTCTGCAAGATTATATGTCTGCTACATGAAAGCTTTGTTAATTGGGGAGAAGATGGCTGCTACTCTTAAAAAAAAAAAATGGTCTTGTCACCCTTTCTTTGAAATGTCTGCTGCCGTTTGATAGGAGTGAAGGTCAACAATCAAACTGTAGGTGAAACCTTGGACTGGACAAACAGTTCATTTGTGACTAGCTTTTGAGAGCTCTCCTCAGATCAGTACAGATTAGGGATTAATTGTCCATATTCTCTTCAGACCCAGAGGCTATGAATCCCAGATCCGATCTGTCAATTAGCTTTTCAAGTTCTAATAGAACTCAAATAGAGATTTCATGTGTGGAAACAGACTCCCAAAATGGCTGCCCTCTCCTTCAGCTCTTAATGGAACGAGTGAATAGCAAAACGTTTTAGTACAAACTCTGAACTCTGATATACACAGTATTAGTGTAAGATCCTTTTGTATAACCTTCCCTGAGAAATGTTAACGACAATTTCCTGAACTCACTTCAAGGTACTTCCTCAGCAGCCAGAATTAAAAAAACACAAAAGAAAAATGCTGAAACGGGAACATGTTTTGTCCCGTTAACAAAAGAAGCAGAATGGCAGTAGAAAAGATGCCAATTTTCATTGTGGTTGACCCAATTTTCCGGTGGAGGTCTGACAAGGCAATGAACCATTCTTTCTCCCAACCACCACTTCTGAAATTTAGTGCTCAGCTCACACCTTTCCGGTGGTCATTCAAGACAAGTACATAAGTAATGTCACACTGGGAAAAGACCAAGGGTCAATCCAGCCCAGCATCCTGTCCACGACAGCGGCCAATCCAGGCCAAGGACACCTGGCAAGCTTCCCAAATGTACAAACATTCTATACATGTTATTCCTGGAATTGTGGATTTTTCCCAAGTCTGTTTAGTAGCGGTTTATGGACTTGTCCTTTAGGAAACTGTCCAACCCCTTTTTAAACTCTGCTAAGCTAACCGCCTTCACCACTTTCTCTGGCAACGAATTCCAGAGTTTAATTACGAGTTGGGTGAAGAAACATTTTCTCCGATTTGTTTTAAACTTACTACACTGTAGTTTCATCGCATGCCCCCTAGTCCTAGTATTTTTGGAAAGCATGAACATTCAAGTGCAGTAGGCATTCCCTTATCCTTGAAGCAGTTGCAATATAAGGGCTTCTTTTACAGGGCCACCAAGAGACAAAGCTGGGCCCAGGGCAAACACCCCCAAGCACCCCCCCCCCTCAGGCCTCCATGTGTACCAGTGGCGTAGTTACGGGTGGGCCTGGGTAGGCACAGGCCCACCCAGCAGCAGCACCACCACACTGCTCTCTCCCCTCTTTCCTCCACAGCATCCCAGCACCTGTGCTTCTGTCTCTGAACCCCTTCCTTCCCCGGTGAACCATACAGGCATCTTCGACGCCTGCAGCAATTCATTCCCGCTGTTTGCGCTAGCCCCGCAGGCTTCCCATCAGACAAGAAGCAGGCAATAACATCAGTGAGGCAGGACATGGCCACGTGGCAGATGGAAGGAAGCCTGCAGGGTCGGCGCAAGCAGCAAGAATGAATCACTGCAGGGGCTGAGGATGCCTGTATGGTTCACCAGGGAAGGATGGGGTTCAGAGACAGAAACACAGATGCCAGGACACTGTGGAGAAGAGGCGGGGAAATGGAGGGGGGGGAATCTGTATTTTCAAAAATATCTCTGGAAAGATATTTGGGAGGGGGTATGGAAGGGCCCATCCAAAATACTGACTATGCCCCTGATGAAGTAGCGTAGCAAGGGCAGGGCAGTGGGGGCAGTCTGCCCCGAATGCACACTGCTGGAGGGTGCAGAGAGCAGCCGCGCGCCTTTCGGTTCTGCTGGTTCCCTGCTCCCTCTGCCCCGGAACAGGTTACTTCCTGTTCCGGGGCAGAGGGAGCAGGGAGCCAGTGGAGCCGACAGGCGCGCGGCTGCTCTCTGCATCCTCCAGCAGCCAAGAATGCACCCAGGGAGGGGGGTGTCATTGCACTGGGGGGGGGGGGTGTAATTGCACCGGGGGTTGGGGTGTCGTACTGCACCCTGGGGGGATGGATGCCACTGCACCCGGGGGGGGGGGGGGGTGCGCAGCAGCGATCCGCCCCGGGTGGCAGCCGACCTAGGATCACCACTGGTAAGGCAGTTTTGTTTTGGGCACTCTTTTCTGAGCATTGGGGAGAAATGCAAAATGACTTCATTAATATGAGCTTGGCTTCCCCTGTTTTTCTGTGTGCTTATTTGTTCCCGCTCTCTGGACCTCTGAACATTCCGCACGGGTAAATGCGAGCAGTAGTGCGGAGCGAATGGCATCTAGCGCCCGGCATCAGGGCCTAAAAGTACATCTTCTTAACGTATGGAATGATGTCTAGTAGAACGCTTCAGAATCAGGCTTTCCTCTCCTCATGCCCTGCCCCCACCGGAAGTTCCATTCATTTCTGCTATGTCTTACGCTGAGCATCACCACCAAAAGCCCTTCCACTTGCTGTGTCTTGATTTTGGTTAGGTTCTTGGTACTTACCAAGAAAGAGAAGCCCATGGAAACATTCACCTCCTCCAACCCTCTTTCCCTCGTTCGTGTCTCAGTGCACAGAGAGGACTAGGATGTTGTAAATTCTTATTTGTAGCTCCACAGGCGTCCACTTGGGCAAATCGTTATTATAAATTAGCTTTCTGCCAGGCAGCTGAGAGGTAGAATTATTTCCGTGGAACATTAGGGGATTAAGTGGTTTAATCAAACATGGGTTTTTTTTTATATATATAAAAATGTTTATTAGGTGCCTTAAATTAAGCTGTTATTGTTTTACTTCAAGAAACGCACTTAATTATGTAATGCCTGAAAAGCTCCACAACTGAATGGAGTTTATTTCTTTTTGAGTTTTAAAAGTAAAAGTAGTTAGTCTGAGGCAGTTCATAATTTTCTTTCTATATTATTCTTAGGCCTCTTCTTTCTAGTGCCCCTCTGCAGACTAACTGAATGAGTCTGGTGAGATCTGTAGTACCTCCTTGTGCAAAGACCACAGAGAATTTATTTAACACATTTATACCCCACATTTTCCCACTAGTCGCAGGCTCAATGTGGCTTACACAATAACATGGGTAGGCTACAGTTCAGTATAATATCATTAAGCAATGTCATAGTAAAAAATTAATCGTAAACGTATCGTCTAAAATAACAAAGATAATAAAAGATAATGGAAAAACATTAGGGTCATAAATTTTGGTGAACAGAAAAGAAAGAAACTAAGTAACGCCTAGATGGTACGCCTTCTTGAACAGGGTGGTCTTCAATAATTTCCTGAAGTTTCGATGAATCTGAGTTGATTTTAAGAGTTTAGGCAATGCATTCCCTAGCTGAGTTCCTGTGAAGGAGAAGCTTGATGAGTAGGTAGATTTGTATTTGAGGCCGTTGCAATCTGGATAATGTAAAATTAAATAGGATCGGGAAAGACTGGAACTATTTCTGGGTGGTAGATCTATAAGATTTAACATGTATCCAGGAACTTCACCATAAATGATCCTACGAATCAAGGTGCAAATTTTAAAGACAATACGTTCCTTGATGGGAGGCCAATGTAATTTTTCTCGAAGGGGCCTGGCAGATTCGAATTTAGATTTTCCAAAGATCAGTCTCGCTGCTGTATTCTGTGCGGTCTGAAGTTTCTTGATTAGTTGTTCATTGCAGCCTGCATAGATGCCGTTGCAGTAATGAAACCAGCTACAAAGATATTATCAAGAAGCATCTCGTTGGGTCTATCTATTGGATTATCTTGAATTGGGCTCTTAAGACCCTTCGTAGGATCAACACAATAATAGTTGATGTTGTGAATCAGCTTTTGAGATGATTCACGAAAATCCTGTCATCGGATGTAATGACCAGGCTGAACGGGAGAAGCTTTTATAATTGTGGACTGGTATGAGGTGAAATTGCTCACAGAACAGCCTTCGGGCTTCTATTCAGCCGTTTCCAGCCTTTTTTTATTGCATTAGATTTAGATTTCTGGACTGGGCTTTGTAGCTTCCTCTGTTTGCCATTTACAACTCTCTTTAAGTTCTTTGGACGACTTCCCTATGAGGAAAGGCTAAAGCGGCTACGGCTCTTCAGCTTGGAGGAAAGGCGGCTGAGGGGAGATATGATAGAGGTCTATAAAATAATGAGTGGAGTTGAACAGGTAGATGTGAAGCGTCTGTTCACGCTTTCCAAAAATACTAGGACTAGGGGGCTTGCGATGAAGCTATAATGTAGTAAATTTAAAATGAATCAAAGAAAATATTTCTTCACTCAACGTGTAATTAAACTCTGGAATGCGTTGCCAGAGAATGTGGTAAAGGCGGTTAGCTTAGCGGAGTTTTAAAAAGGTTTGGACGGCATCCTAAAGGAAAAGTCCATAGACCGTTATTAAATGGACTTGGGGAAAATCCACTGCTTCTGGGATAAGCAGTATAAAATGTCTTGTACATTTTGGGGATCTTGCCGGGTATTTGTGACCTGGATTGGCTACTGCTGGAAACAGGATGCTGGGCTTGATGAACCTTTGGTCTTTCCCAGTATGGCAATACTTATGTACGTATGGTGTCTCCACATCATTTTCTCACTGATCTCTTTTTTTCCTCCTCACTCCTCTTTCAAATTACTACCACTAGTAATCATTTCTATAACACTACTAGATATACACAGTGCTGTACAAATTATATGAGGGTACTTTATCTATCCCTAGAAGGTTCACGATCGAAGAGGCCCTTTTACTACTACTACTAATCATTTCTAAAGCGCTACTAGACGTACGCAGCGCTGTACACTTGAACATGAAGAGACAGTCCCTGCTCGACAGAGCTTACAATCTAACCAGGACAGACAAACAGGACAAACTAGGGATAAGGACAAAGAGTAGCAAGATTCAGGAATCCCAAAGAGTAGCAAAGATTCTGGAATCCCAAAGAGTAGCAAAGATTCCGGAATCCCAAAGACTACTACTATTACTTATCATTTCTATAGCACTACTAGATGTATGCAATGCTGTACACTTGAACATGAAGAGACAGTCCCTGCTCGACAGAGCTTACAATCTAATTAGGACAGACAAACAGGACAAACAAGGGATAAGGACAAAGAGTAGCAAGATTCTGGAATCCCAAAGAGTAGCAAGATTCCAGAATCCCAAAGACTACTACTACTACTTATCATTTCTATAGTGCTACTAGACGTATGCAGCGCTGTACACTTAAACATGAAGAGACAGTCCCTGCTCGACAGAGCTTACAATCTAATTAGGACAGACAAGCAGGACAAATAAGGGATAAGGACAAAGAGTAGTAAGATTCCGGAATCCCAAAGAGTAGCAAGATTCCGGAATCCCAAAGACTACTACTTATCATTTCTATAGCGCTACTAGACGTACGCAGCGCTGTACACTTGAACATGAAGAGACCCTGCTCGACAGAGCTTACAATCTAATTAGGACAGACAAACAGGACAAATAAGAGATAAGGGAATATTAATGTGAGGATGATAAAATGAGGGTTCTGAACAAGTGAATAAGGGTTAGGAGTTAAAAGCAGCATCAAAAAGGTGGGCTTTTAGCCTAGATTTGAAGACGGCCAGAGATGGAGCTTGACGTACCGGCTCAGGAAGTCTATTCCAGGCATATGGTGCAGCAAGATAAAGGAACAGAGTCTGGAGTTAGCGGTGGAGGAGAAGGGTGCAGATAAGAAAGATTTACCCAGTGAACGGAGTTCCCAGGGAGGAGAGATGAGAGTGGAGAGGTACTGAGCAGCTGCAGAGTGAATGCACTTAGGTCAATAAGAGGAGTTTGAACTGTATGCGGAAATGGATAGGAAGCCAGTGAAGTGACTTGAGGAGAGGGCTGATATGAGCATAACGACCCTGGCGGAATATTAGTCGTGCAGCAGAATTTTGAACAGATTGAAGAGGAGAGAGATGGCTAAGTGGGAGACCTGTGAGATGCAAGAAGCAATAAGGCACCTAGGCACCTACGCACATCCAACGTGCGTCAAATTAGAATTACCTCCCAGCTACCACATGCCCCGGGCGCTAGCTCTATTTTTGACGACCGTTCAAAACATGTGCCAGAAAATATTTTCTATTTTCTACCAGGTGGCGCTAACCAGGCGGTAATCGGCAGTACACACGTGCTGACAATTACCGCCCGGTTAATACGTGAGACTTTACTGCTAAGTCAATGGATGGAGGTAAGGTATCAGGCCCAAAATGTACGCGCACTCGTTTTAATTTTGCCGCACGCCCGTTACGGCCACAAAAAAAGGTCTTTTTTGCAGATGTGCTGAAAAATGGACCTGTGTGCATCCAATACACCTGCGCAGACCATTTTTTGGCGTGCCTTAGTGAAAAGGTCCCTAAGTAACTTGCCCAAGGTCACAGGGATCTGCAGTGGAAATCAAACCGAGATAGCCAGGATCAAAGCCCACTGTACTAACCATTAGGCCACTCTTCCACTCCAAATTCACCTGAGTTTCTTAAGCTTCTGGATTGGCGGCTGTTCACCCTCCAGCAGATGAATTTGGTATCTGAGGCTGATTGTTATTAATGTAGATTAATCGAGCACACCTGCATTAAAGAATCGTACCAACCCAGCAGTTTTCTCTGAATACCTCCGTCTACCTCTTTCCTCATCTTATGGAGGGTAGTTTTCAAAATTGCTATCCAGGCATTAACCTTTAGGAGGTACATGGGTGCAGCCCACTTTGGGCTCAGGCCCACTCAAAACTGTGCCACCTTTGCCATGACTGGCAGGGATCCTCGAGCCCCACCAGCTACAGTGGTCCTCTTTCAACAGCCAGAACACTCCCCTATGCTTGTCACTTGTCAGCAGTGTCTGTAGGAAGCCACAGTGCTTCCCTCCCCCCCCCCCCCCCCCCCCGCAGTCATGCTCAGTTTTCACACATGTGCAAAAATTTGAATTGAGGATTGCAGGGCAGGGGAATCCTTGATGTTCCCGCCCGCAACCTCCGCTCACAGGACAAAGCCCTTCTCTCAGTACCCTTCTCCACCACTGCCAACTCCAGGCTCCGCTCATTCTGCCTTGCCTCACCCTATGCCTGGGACAATCTTCCTTTACCCATACGCCATGCCCCCTCCCTACCCATCTTCAAATCTCTGTTTAAAACCCACCTCTTCAATGCTGCCTTCGGCGCCTAACCGCTCGAGAAATATAAAATGCCCCAATCCATCCACCCTATCAGATTAACTGTTCACTCGTCCTCTAGATTGTTCACCTGTCTTTAGATTGTTCTCTTGTCTTTTAGATTGTAAGCTCTTTGAGCAGGGACTGTCCTTCTATGTTTGAATTGTACAGCGCTGCGTAACCCTAGTAGCGCTTTAGAAATGTTTGTTAGTTAGTTAGTTAGTTATTTTGTCTATTTGAAACATTTTTTAACAAGTTTCAAAAAATAAACTTAAGCAACGGATGCAAGGAAATAATCTGTCTTTGAGGGGTCCTTGTACTAAGCTTCGGCAGCATTATAACAATGTTATATTTATTTATTACATTTGTACCTCGCGCTTTCCCACTCAAAGCAGGTTCAATGCGGCTTACATAGTAATTGGGATTACAAAGTATTGGTGGAGAGAAATAAGTTGAGTATTATCGGAGTAATAAAAGAAATAGGAATGTAGGAATGCAGGGATGAGGGGAGTGGGAGAAGTATGAGCAAGGGGAAGTGAGCAATTGGAGGGTAGATGAGGGAGGGGAATGGGCAAGAGTGAAGGGAGTAGGAGAAGTATGAGCAAGGGGAAGTGAGCAATTGGAGGGTAGATGAGGCGGAGGGGAGTGGGCAAGAGTGAAGGGAGTAGGAGAGGTGTGAGTAAGGGTAAGTGAGAAGTTGGAGGGTAGATGAGGCGGAGGGGGATAGGCAAGAGTGAAGGGAGTAGGAGAAGTATGAGCAAGGGTAAGTGAGCAGTTGGAGGGTAGATGAGGCGGAAGGGGAATGGGCAAGAGTGAAGGGAGTAGGAGAGGTGTGAGTAAGGGTAAGTGAGCAGTTGGAGGGTAGATGAGGCGGAGGGGAATGGGCAAGAGTGAAGGGAGTAGGAGAGGTGTGAGTAAGGGTAAGTAAGCAGTTGGAGGGTAGATGAGGCGGAGGGGAATGGGCAAGAGTGAAGGGAGTAGGAGAGGTGTGAGTAAGGGTAAGTGAGCAATTGGAGGGGTAGATGAGGCGGAGGGGGATGGGCAAGAGTGAAGGGAGTAGGAGAAGTATGAGCAAGGGTAAGTGAGCAATTGGAGGGGTAGATGAGGTGGAGGGGAATGGGCAAGAGTGAAGGGAGTAGGAGAAGTATGAGCAAGGGTAAGTGAGCAATTGGAGGGTAGATGAGGCAGAGGGGAATGGGCAAGAGTGAAGGGAGTAGGAGAGGTGTGAGTAAGGGTAGGTGAGCATTGGGGGAGGGGTCGATGAAGCAACAGGGGATAAGCAGGGGAAAATGAGGCGGGAGATGTAATCTAGGTCGTTGTCATTGTCTCCTGGATATGTGATGAATAGATGGGTTTGTGGGAATTAATCTGGATCGTTTGGGTAGGCTTGCCTGAACAGATGGGTTTTTAGTGATTTCCGAAAGGGCAGATGGTCACTGAGTGATCGGATTGGTCTGGGGAGGGCATTCCAGAGTTGGCTGCCTAAGAAGGAGAAGTTGGATCCATAATAGGTTTTGTACTTGAGTCCTTTGCAATTGGGGTAGTGTAGGTTGAGGTAAGTTCGTGAGGTTGTGGACATGTTCCTGGTGGGGAGGTCCATGAGGTTGAGCATATAGCCTGGAGATTCACCGTGGATAATCTTGTAGATTAGTGTGTGGACTTTGAAATTGATTCGTTCTTTGATAGGGAGCCAGTGAAGTTTTTTTTCGAAAAGGTGTTGCACTTTCAAATCGTGGTTTGCCAAAAATGAGTGTATCACAGCCATAGTTCCCACAGCACTACATCCTCAATCCGAATAAAGTTAGTTTGTTCTTGAATGCCAGAAATCAGTATCTGTGATTGGATGGACTAAGCAGACCCATGAGAATCAAAGTGTGATTAGCAGTGCATCATCTAGATATCAGGGGTTCATTGCGACGGTCCATTTCCAGAACATCTGGACTGATGTGACTGGAACTTTAATTTATCTGAGAGATGTCAGCCACAGATTAGGTAAAACTACATCTCATGGACAGAGAGCTGTACCCTTAGTGTTTCTCTGGCCAGGAGACATAAGACTGTTTGAACAGATCATGAATACAAATTTATATTCCCAAGCACAGAGCTGACAATCAGCTCATGGTAAACTCTGTTTTCTGCTCAGCAGGTGGGCTGTTAAGACCAGCCTCAGCGAGATACAGTCTGTTGTTTTGCTATTTCGCTTGTTATGTAATTTCAACACCACTGGGATTGGAATTATAGCTGCTGCTTCAAATCCTCATGGATAAGTGAGACTGTCTTGACTCTGGGTGGAGAATGATGCATTTGTCCTGGGGCTCTTGATTCTGTCCCACAGGTATACAAGTCTCAAAATCACATTCGAGCACATATTAACTTTCCTTTCCTGTTGTCCACATTGCAACTCTGACACACTGGGATGAGCGAACGTCACCTTGAGTATTGCATTCAGTTCTGGTCACTGTATCTCAAAAAACTTATAGTGGAAATAGAAAGGGGATGGAGCTCCTCTCGTATGAGGAAAGGCTAAAGAGGTTGGAAAAGAGACGGATGAGGGGAGAAATGACTGAGGTCTACAAAATCCTGAGTGGTGTAGAACGAGTAGAATAAATCGATCTTTTACTAGTTCCTAAAGGACAAAGACTAGGGGACACTCGAGGAAGTTACATGGAAATACTTTTAAAACAAATAGGAGGAAATATTTTTTCCCTCAACGAATAGTTAAGCTCCGGAACTCTTTGCCGGAGGAAGTGGTAACAGCGGTTAGCATATCTGGGTTTAGAAAAGGTTTGGACAAATTCCTGGAGGAAAAGTCCATAGTCTGCTATTGAGACAGACATGAGAAGCAACTGCTTGCCCTGGGATTTGTATCAGTGCATGTTAAATCAATTTAGCATGCAGTGAAATTCCTTATTAAAATGAATGTGTGAAACTGATATAGTACCTGAAAATCAAAGAAATGCCTCCAGAGCTTGCTATGTGTGCACCCTTGTTCCATCCACTAGATGTCACCATTGAGCAAAGCCTGAGATGCCTCCCTCCACCCCAGAGGGCTGAACACTATATCAGAAGCACCCCAGCCTGGTCATCGGCACAAGGAGCAAAAATGCAGGACCTGGTAATCCAATTTGAGCCCCACTGCAAAATGCGTGTATTTCTGTACTTGTCACATGCAATAAAATTTTAACAGAAGCCTCTGAAAACCCTCTTCTGATAACATTTTATGAAAATTCAGAGTCACTGAGAATGCTAAATAAGGAATATGTTTCTAGTCTGATTTGTATTTGCAACAGAGACAATTGTAGTACAATTGATCTTGATCACTTAAGCAAGGGCATTAGCTTGAAGCATTATAAAGAGCTCAAGTTTTGTCCTAGAAATTGTAACCTATAGTTTGAAATCACAGATTTTATCCCTTTTCTGCAAGAAAATGAAATGCTAAAGTCATCATCCACAAGGAGTTGATACGAAACACTAGAACAGCACATCACACATAAGCAGCTCTGACAGGGACAGTCGTTGAGAATTAAGACGTGTTAATCCAGATGAGTAACAACTGGAATGATGCACCCTAATAAATAATGCCTATGTGATAGCATGCATAGGGAACTATATAGTACAATAACAAAATCTAAAAGGAAAAATCAAATTAGCAACAAAAAAAACCTAATCTGTAATACGTTGAGGAAGTGAGAAAGAATTCACCAAAAATATAACAGAAAATTATTTTTATGAGACGTGGTCTATTGCAAATCTGACCCCCTCAATATTTTATTTTTGTTACATTTGTACCCCGTGCTTTCCCACTCAAGGCAGGCTCTATGCGGCAGGCAATGGAGGGTTAAGTGACTTGCCCAGAGTCACAAGGAGCTGCCTGTGCCGGGAATTGAACTCAGTTCTTCAGGACCAAAGTCCACCACCCTAACCACTAGGCCACTCCTCCATCATTGGTCATTAAAAAAAACTCCATATAAGTACAATGTCCCATCCAAATATATTCAGAAACAAACATTCATTCTTTCAAAAAGCTGTTCTTTCAAATTAATAGCACTTTATGTCAAAATAGCACTTAACTTTGGTGGATGATTCTCAGTTCCATTTCATTTTGGAAGCATCTTCTAGCAGTTAAAGAAAATCTTCCGCACTCTTCAACTGCCAGTCCTCCTTGAACACACTCCCTTACGGGGTCACTTTAAGAAGCCAAGCCCTAGAGTGCTTAGGAAGGGAGGGTGTGTAGTTCACTCAGGCTGTTAAAACCCGAGAGAGAGACAAACCAGGGAGGCCCAGAGCAGGAAGAAACAGACCTCTAGAATATTTTTACACAATGTACCCTTTGCAGGACCTGAGGGTTAACTGGGAGGTAGAAAACCTTTTTTTTTATTTTGTAACTCTGTTCACATTGGAACTTTTCTGTGGCCTAGTAAGAACCAGGCCCGATCTTGTATGGTTGTTACTACACTCCCAGCTGCTTATGTGCAATACTGAGCTATGCCCTGTGAAAGGAACAGGTTCCTATATCCAGTGGTGTGTTGGAGCAGGCTCTCACAGGCTCTCGATAGCTGTTTGTTAAGTTTTTAATAGAAATCAAACAAAATAAAACATGGAAAAGAAAATAAGATGATACCTTTTTTATTGGACATAACTTAATACATTTCTTGATTAGCTTTCGAAGGTTGCCCTTCTTCCTCAGATCGGAAATAAGCAAATGTGCTAGCTGACAGTGTATATAAGTGAAAACATTCAAGCATTACTATGACAGTCTGACAGGGTGGGAGGATGGGGGTGGGTCGGAGGTATGCATGGGGACATCAAAGCATATCATTGATATTCTAACAGGATGGGTGTGGATAGGTGAGGGGTGGGGTGATCAACAGAGACATACAGCTTTATGGTTTATAATGGGCTAAGAACCCCAGATCCTTGTTAAGTCCTTTCTGTTGGGTGTTAAAATATTCAATCATTCTAACTTCAAAGGTCTTACGTTCTTGTATGGTTTTAAAGTTACCTTTCAGGATTCTCACTGTGAAGTCACTGGTACAGTGTCCTGGTCCTGTAAAATGTTGACCAACAACCCCATGCATACTTCCTACCCACCCCCCTCCTCCCACCCTGTCAGACTGTCATAGTAATGCTTGAATGTTTTCACTTATATACACTGTCAGCTAGCACATTTGCTTATTTCCGATCTGAGGAAGAAGGGCAACCTTCGAAAGCTAATCAAGAAATGTATTAAGTTATGTCCAATAAAAAAGGTATCATCTTATTTTCTTTTCCATGTTTTATTTTGTTTGATTTCTATAGATTCTACATGGAATGTTGCTATTCCACTAGCAACATTCCATGTAGAAGTCGGCCCTTGTAGATCACCAATGTGGCCGCGCAGGCTTCTGCTTCTGTGAGTCTGACGTCCTGCACGTACGTGCAGGACGTCAGACTCACAGAAACAGAAGCCTGCGCAGCCTTCTACATGGAATGTTGCTAGTGGAATAGCAACATTCCATGTAGAATCTCCAATAGTAGCAACATTCCATGTAGAATCTCCAATGGTATCTATTTTACTGTCATAGTAATGCTTGAATGTTTTCACTTATATACACTGAGGCTCATTTTCAAAGCACTTAGCCTCCCAAAGTTCCATAGAAACCTATGGAACTTAGCCTCCCAAAGTGCTTTGAAAATATGCCTCAAAGTCAGCTAGCACATTTGCTTATTTCCGATCTGACGAAGAAGGGCAACCTTCGAAAGCTAATCAAGAAATGTATTAAGTTATGTCCAATAAAAAAGGTCTCATCTTATTTTCTTTTCCATGTTTTATTTTGTTTGATTTCTATAGATTCTACATGGAATGTTGCTATTCCACTAGCAACATTCCATGTAGAAGTCGGCCCTTGTAGATCACCAATGTGGCCGCGCAGGCTTCTGCTTCTGTGAGTCTGACGTCCTGCACATACGTGCAGGACGTCAGACTCACAGAAACAGAAGCCTGCGCAGCCTTCTACATGGAATGTTGCTAGTGGAATAGCAACATTCCATGTAGAATCTCCAATAGTAGCAACATTCCATGTAGAATCTCCAATAGTAGCAACATTCCATGTAGAATCTCCAATGGTATCTATTTTACTGTCATAGTAATGCTTGAATGTTTTCACTTATATACACTGTCAGCTAGCACATTTGCTTATTTCCGATCTGAGGAAGAAGGGCAACCTTCGAAAGCTAATCAAGAAATGTATTAAGTTATGTCCAATAAAAAAGGTATCATCTTATTTTCTTTTCCATGTTTTATTTGGTTTGATTTCTATTGATAAGCTTAAGAGTGGACTAACACGGCTACCACACTCCTCTACTTAAGTTTTTAAGAATTTTGGGAGCCGGTTCTCCATGGCTACTTTAACAAATGGATCCCAAAATGTGGGCTTGGGCCCCTCCTGAATTCTCTTTTACTTTGCTGGCGAGAGAGAGCCCCCTGTTAACAATTTACCAGCACACCCCTGCCTACATCTTTTCCATGTGAATCACACTATTAAAAGACTTTTTTGATTTACTTTTACAACCTGTGTCTGGCTGTGTTTGTGAAGGTTCCTCAGCCTTTTGTTCTAGAACAGACTATTTGTGGCGCGCTGTTCTAGTCTTTGCCCCTGTACTCTGGCCCCCAGTCCCAGTACTTTGTGTAGACCAGTGGGTGCAGAAGGGCCAGGCACCAAGAGATCCTTGCCACAGCCTTTCTGGTTCCCTTGTTCGGCTCTTTACATGTGTACACAGTGAATTCTAGGAAGGCTAATTACAACATGGCCAGTTTTATCTGTCTTTTTCTAAGAGCGTGCCCTTTATAGCTCTGCAAATAGAGCTGTTCCCTGTGAGATTCTAAACAGTGTATCATCCTGGCTAAAGATCCAGGCAGGTATCGATCGGGAGAAGGCTTAACACAGGATGGAAAAGCATAGATGACGCTCACACTGTTTGCAAGGGATCCATGCACACCTGGTGCTTTTCGCAGTGTAGTCATCTGGTCCATTAGTCAAGTCTGTACATTGACGAAGGAGCTAACTTAACATTCACTGCAAATCCCCGTTTCGCAGCTCCTGGTGTCCCTTGGCAACTGTAGACGATGAGGACAGTTCCCAAGTGGTGGTAACTTGGTTAGGCTCAAAAACTGTGAATGTGGAAAAGTGTCTGTATGGGACCTGCAGCCTTTTCAGGAATCCACAGTGGACAAACATCTGATCGGGACCTGTGCGAGTCCTCAAAATACCTGCTGCTCATGAGATTAACATGTGTCATATTTTTACCACATTTGGGGGCTATAGGCAAAAGAGAGTTAGTTTACCTGTCAGTGTAGGTCTCTATCAAAATTTCATACATCTCAATCAGCCCACAGGGAACTCGAGCAAAAGAGGAAGGGGCCGGCAGCGCAGCGTGTTGTAGAAAACCCTGTGAGTACAGTCCAGCTTTGAATATCTGGCTCTTTGGTGAATATCCACCTTCCAAACGGTTAAAGCTAGGTTTCACTAAAATGTCAGATTCCTTACAGAGTGACTAACACAGAAACCTGCTGAATCGCAAATTGCTCTTGATGTATCCCAGTATTGGTGCACCTTACAGGCACAACTGTGTCATGTATATACATATTCTGTAAACTGCATGCTTAAGTAGCAACACCATCCATCCCCCCCCCCCCCCCCCCACCGATGCTGTGCCCATGTGAATGCCCCCTTGCATTTATTCACTATACAACTGCAATCTATACAGAATACAGCCATTAGATTACTATGTCAAGCTCATCAATAGAAATCAAACAAAATAAAACATGGAAAAGAAAATAAGATGATACCTTTTTTATTGGACATAACTTAATACATTTCTTGATTAGCTTTCGAAGGTTGCCCTTCTTCATCAGATCGGAAATAAGCAAATGTGCTAGCTGACAGTGTATATAAGTGAAAACATTCAAGCATTACTATGACAGTAAAATAGATACCATTGGAGATTCTACATGGAATGTTGCTACTATTGGAGATTCTACATGGAATGTTGCTACTATTGGACATTCTATCTACATGGAATGTTGCTACTATTGGAGATTCTACATGGAATGTTGCTATTCCACTAGCAACATTCCATGTAGAAGGCTGCGCAGGCTTCTGTTTCTGTGAGTCTGACGTCCTGCACGTACGTGCAGGACGTCAGACTCACAGAAGCAGAAGCCTGCGCGGCCACATTGGTGATCTGCAAGGGCCGACTTCTACATGGAATGTTGCTAGTGGAATAGCAACATTCCATGTAGAATCTCAAATAGTAGCAACAGTGGAGGAGTGGCTTAGTGGTTAGGGTGGTGGACTTTGGTCCTGAGGAACTGAGTTCGATTCCCACTTCAGGCACAGGCAGCTCCTTGTGACTCTGGGCAAGTCACTTACCCTCCATTGCCCCATGTAAGCCGCATTGAGCCTGCCATGAGTGGGAAAGCGCGGGGTACAAATGTAACAAAAATAAAATAGATACTATTGGAGATTCTACATGGAATGTTGCTACTATTGGAGATTCTACATGGAATGTTGCTATTCCACTAGCAACATTCCATGTAGAAGCCTGCGCGGCCACATTGATGATCTGCAAGGGCCGACTTCTACATGGAATGTTGCTAGTGGAATAGCAACATTCCATGTAGAATCTATAGAAATCAAACAAAATAAAACATGGAAAAGAAAATAAGATGATACCTTTGTTATTGGACATAACTTAATACATTTCTTGATTAGCTTTCGAAGGTTGCCCTTCTTCCTCAGATCGGAAATAAGCAAATGTGCTAGCTGACAGTGTATATAAGTGAAAACATTCAAGCATTACTATGACAGTCTGACAGGGTGGGAGGATGGGGGTGGGTGTCAAGCTCAGAAATTTGATCGTGTCTTTCCGCTACTTCAAAAGTATCACTGGCTCCCTATTGAGCAGTGCATAGTGTTCAAACTATTAACTCTCACTTTTAAGGCCCATAGAACATTTGCAAGGGGAGCGTGTACACATGAGCAGGGCTCAAACACACACACATAGGGCCAGATTCAGTCAGGGCCGCTGAAAAGGGGAGCAGGGGGGGCAAGTTTCCCCTGGGCCTGGCCTCCAAGGGGGACCCAGTGCCAGCAACAGAAAAGTCCCTTCAGGCTTCTAGTGGCAGGAACAGGCAGAAGGGTGGATTATGTGCTGGGTTATCATGTTAATTCTGCTCTTCCAGTCATGTCCCGCCTCCTATGTGAAGTACTTCCTATATCAGCACCAGCAGGAAGGGATGGCAGGAAGAAGGCAGTGTTGCCAGGTGGGCGGTTTTCCGCGACCCGCCGCGGGAAATTTTTGCCCGCGGCGGGTCGCGGTTTTTTGGGCTTCTTTTTTTTCTTTTCCGCGGTTTTTCGGGCGTTTTTTTCGGCCGCGGGGGGCAGGGTTAGTGACGTTTTGGGCGGGGCCGATGACGTGGGAGGCGGGGCCGATGACGTGGGAGGCGGGGCTGATGACGGGGAGGCGGGGTTGATGACAGCGGGGGCGGGGTGATGACGCGGGGGTGGGGGTGTCAGGGGCGGGGTTTGAGTTTGGGCGGGTTTTGGGCTGTTTTTACGCTGGATTGGGTGGGAAAAAAAATTTCCACCTGGCAACACTGGAAGAAGGGCCTGTGGCCAGCAGAGCAGAGTTGACATGACAACCTGGTACACAGGAGCAGGAGACAGAACAAGGATGCAGGTGGGGGGCTGTGGGGTCAGGGGCCCAAGGGCGGGCTCTGCAGGGGGGGACCACTCTCAATAGTTTGCCCCGGGCGGCTTGGTCTCTCGGTGGCCCTGGATTCAGTAAATGGTGCCAAAAGATAGGCACCAGGAAAAATTCACGCTCAGTGCTATAGAATAAGGGATGCTCCGGGCTGAACCCTCTTTAGAGAAGACCACTTACCACATATTCTGGTGTTACAGCAACTGACACCTGGTGGAAGCACTTACACTAGCCATAAGTGTTGGTGTGTTTATTTATTTATTTATTACACAGTTTCTATACCGCACTATCACATTTTCTAGGCAGTTTACAATTTTCACATACACAAATCTCCCAACACAGACTCAAAAAGAAAAGAATGGCACACATCCTTGCAATATATCCAGGTACAAACTATGCCAAAATATCTCACAGGACCCCACGATCATTCACAAAGGAAAAATATTCAACATTAAGGAATCTTTCACGTGCTCATCTTCCAATGTGGTATATATCATTCAGTGTAAAAAGTGCAACAAAGGCTGCTACATTGGAGAAACAAGTCAGATGCTAAAGAAGAGATTTAATTTACATAGACATCATATGAAAAATGCCAGTACAAACAAAGATGTCACGCCTGTGGGACAACACTTTACAAAACCAGAACACTGTACCAGTGATTTCATGGTAAGGATCCTGAAAGGGAACTTTAAAACAATACAGGAACGTAAGACCTTTGCAGTCAAAATGATTAAGTATTTTGACACCCACCAGATAGGACTTAACAAAGATCTGGGTTTTCTAGCCCATTACAAAGCATAAAATTGTATTGCTTTGTAAACTGCAGTGCTCTCCTGTCTCCCTCTCACCTATCCACCCCCATCCTGTTAGACTGTCACTGAAATGCTTTGATGTTTCGCTCATATATACTGTCATCTACCAATATTTGCTTATTTCTGATCTGACGAAGAAGGGCAACCTTCGAAAGCTAATCAAGAAATGAGCCTGCAAATTGGTGGGAAAATGTGGGATACAAATGCTACAAATAAAAATTGCGTCCAATAAAAAAGGTATCATCTTATTTTCTTTTCCATGTTTTATTTTGTTTTATTTCTATTGATTACCTTTAAAAATGGACTAACACGGCTACCACACCTCAGATACACAATAAAAACAGATCAATAACATTTGCTCTTCCAGCAAAACAAGCAAAAATCACAGAGAGCAAACATCCCTAAGCCTCCAGATCAATACCAAAGGCCTCCCTAAACAGGAATGCCTTCACACATTTTCTAAATCGACCATAGCTCTTCAATAGGCGAAATTGATCTGGGAGCTGATTCCACAGCCTCACTCCTTCCACATAAAACATTTTCAATCTATGTAGTAGCTTAGCCAGACCTCAGTTTTTCGGTGGGCCTGGAGGTGGACTGGGTGTGCATACCCACACATTTTCTCTATGCACCCCCCCCCCCCCCCCCCCGGTAAAGATAAATACCTTGGCTGGCGGAACTCTCTGGCCCTGCCAGCTGAAGAATCTTCTGGAGTCCCTATGCCAGTCACCAGCACGTATCCTGCTGCAGACACCGGAATTGCCCCCCTGCGCATGCTCAGTTCAATCAGCATCCCAGTGCATGCATGTGCTAAGACTGCTCTGGGAACTCCAGTCAGAAAGAACTCGTCACCTGGCATGGCCCAGAAATCCCCGCCAGCTACACCAACGATGTCTGTTGCTACTGGGTGGGCCTAAAGTGAAACTGGGTGGGGCCCTGCCCACCCGGGCCCACCCGTTGCTATGCCACTGAATCTATGATTTTCCAATCATATGTATTTCACAGTAGGTACATCAAGTAACAACTTGTTATTAGAGCGAAGGGGCCTTTTTGGCCAATAAACTCGTAATAGATACATAAATTAGTGTCAGAATCTTAAATTGTGAGCACCATTTAACTGGCAGCCAATCGAGTTTCATCAGAACTGCAGTGATATGGTGAAATCTAGCTGTTCTGGTCACTATCCTTGCAAAAGCATTTTGCACCATCTGAAGAAGATGCAAAAGGGTTCCAGAAGCTCCAAGAAGCAAAGCATTACAGTAATCGAATAGTGGAGTGATATGAGCAAACATAACAGGAGTGGCCTAGTGGTTAGGGTGGTGGACTTTGGTCCTGAGGAACTGAGTTGGATTCCCACTTCAGGCACAGGCAACTCCTTGTGACTCTGGGCAAGTCACTTAACCCTCCGTTACCCCATGTAAGCCGCATTGAACCTGCCATGAGTGGGAAAGCGCGGGGTACAAATGTAACAAACAAAAACCAGACCTACTGTAAGTTGTTCTCTGACAAATAGGCCCTTAATCTACTCAAAAGCTGAATTTTAAAGAAAATTCATCTGACCAGGCTCTGGACATGGCCTGAAAAAGACAAAGAAAAGTCCGGGAGTACCCCAAGGTATTTAATTTCTCATTTAACGTCAATCGTTGAATCTTCCAAATCAATTTGTACAGGAAAAGATAAATCAGATCTAGCTGACAAAATCATTATTTGAGCCTTAGCCATATCAAATTTTAATCTATTGGCCGTCATCCAGCTGTTCACTGTTGACGAAAAAGACACAGGCAATCAAATGCCTTTCTAACAGGTCTCTGAATAGGAAAAAAGAACTGGATGTCATCGGCATAAAGCCAGTAAGACACTCCCAAACCATTTAGAATAGCTGAACCCTGGGGCACTCCTGAACGAATTTCTAGCCAACTAGATGTAGTCTGTTGAGTTTGGACTCGAAAAAACCTACTACTCAAAAAAGATACAAACTTGACAGAACCCTACCCCCCCCCCCCCCCCCCCCCCACTCCCAATTCTTCTAATCATCCCAGAAGCCTAATGGCTTCAGACGCACACAGTATCTGATAAGCCATCCCCTGGATTCTATTAATGGTGCTGAAATTTGGGTGCCCAAAATCATGCATGATCCTGAGAGTCGCACACAAATAAATTAGTTAATGAGACGTTAACAATCAATAATTAGCTGTTAACGATCAACTATTGATGTTATATCTGATTTTCAAGGCCCTTAAAGGAAATGGCCCTGAGTACCTGAAGAATAGGAAGATTCTCTACACACCTTCAAGGACACTCAGGTCCTCTCAAGGACTATCACTAACCACACCCTCTCCAAAAGACATTACACGATGTGATACCCGCAAGCGAGTCTTCTCCGGAGTAGCCCTGACATTCTGGAATGCACTCACTGAAAGGCTCCATTTAACACAAGACTATCTCTACTTCAGGAAGCAGGTGAAAGCTTGGCTCTTCAACCAAGCCTTTAACGGAAGAAGTAACTAACTCATGCACACAAGGAGTGATACGGTCTACACATACTGCAAAAGGACATATTTATCCACTCTTACCCTAGCTGAAATAATATTTAACTATCTCTCTGACCTCATGTGCAACTTTCCTTAAATTAGTCACCTTACTTTATAACTCCTCTTACTCTCTTACCTATCTATATGTTCCATCTTTGCTTATACCCTTCACTGTCAATTAAAATGTTCTACTACGTATTGTGTTGACATTGTAAGTAGTAACTATGCCATACTTTGTACTGTTATTTGAATAATTTTACTGCTGTAATTGTCTATTGCTCATGTTTGATTTAGTCTTACCGTACACCGCCTTGAGTGAATTCCTTCAAAAAGGTGGTAAATAAATCCTAATAAATAAATAAAATAAATAAACAAAATTTATTATTTATTTATTGCATTTGTATCCCACATTTTCCCACCTATTTGCAGGCTCAATGTGGCTTACATAGTACCGTGGTGGCGATCGCCAATTCCGGTATGACAGATACAGAGTGATATTGTAGTAAGGTTCGTGTGCGACAGATATCTTAGGGAATAAGGAGGAAGGGTTAAGTTACGTCCAGTTCGAGTATTAGTTTCGTTGTGTTGCAGGGTCGAGGCATTTAAGTTGGGTCATTAGGTTATGCCTTTTTGAACAAGTTAGTTTTTAGTGATTTCCGGAAGTTTGATAGATCATGTGTTGCTTTCATGGCGTTTGGTAGTGCGTTCCATAGTTGCGTGCTTATAAAGGAGAAGCTGGATGCATAGATTGATTTACAGTATATTTAAGTACTTTGCAGCTTGGGTGGTGGAGGTATAAGTATGTGCATGTTGATCTTGTAGTGTTTCTGGTTGATAGGTCAATGAGGTCCGTCATGTATCCTGGGGTCTCGCTGTAGATGATTTTATGAACTAGGGTGCATATTTTGAAGGCAATACGTTCTTTGATTGGGAGCCAGTGTAGTTTTTCACGTAGGGGTTTGGCGCTTTCGAATCTCATTTTTCCAAATATAATTGGCACTAATTTAAATTTACATGTGAATTTGGCTGTGCATGGTTCTATAAAGATCCACGTCCAAATCCACTCATGCGCAATCCAAAAGGGGGGCATGAATGGGTCAGGGGCATTCCAAAGAATTACACATAGTGTTACAGAATTTGGAGACTGCGCATCCAAGCTGCACTCGAAGATTTACACTAGGTTTCGGTTGACATAAGTCCCCCCACCCAAAGTTGGCCACTGGAATACCCCCTAACCTCCAGATTCTATATAGCATGCCTAGAGAACCGCACCGAACTCCAAGCAGATTCTATAACAGCATGCGTAACTTAATTAGCTTTGATAACAGCACTTAACAAGCAATAATGAGCGCTAATTGGCAATAATTAGAATTAACGCACATAATTCACTGAGTATATTCTGTGACACACTGCACCTAACATGCGCAGGCAAAGAGGGACGTAGTTATGGGTGGGGAAATAGGTGTTTTATTGATATTCTGAAATTTACACACGCAATTATAGAATATGGCCTTCTGAGCCTATATCTATAGACCAGTATTTATGCCATGTTTTCATTGGTGTAAATGGAGGCGCATAGATTTAGGCGCTACATTGTTGCCTAAGCGCTGGCGGTAAGTAGCCCGGTGGTACTTCCCTTTTAGTGAGCGGTAAGCCTACGATGGGCTTACCGCCATTTTGTAAAAGGACCTCTAAGAAAGGCAATGCCTTATTTGGCAGACTAATCTCTAGAGAAGCTTCCTGATGCCCTGTTAGGGATTAGGTGGGGGACATGGAGGACAGTGCTGGATGCTTCGCCCCCCCCCCCCCCAACCAGGTAAACATTATTGGTCTAGGGATGCTCAGGTCATGGGCACCTGACCTGGGATGCGTTCACCTAGGGTGCCCATGCCAGGGATGCCTGAACGAGATAGCCCCAGGGGGTTGAGGAAGTCTGGAGGATCAGAGAGTTGGAGGGAGGCTAGAAAAGCTCTGGAAATGTTCATGGCTAGGTGGAGGTTGGAGAGTTTGGCCCTCGTTTTCTTTTTCTGTAATATCTCCCATCCTGGCAGAGCATGAGTCAATCAGGACTGGCTTAGGGCATTGACTCAGGGTGCCAAAAGTCTGCCTCACTTGCTCTCCTGCACTGGTCAAAACCTCAATCCCTGGATCTGGCAATACCACCCTCTTCGGTCTATCTTTAAATGCGGTATTGGTGCCTCCTGAGCAATAGCAGAGTTTCATCTAATGCTACCTGCACCAGCTCTGGCATCTTCCTTCTGCCACACCCCGCCCACCCCACTTTCACCTAACTTCCTGCAGACATCCAGGTCCCGACACACAAAAGCAGCAGGAGTCGAGAGACAGACCCAGAAACAGGAAGAAGCTTGCCGGCCGCCCCCCCCCCCCCCTTTGGAGGCCGGGCCTGGGGAATTTTACTCCCCTGATCCCCCCTTCTCGGTGGCCTGCATCCCTGCGCTAATGGGCCGATGATCAGAAGCAAGCACAGGTGATAGAGGCTGTTAGCGTCTGCATTTGCTACTGACCCATGATCAGAGTCCCCGAGCACGTGAAACAATGCACTTGTGGACTCTGAACACAACTAGCATACAAATGCATAGAAAACAGGGCTCTTAGCGCAAATAGCTTGCAAATGCATGCTAAATCTTTTCATCCCCAACGATCAGCGACCAGTGCACCAAAGATTGGCTTGCTGGCCGCAGCAAACCCTACGCCAGCTTGGAGCTGGTGTTAGAGTTTGCAGACCATTGGGGAGGAATGGTGAGCCCTGTCCAGCATGCATTTGTTGTGGGGGGTTTTTGGACGTTTGTGGCATGCGCAGAGCAGCCAGCATAACGCTTGGCTGCTCTGCGCATGATTTAGGGGCCCATTACCGACGGGGATTACGATTCATTGATACATTGTACTTCTTGATAACGCTACGAACATGTTTGACCTGTTTTTTTGGTGCAGGCTTCGGGTTTTTCCAAAATCGTTAAGGACTTTAACGTTTTGGATTTTTTTACGTTTGTTTGATGCATCTGGGCCTTTGTCCATGAAGGATTCCTGGTGCTCTGCTGCCTTCTGTTTACTTTTGCTTAAGTACATGCAAATAGAAGGGCAGTTGTGATGTGGGGAGGGGCTTAGGAAGATGGGAAGGCAAAGGTGCAAACTCAAGCAGACACCTTCGGAAATCTGTGGAAATCTTCTCCCTTCTTTTTGTAATTAAAAATAGTCAATGCCATCAAAATCCATCACACTCCAGAATGATTGGCTAGAAGGAGAGGAGGAGATGGGTTTTTAAAATAAGAGTAACTTATGTCATACACTAACTACCTTTATGAAATGATGTGGACCACCTGCAGGGTTTCTCTTTCTTCCAAATGGGGCTTTTCTTTGCTCTACAGAAGCTGGTGATCTCTTCATTAGAGTTCACCTGGAACACGCAGTAATTGTGCAGAAAAAAAAAATACACAGCTCTGACAGTGTTCCAGATAACAGAGGCTTTTTTAAAATGTCCCAGGAGCCTGAAAAGAGTGAGCAGGAATTACCCAGCAGAGAGATAGACAGCAGCAATAATAATAATTAAAAAAAAAGCATTACTGAGAAATTAGCCATAAATATTAAAAGAATACGTTTCAATAAATGGAAAGGACTGATTTAAATGAATAGGGCAGAGCGGTCACCAGGAAGGAGGAAAGCAAGAAGATATTTTAAAATGGATTTTATTCAATTTAACACAAAAATTGTGTCATTCATGATGTCAGGCTCTCACCTTCCTAAATACCATTTTCTACAAAATAATTAAGCTTTGTACAGATTTATGACAGAAATAATATTTGTTATGTAATTTCATTTGTAATAACTTCTACAACACCCCCCCCCCCCCCCCTCTTTACCTATATTTATTTAGTTAGGGGAAGATGCACTAAAACAATCGTTAGAGCCCTTCCCTTACCAATTCCCTTAGCGAATCGGTAAGCAACGGGAATGCATCAAGGAAAGGGAATGCAAATGAGCTACTCGTTGTAGCTCACTTGCATTCTCTATTCCCTCGGAAGCCAGTCGGCCAGTTGGCCGGTCGAGCATGCGCAGAGCAGCCAAGCTTTATGCTGGCTGCTCTGAGCATGCCAAATACGTCCAAAAAGCGCCTAACACCCATCTAAAAAAAAAGAAGAACAAGCTACGTGTCCCAAGTGCTCGTGAGGGACTTAAAAATTTTTTTTTAAGTTATGGCACCTTCGCTATGTCTGTGGCCGTCCATGCGCCTCCCTGCGCCGCCCGGTAAAAGGAAGACGCTGTGCCACTCACCCGCTCCACGGCCTTCTGCAGGAAGGCTCCGATGTTCCTCCCTTCCGTGATCCCGGCTCAGCCGCCACCCCTGAGAGCCCACCCCAGGCAAGAAAAGTGCAGGAGAGCGCAGTTGAGGACGTCCATCGTCCACATCGTCAACTCCCATCCACCTTCCACCCCTAGGTCTCTCTCAGCCAATCACAGCGCGTTTAGCTCTCACTGGTTTCAGTTAAACGCACTGTGATTGGCTGAGAGACCGTGGGGGGGCCTCACAATCGTTAATTAGCCCTCTCTTCAGCTGCCGAGGAGGAAGGGAAAAATGTCTCAAAGGAAGATTTAAAACAGAAGAGCAAGAGTAAAAATTAAGAAGTACGATGTCCTCTTTTTTGTTTTGTTGTTTTGCGTGAAGGACATCCATAAAGGACGTCCCAGACGAGCACTTGGACGGTTGAGGTTTTTATTATTAAGTGAAGGACGTCCAAAAAGAACGTCTTTGGAGTGGGGGGGGGGGGGTTCAGGTGAAGGACGTCCAAAAAGGACGTCCCTGACGACATTTTTTTTCTTCCGATTCTTTCCTTTGCCCCAACAAGAGGTGTAGACCTCCCGTTAGGTTTTCCACGGTAAGTGGATCGGAAAATGGTAGTGCATCTCATTATAATAGCCTTGCAACGGTAGTGCAGCTCATTATAATAGCCTTTGGATCATCTGCATTCCGTTTTTGTTAGCTGCTACCGTGATCGGAAAATGGCTCGGAGAAGCCTTTAGTTCATGCCACGGTTTACTACTTGCTCGTTAATGGTTCGTTAAGTTTTAACACCCTTCAGTGCAGTTGTGGCAATAGCTAAGTCGTTCAAAATGCATAAGAACATACAGTGGGGGAAATAAGTATTTGATCCCTTGCTGATTTTGTAAGTTTGCCCACTGACAAAGACATGAGCAGCCCATAATTGAAGGGTAGGTTATTGGTAACAGTGAGAGATAGCACATCACAAATTAAATCCGGAAAATCACATTGTGGAAAGTATATGAATTTATTTGCATTCTGCAGAGGGAAATAAGTATTTAATCCCTCTGGCAAACAAGACCTAATACTTGGTGGCAAAACCCTTGTTGGCAAGCACAGCGGTCAGACGTCTTCTGTAGTTGATGATGAGGTTTGCACACATGTCAGGAGGAATTTTGGTCCACTCCTCTTTGCAGATCATCTCTAAATCATTAAGAGTTCTGGGCTGTCGCTTGGCAACTCGCAGCTTCAGCTCCCTCCATAAGTTTTCAATGGGATTAAGGTCTGGTGACTGGCTAGGCCACTCCATGACCCTAATGTGCTTCTTCCTGAGCCACTCCTTTGTTGCCTTGGCTGTATGTTTTGGGTCATTGTCGTGCTGGAAGACCCAGCCACGACCCATTTTTAAGGCCCTGGCGGAGGGAAGGAGGTTGTCACTCAGAATTGTACGGTACATGGCCCCATCCATTCTCCCATTGATGCGGTGAAGTAGTCCTGTGCCCTTAGCAGAGAAACACCCCCAAAACATAACATTTCCACCTCCATGCTTGACAGTGGGGACGGTGTTCTTTGGGTCATAGGCAGCATTTCTCTTCCTCCAAACACGGCGAGTTGAGTTCATGCCAAAGAGCTCAATTTTTGTCTCATCTGACCACAGCACCTTCTCCCAATCACTCTCGGCATCATCCAGGTGTTCACTGGCAAACTTCAGACGGGCCGTCACATGTGCCTTCCGGAGCAGGGGGACCTTGCGGGCACTGCAGGATTGCAATCCGTTATGTCGTAATGTGTTACCAATGGTTTTCGTGGTGACAGTGGTCCCAGCTGCCTTGAGATCATTGACAAGTTCCCCCCTTGTAGTTGTAGGCTGATTTCTAACCTTCCTCATGATCAAGGATACCCCACGAGGTGAGATTTTGCGTGGAGCCCCAGATCTTTGTCGATTGACAGTCATTTTGTACTTCTTCCATTTTCTTACTATGGCACCAACAGTTGTCTCCTTCTCGCCCAGCGTCTTACTGATGGTTTTGTAGCCCATTCCAGCCTTGTGCAGGTGTATGATCTTGTCCCTGACATCCTTAGACAGCTCCTTGCTCTTGGCCATTTTGTAGAGGTTAGAGTCTGACTGATTCACTGAGTCTGTGGACAGGTGTCTTTCATACAGGTGACCATTGCCGACAGCTGTCTGTCATGCAGGTAACGAGTTGATTTGGAGCATCTACCTGGTCTGTAGGGGCCAGATCTCTTACTGGTTGGTGGGGGATCAAATACTTATTTCCCTCTGCAGAATGCAAATAAATTCATATACTTTCCACAATGTGATTTTCCGGATTTAATTTGTGATGTGCTATCTCTCACTGTTACCAATAACCTACCCTTCAATTATGGGCTGCTCATGTCTTTGTCAGTGGGCAAACTTACAAAATCAGCAAGGGATCAAATACTTATTTCCCCCACTGTAAGTGTCCTGCTTCCAGTAGTGGTCAATCCAGGTCACAAGTACCTGGCAGAATCCCAAAGAGTAGCAAGATTCCGGAATCCCAAAGAGTAGCAAGATTCCAGAATCCCAAAGAGTAACAAGATTCCATGCTGCTGAGCCCAGGGCTAGGTATTGGCTTTCCCTGTGTCTATCTTAAACAGCAGTTTATGGAGTTTTCCTCAAGGAACTCGCCCAAACCTTTTGTAAACCCAGATATACTAACTTCTTTTAGCATATGTAGAGCTTAACTATTTATTGTGAAAAAATATTTCCTCCTATTTGTTTCAAAAGTATTTCCATGTAATTTCATTGAGTATCCAGGCCTAGTCCTTCTACGTTTTGAAAGAGTAAGCAATCAGTTCACGTTTATCATTTATTTACTATACCGTCACTTATTGCAAAATTGTACAATAACACACAAACTAATTTAAACTAGGAATTCCCATTGCTCAGTTGTGGCCACAAGAATTTGTTTCTGAACTATTCAGGCTCGTTCATGTCTGTCCACATATCCTGTTAAGGGATCTCTGATTTCTTGCATCCTTTTACAGCGAGAGTACTAAAATACATCCAACCAGTTTTAACAAGACAATGAAAAGTGTCGTTTAAACAATAATCCCTTGTGCTGTACCGTCAGGATTCTCATTACACCATTTGGTCCTGCAGCAGGGTTCATTTCCTGGTAGGGATCATATTTCACAATGAAGCCTGATGAGCACTGAAAACATAAAGGGATTGTACTCAATATGTCAAACTTGTCAAAAAGAAGAAATGTCAGGCACTATTGCTTTTATTGCTATTAAATGACCTCATTATGTCTTGAAAAAGAAAGATCCTTGTTTAAAAAAATGGGATTTCCCCAGCAGACGCGCAGAGCTGTTCGAGACGTATGGTCTGAGGTAGTTCAAGGCTTGGCTCAGAGCCTTTTCCCTTAGTCGCTTGGGTCTCCACATCTTAACTCTACGTCCTTCTGGTAGAAAGGTTTGAAGCAAGTGATTTAATTAGTCAGTTGATTAATGGAGGGACCTGGAACCTCTTATCTCCAGTCCACTAACTCAAACATTTTATTGGCATATAATTGGATAGTGTAGCGCATGTAAAATGTATTTATATATTTATTTTATTTATTTGTTACATTTGTATCCCACATTTTCCCACCTATTTGCAGGCTCAATGTGGTTTACATAGTACCGTAAAGGCTTTCGCCTAGTCCGGTAGAGAAACAAGATAGTAGTGTGGTTGAATACAGGTACATGTGTATCAGGTACAATGGGGTTTGATGAGAGGAAAGGTTATAAAGTGTCCATTACGAGCTTTGGTTTTGTTGAGTTGCAGAGTGTAGGTATCTATGTTGGGTCGGTGGGGTATGCCTTTTTGAATAGGTAGGTTTTCAGTGATTTTCTGAAGTTTAGGTGGTCATAGGTTGTTTTCACAGCTTTTGGCAGTGTGTTCCATAATTGTGTGCTTATATAGGAGAAGCTGGATGCGTAGGTTGCTTTGTATTTGAGTCCTTTGCAGTTTGGGTAGTGGAGGTTTTTGGTATGTTCGAGATGAACTAGATATGTTTCTGATTGGTAGGTCAATGAGCTTTGTCATGTATCCTGGGACTTGGCCGTAGATAATTTTGTGGACCAGGGTGCAGATTTTGAAGGTGATACGTTCTTTAATTGGAAGCCAGTGCAGTTTTGCCTGGAGGGGTTTGGCACTTTCGAATCACGATTTACCAAATATCAACCTGGCTGCTGTGTTTTGAGCGGTCTGGAGTTTCTTTGTCAGTTGTTCTTTGCATCCCGCATGGATTCCGTTGCAATAGTCTGTATGGCTTAGTACCATTGATTCTACAAGGTTGCGAAATATTTCCCTCGGGAAGAAAGGTTTTACACGTTTAAGTTTCCACATTGAGTTTTCAGGTCTTTAGCCAGTCCTTCGTACATTTATATCCAGATCACTAAAACACCTTTGATTGTCACTATGGGGCCCTTTTCTTAAGCTGAGGTAAAAAGGGCCCTGCACTAGCGGCGGGGGACGTTCATACCTCAAGCTCTCCAGCAGTCAGTTACGGCACCTTTTGTGACTTTAGTCGTGATTGAAACAGGTCCAGATAAAAGCATCCCAATTTTTGCTCTAGACATTATAGTACCTAGGGGAGGGGGGGGCGGGGCTCAGGGAAGCAGACTGGCGGCCCTCAAGCTTATATCTCCAGAGTCTATGTGGGAAAGGTAACCAAGGCAGGAAGTTTCTGCAGCTACCTTGAAGACTCATATGTTGCGTGTTCCAGGCTGAAGGCAAGCCTGTGTTGGACTCTGTTTGTTTACATGGGTAGTAGCACTGTGTTTGGGGTATGGCCAGGAGCCAGCCCTAGTAAGACTGCTTCCTCAGGGTTCGACAAGAACACATAGCACTGCACCAACCTGTGATTTGTAATAAAGACATCTTCTGTTTTCTCTTACCCCTTGTCTTCCTGTGTCTCTGAGCGCTCTTTGCATGTCCACAGAGTCACATTCCCACATGGCGTTTATGTGCACTCTTGCTGCCTAAATCCCGGTAGCTCCTTATAAGATTAGACACCCCTAACCACAACCCACACACCCCTGTCATGGGGCTCAAAAGTCACCTCTGTAGCACCCCCAACCCCCAGCTAAGCTGGAGTCTAGAAGACCTAATTCAGGAACTGAACTGGGACCTTCTGTTCTTGCCACTGTGCCAGCCCTAGGAGAGTTGTAAGAAGTGCAGTTGGCCTTCTTTTGGATTAGTTTCCAAATTATACATACAACTCCTGACTCGGCATTCAGCCCCTAGAGCACTTACTGCCCTCTAGTGGCAGTCATGGAGCACATGGACCTTCAGTTTTTACTCAATAGTAGTGGCTATGAAAAAGGGTGATTTTACGCAGCAAGTTGAACATCCGTAAAGGAACGAAAGAGCAGCCACACATTGAGATCTCACAGGATTCACTTTGACAAAGTGACTTTTATCATGGTAGGCGCTATATAAGCAATAATGTCACCAAGCGGGTTGATAAGTGCTTGTAATTACAAACCAGTGCCCAGCAGGTGCCAGGTCTTTGAGAAAGTACAGGAGAGGTTACTCTTGAAAGTAGAAACCGGTGAGGTATGGAATTGCTGCCTGTCCACCAGAGGTAGCATCATGGTACCTGGTGTTCTATAACAAGCCATCAGCTTTGTAATATGCCTTCAGAATGAAACGTCTGCTTCGGAAGTTTAAAACAAGCTGAGTGGCAGAAAGACAGTCCCCCAGGCTTTTCTTTAAATTAGCAAGTGCTGGTTCTTTAATGAGTTTTTAAACTGACGCAGTAGTTAAAGATCTGTCACACGCTGTAGACAGTTGTCATGTCAGACAAGAAACCAGATGACAGTTTTTGCTTAGCAGTGAAGGACAATAAAGCAAGAAACCCCAGAAGCCTTGGTGACCTGTCACTTGGTGGCCCAGGGGAAGTCAAGTGGATGGTAATGTAACCGATGTTGGCTAGGGACAGCCCAAGAGTATCTGACACCCTAGGTGAACCTTGACCCATGAACACCCTCCCCTGTCCCCCCGCAATATCTAGCATCTCCTCTGCCCCTTCCTATCTGCCTGTCCAGCACCTTCCTTTCTCTTTGTTGCCCCTCCCATGTCCAGCATCTCTCCCACATTGTCCCTGTCCTCCCCCACCTACACACCACTGCCACTGGCACAGCCACCATCACCATCCTACGTTTGTCCAGCCTCCCTGGAGTCCTGTAAAGCACTGTGCATCAGGGGCTTATCTACTTGGGGCCACGGGGGCATGGGCCCCCGTAGATTTGGCCCTGCCCCCCCCCCCCGCCACCAACCCCGTCGACCCCCCTCCCGCCGCCAACCTTCCCCCGCTGCCGTCAGGTAACTTTGCTGGCAGGGGTCCCCAACTCCCGCCAGCTGAAGTCCTCTTCTCCGGCGCAGCCACGTTGCTGATCTTCTCCGGCGCAGCCGTACATGCAGGATGACAGACTCACAGAAACAGAAGCCTGCCCTTGCAGATCAGCAACACGGCTGCGCCGGAGAAGACGACTTTGGCTGGTGGGGGTTGAGGACCCCCACCAGCAAAGGTACCTGACGGTGGCGGCGGGGGGAAGGTTGGCGGTGGCGGGAAGAGGGACTCGAAAGGGTTGGCGCTTGGAGGGGGTTAAAGGTGCTGGTGGTGGTGGTGGTGGCGGGGAGGTCAAAAATGGCAGGGGGGGGGGGCTGTGGCACCGAGGGAGGCTAAAATGTGCCACCTCACCTCGAGCTCTGAACCCCCCTCCCGCCGAAGTCTGGCTACGCCCCTGCTGTGCATGACTCAGGCCCTCTGAGCATAGATGTTCAGTCAAGTTCTGCTGGATCCTGCCCCTCTGGCTGGATGTCAGAGGGAGTGAGCCCCAGTAGAACTTGAGCATGTGTCTGCGATCAGAGTTCAATGCCACTTTACAGGGCTTCATAGTAGCCAGGCAGAGATAGGGTGACAGTGGCAGCAGCAAAAGCAGAGGGAGGGGGGCAGAAGCAGGTCCTATCTTGCTGTGCCATTGCACCAAGGGCCCGCAAATTCTGCTACTCCAGTAGCAGTCCAGCCCTGATGTCTGCAGATAAAAAACTGACTGGCCCATCCAGTTGGCCTAGTTTTGTAAGAATTCAGCATTCGCTACATCAAGTTGAGTTGTGCTGTATCAGAGTGAATTGTGCTTGCAAGAACATCGTTACAGCTCTCCAAGTGGCACCTCGGTGCCAGCACAATTCACTCTGTTACAACAGAATTGAACTTTATGTGGGAAAGACAACCAAGGCAGGAAGTTTCTGGCTTTTGTCTTCAGCAGAGGCAGCATTCACAGCCCTTTGGTGGGGAAGGGGAGATAGTCACAGATGGTGCTCAGTGGTGACACCTAGAGGTCAGATATAAGGTCCATGATTACTTTAATATGTTCTGTCCACTGGATTCTATATAGGTCACCCAAAGTCGGGTGCTGGGATTTGAACATGGATCCAAGATCCATGCACATAGGTGATAACAAGCACTTAATTGGAGTTGTATGTGGATCTCAGATCTACAGTTTCTATAACATGGCAGCTAACTTTTTCCTTGTGCACCCCAAAAGGGAGCGTGGCCATGGGAGGGGCATAGACGGATCATGGATGTCCCTAAAAGTTAGGCACCATGTTATAGAACAACCAGGCATAAGTCCAGCGCCCGAAGTTAGGCGTGACCTGCGCACTATGCTAAAATTCGATTAAGGTTGGGCGCCCTCTGTAGAATCTGGGCTTGACATAGATCTTCATATACAGAATCCAGCCCTCAGTGTACTTGTAGAAAAGTTACTGCGTTATCGTATTCACTCTCAGCCCTCACGGGTAGCCAACAGACAGATTTTCAGACTGTTCCTAATGAATAGATATGATAGATTTCCATGCTTATGACTTCTTTGAAGTGTAGCATATAAGCCTGATCCATGAGCAACCCACAAGGTCTGGAAGTGACCTAAAAGAATGGTCTGTTCTGGTAGAAATGTACTAAGCTGAATAGTACGCATGTTATAGTGAAAATACCATTTATATAGCAGGAACCCAGTCCACAACTGAGTTCAAACAGCCTTGTGAAGGACCAAGATCAAGACGATCAGAAAATGTATTATACAGTAGCTAATATAGTAATTGTATTCTTTGAGAGACCTGCTTGCAGTTGTAGCAGAGTGGATGATTCTCCTTCACTGTGGGTATGTTGGTTTGTACGGTTTCTTTCCCATAAATTTATGGAGTATCTTTGCTTCCTTTTATTTCCCAAGCTTCAAATTGCTTGACAAATAGAAGTGGTATATTAAAACCAATAAACAAAATGATAAACGATAATTCAATGATCTTGAATCACTGTGGCCACGAGGCTAAGAAAAATATTGAACAGTGGAGATAAAATTTGAATCTTGTGGTACCACCCAAGGAAAGGCCCACTCTGGTTACTGAAAATGAACTTGCATCCAAAAAAATGAAGTAAACCAGTCTAAGACCTCGTCTGCAACCTTCAATTCTCGGTCCACCAGTCAAGTACTGCCAAAAAGTCTTTAACTTTTTATATCCAATCTTTCTCAATCGTCATAAAATAACAAGGGAAAGATCCCTTGTACTTAGCTTTGTATCAACTAAAGATTCAAGTCTGTAAGACTTCTATCACTCGTCATCTAGGGTTCCACACCGACACGTGTTTCGCCGAATAGGCTTTATCAAGGCTGTGTGCCCCTTACTATCTCATAACTGAGCTGGCGATCAAGAGAGAACTACTCAGTTATGAGATAGTAAGGGGCACACAGCCTTGATAAAGCCTATTCGGCAAAACACGTGTCAGTGTGGAACCCTAGATGACGAGTGATAGAAGTCTTACAGACTTGAGTCTTTAGTTGATACAAAGCTAAGTACAAGGGATCTTTTCCTTTTTATTTTATGATGATTGAGAAAGATTGGATATAAAAAGTTAAAAGATATAATTAAAAAGTTTTAAAAAATGTAAATTTATTGACCAATGACGAGAGGCAAATAAGTTCAATCACTAGATGTTTCATAACATCAAAGTGAAAGTGCAACATCAACAATACCTCTGAGGTCTGCTAAGAATTAATATTCAAGAACATTAATATACAGTATTGTGTGTTAGTATTGATTGTGGAATCGTTAGATTGCTGTATATTTAAATATCAATAGTGGACATTTTTTTTGACACGATATATATATATATATATATTACACACCTTTATTCCAAAGCAGGTAGCATATACAAAATAATATACACAAACACATGACATTACAAAACAAACGCCCAGTACATCATTAACTATGCCCTTTGCAGTCATAAAATAATCAGATAGTAAATCCTTAGTCAATGTAGCAGATCTGAGGCTTCTAATAATCCTAATTTCCGATCTGACGAAGAAGGGCAACCTTCGAAAGCTAATCAAGAAATGTATTAAGTTATGTCCAATAAAAAAGGTATCATCTTATTTTCTTTTTCATGTTTTATTTTGTTTGATTTCTATTGTGACCTTTAATAATCCTATAGATATTTGTATCCTTCTTCTACTAAAATGCACTAAGATTTGAAGTTAATGTGGCTTAGTTCGGTGCATTCGCACTAAATCCAGCACTTTTAAGCCATATTTCGTTGGCACACAGGGGCTCTTTTACTAAGCTGCCAAGGTGCCAATGCATGCCCAACGCACGTCAATTTTGAGTTACTGCCTGGCTACCGTGTAGCCCTTGCAGTAATTTCATTTTTTACACGTGTTCGCTACGCGCGCCCGAAAATATTTTTTATTTTCTGACGCAAGGGCGGTAATTGGCATTTTAATGCGCATAGACCATTACCTCCCGGCTGGCGGTAAGGTCTCAGACCCAAATGGACACGTGGCACGTCCATTCTCGGCAAAAATTTTAAAAAGGCATTTTTGTACAGGTGCGCTGAAAAATGATTGTGTGCGCACCCAAAACACGCGTCTACGCTACTGCAGGCCATTTTTCCTCGTGCCTTAGTTAAAGGGCCCCCCAAAATGTTAGATCCATTTTATAGACTCACCTGATGATGATAATGAAAGGAAAAATATTTATTTCAAGTGAAAATATCGAGTTTTACTCAAGTAAGTGCCTAATAACATGTTCGTTCTCTTTTATAGCCTGAAGAACTGACCAACGCCCTGGAGATTAGTAACATTGTATTTACCAGTATGTTCGCCCTGGAAATGCTGCTGAAGCTATTGGCTTTTGGTCTTTTTGGCTACATTAAGAACCCCTACAACATCTTTGACGGGATCATAGTGATTATTAGGTAACCTGCATTTACCCCACAGAAGTTATGTTGCTTCTCACACGTACTGCATGGAGGAGGTGGAGACCCTCCTAACTCCTGATCACATGTTGAAATAAGTACGGGAATACCTCTAGATTCCCTATTAGCTAAAGAATAAGAGAGGTGGAGCAGGGGTGTAGGAAGGGGAAGGGATGTTGGATTTAGCTCACATTTATTTTTTCAATTGTAGTTCAAGGTAAGTTATGGTCTGGTACAATCCAAGTTCATACTTGAGGCAATGAAAGGGTTAAGTGATTTGACCATGATCTCAAGGAGATAAGGGCTGGACAGAAATCCACAAAGTTGGTACTGACAATGTTTCTCAACCATTCTCCAACTTTTCCTGATGCTCCAGAGCCAGAACATCCACAAAGGATGCCCATGAGATAAATTTGTCTATGCCAGGTCTCTGACATATTTATTCATTTTAGATATTTGAAAAAGGCAGCCATCTGTTGGAAAGACTGGTCTTTAAGTCATGCAATGAGGGCTGGATTAGGCAGGTACTGCTCCAGTTTTCATTTGCCCCCCTCCCCCCACATGTCCTTGTCCCATAGGTGTAAATTGATCATTTCATTTGTGGGGATGGGTAAGAATTAAGGAGATCAGAAAGGTGGGCCGTTAATTCTTCCCCCCCCCCCAGATTGGCATAGGGGAAGTGAAAGGGTGCAAATCTTTTTTCCCTCCCCTCCCTTCCCCTCCCCCTCTTCCTTGACACTCTCTCTCTTTCTCTCTCTTCCAAGGCCCAACCCTACCAGCCTCAACTCTCCCACCCCTTAGAGAGCATTTCAGGAAAATATTCACAAGCTATTGCATTTCTTGATCTTCTGTGCTTATATTCTTCCTTGATCTTATTCCAGCTTTTTTTTTTTAAGTTTTTAGTTTTCCTTTCTCTAAATTTTCTTTCTTTATTCATTTTCTCTCTCTCCATTTGATTTCTGATCTTTTGGGGTTTTTTTTTTTAGTTTTTTATTCATGCTATACTTTCAGCCATCCTAGTAGATTTTCCGTCCTGCTGCCAGTGTTCTTTTGTGTGTTTCATTCCTAGGTCCCATTTCTGTTGTTTTCCTTTATCCCATCTGTACTCCTCTATTTTCCTCTCCCCACTTCCTCTCACAATCTATTTGCTTCTCTGCTCCTTACACACATCCCTCTTCTCCCAGAGCTCACACTTCCTCACCTCTCACATACTACTCACCTCCTGCTCCCTCATCTATTTTCGTATCTCTCTCCTCCATCCCCTTTATCTCTCTCTTCACCATTCTCCTCTCCTCCATCTGTCCCCTCCACCTCCTCCCTCTGTTTCTAATCTCTGTCCTTCCTCCCCTTCAGATCAACTCTTATCTCTTCCCCTCCCCTGTCCATCTCCCTATTCTTCTTCCCTTCACTCCTCCCCCTTTCCTCCTTCCCTACTCTCACTTTCCTTATTTTCACCCTTCCCTTCTCATGCTACCCATCTCATTTCTTCCCCTCCCATCTTCTCTTTATATCTGTCCCCCATCTCTCCATGCAGGGCCGCCGAGAGACTAGGCCAGGCCTGGGGCAAGGCCGCTCCGCCTCCGCCTGCCCGCCGCTGCCGCCCCCCGTCGCTCCCTCCGCCGCTGCAGTCCCCTGTCTTACCTGCCTGCCTCCACAGCTCCGGGGCCCTTGCATTCAAAGAGGCCTTCCCTCCCTGTATCCCGCCCTCATCTGATGTAACTTCCGGTTTCCGCGAGGGCGGGACACAGGGAGGGAAGGCCCGAAGGGAGGCGATCTGTGACTGCCGCTTCGAATGCAGGGGGCCCGGAGCCGAGGAGGCAGGCAGGTGAGACTGGGGACTTGCAGCACCGGCGACCTGACCCCGGCGCCGGGCCCAGGGAATTTTGTCCCCCTGCCCCCCCTCTCAGCGGCCCTGTCTCCATGTTTCAATTTTACCCTTGCCTCTTCTTTCACTACAGGTCAAATGAACTCCCTGCAGCCCCCCCTCCACACACACACTCTTCCTTTCCCCTCCCCCCCCCCATGCTTCCACTCTAAAACAGAAAACATGGGGGTAGATTGAGGGGTTGTGAGGAAGGGCTGCCCTGGCCATGCTCTGAGATGTCACAATGACCTGTCCTCGTAGTGGAAAGCACAGGTCACTGAGGCTCCTGCTTTCCTGATGCTCACCAGTTGCTCAAAATTTCTGATCTGTGTAGGCTCTTGTGCTGGGGCATTGGGAAAGACATTCCTGTCTCCATCGCCAAAGTATGACTTTGAGATCACCTTGACAAAATTTAAAATAGACCCGAAAAGGTTCCTTTTTGAAGATGCCTTCCTGACACGATAGGACTGTCCCTGAAGGGCAGATATGCCTACTGGTCAGTTCAGGCATATCTACCCTTCCTTGTCTACTAATACCATCTTTCTATCAACAATGGAGTTCTGTTTCTCCCCTCCTTTACTATTCCCCACCCCCCTACTTCCTCTTGTCTTGGAGTGGAGGAGGAGCCTAGTGGTTAGTGCAGTGGACTTTGATCCTGGGGAACTGGGTTGAAGTCCCACTACAGCTCCTTGTGGCTCCATTACCCTAGGTACAAATAAGTACCTGTATATAATATGTAAACCACCTTGCATGTAGTTGCAAAAACCAAAGAAAGGCTCTGCCAAGATGCTGATGTAGTGGCCTCAGCAAAGGGGAACAAGTTCTTTCCTGCCTGGCCTGCTGGGCTGCCGCTATTCTCTCCCCCCCTCCCCCCACACCCATCACCACATATTATAAAAATGGTGGCTGAGACTCCCTGCGGAACTCTCGCGAGACTGTGAAGACCCACGAGACTACCATGGGACATCTCGGTCGCCATGTTGAAAACACGGCAGTGCCAGCAGGCGGAGGAATAGCAGCAGCACAACGGGCAGGAAAGAACATGCCCCCCCCCCTCGCAGAGGCCACCAGACTACCAGGATCCCTCAGGTAGGACCGGGGCGGCAGGGGCAGCAGGGGGGGGGGGTGTCAGGCAGCAGCTGGGCAGGAGGCCCAGACCACCCTCTGTCCGCCCCTGACCATGAGAATGTAATATATTATGGACATGCCTGCGCAGTCTGCCCTTACGCTTAGCTAGTGAGTAACAAATCAAGTGGAAATATCTGAGCTGATCACTGTTATGTTCCCAATACAGTGTGTGGGAGATCATTGGGCAGTCAGACGGAGGCCTCTCTGTACTGAGAACGTTCCGCTTGCTGAGGGTCCTCAAGCTGGTGCGATTCATGCCCGCCCTTCGACGCCAGTTGGTGGTCCTGATGAAGACAATGGATAATGTGGCCACTTTCTGTATGTTGCTTATGCTCTTCATCTTCATCTTCAGGTACCAGGCCATGCTTACCACTCCATCATTTCCACCCATTTTTGGGGATCCAGGGTTAGGCGATTATAGTCAACCACAGGGCCTGTAACCTTTTTCTTAACCAGAAACTGCAGCCCACAAAGCCCAGTCTTCTCTAGTGGTCTGCCACTCAGGCACTAGCCAGGTCTGTCTCTACTTAACATTCAAGACCTAATGAGTTCATGACCTCCCAGGCCAGTGTTGCTGTGGTGCTTCTTACAGCTTCTGTATTGTTTATACATAGCCTATGGGCCCAATAATTAAAATGATTTAAATTGTCAGGAGAGGCTCCTGGCCTTTTAAATTACCCAGCCAGGGCCAACCAGACACATTCAGTGGCTCTTAACCAGATAGTTCCACTGAAAATGTCCGGTTAACGTCCAAGCTGAAGCCAGCTATTTGTGGGGCATTTTGAGGTCATGCTGCCGATCACCGCCAGGAACACCCCCTGAGGTAGAAAATGGAAAACTATTTTCTATCACAGGGTTCGGTGCACGCCAGACTCGGAATTACTGACCAGGGTGCCACGTTAGCTCTCTCACACCTTTGTAAAAGGGCCCCACAGCCAGCTATATTTTTGCAGCTCCCATAATACACCTGGAAATTCAATGCCAGAGCCCCGGACCAGGCCTGGCACTGAATTTCCAGAGATAATGCTGCTGGCAATTAGTAAAATGCTGGTCACCACCAGCTGAATATCAGGCTAAATGTGTTTCATCACACATATGTTTTCAGCTGTAGAAATGTACTTAGACGCGTCTTCTCAGAGGCCTACTATGTGGTTCTCCTGCACCGCTGGCATTTTAAAACAACAAAGAACTCAACATGCATCCAGAAGAAGGTTCATTTGAGAACAGTTGACTGAGTTGAGGCTTTCAGCTAACTAATCACATAGACGGCAGTTCTGGACTCTCACAGGTTACTAACAGGTTCATGGCTACTTTCCACTGGTGGACCTACAAGCCAAATTGCAAAGGGAAGGACCCTGCACAGTCTGTAACGTAATAATCTGCAATAACGTAGCTCAGTGCACAAAATATCAGGCCCAACTGTAAAAGAGAGCGAGCTATCGCATGATAGGGATAACTGAGGGTCAATCAGAGCAGGAACAAATGAGATTGCTTTAGCCCCCTCTGGACTACTGGGGATTTCTGAGTATGAGAGAGACCGGGAGGGTGAGGGGTGGAGATTTTGGGCTAATGGGGGGGGGGGGGGGTGATTTTCACAGGGAATTGGGGTTTCTGGGAATCATCATTTTTTTTCCAATAAATTCTGAGAAGGGAGGGATCCACTAGCCTTCCAGTGAATATTGTATAGGAAAGGTGAGGGATTGCCAGGGCCCCTTGGCTCCTTTTTTTAGAAGGGTGCCCCTGGGATACAGAGCCATCATCCCATGTTTTTGCGACTGGATTGTGTAAAATTCCTTGTAGGGACAATGTGAGATCAGTTTTCACAAGATTGGAACTCAGTATAGTTTTGTAAATCCCAAGGGCGTAGCCAAACAACAGATTTTGGGTGGGCCTAGGCAAGAATTGGGTGGGCACCATGTGTTCTCCCCCCTCCAAGAAAAAAAATCTCAGCTGGTGGGAAAACGCTTTTTTCCACCTTGGCAGCAGGAATGCACTGAAAACTGAGCATGCGCCGGTGTCGTGGAGAGTAGCGTTTTTATTACCATCAGGGGGAAATCTTCAGCTGGCGGAGCTTGGGATTCCCACCAGTTACCACTAAACACATGCTACTGTTGGGTGGGCCTGAGCCATAAATGGGCGGGCCCTGGCCCACCCAAGCCCACCTGTGGCTACGCCACTGGTAAATCCTGTGGTAATTGTCAGAAAATAAATCGTACATTATTGTGACATTTTCCTGCAGCTTGGTAAGTGATCGTTTATTTGTTACTGCTGAAATTAGCTTGATTTTGATCCTTTAAACTTCCTCCTAATTCTCTCTCTCTCTGGCTCTATTAAATAAGTATATCTGAGTGGGAACATAGAATGCCAATGTGCCCATCCTAATAATTTTCCATGTCCAGACCTCAGAGGTCTGTTCCTTCCCCCTGGTCTGCAAAACTCATGTACGACACCACCTTTGGGCAATTCAAGTTTCAAATTTACTTGATATATCACCTAGAAGTGAACTATCTAGGCAGTTTACGAAAGTAACGTTTGGTAATAAATAATTTTTAAAAAGTATAAAGGCAACTTCAAACGGAAAGGGGCTCATTTTCAAATCAGAAAAGCATCCAGAAAGCAGCCAAATTGGCAGCTGGATGAGATTTTTTGCCAAAACGTCCAAACTGCTATTTTCGAAGCCCATTTTAAGATGGTATTCTATGCAGTTTGTATGCAGTGCGTCCAGGTCACAAGGGGGCATGTTGGGGGTAGGATTTAGTCGTTCCCAAAAGGTAGAAGTTTTTCTGCCATTATAGAACAAAGCAAAAGCATCCAGGGCTAGAAGTTAGACATTTTTGGTCTGGACCTTATTTACTAACGACTAAGTCATTAAAAAGTGCACTAAATGACCAAACTACCACAGGAGGGATTAAGGCATGATCCCCTCCTACTCCCCCAGTGGTCAATGATCCCCTCCCAACCACCCCCAAAGATGTGAAAGAAACAGTACATACCAGCCTGAATGACAGCTTCAGATGTTATGGCCAGCAGGCAGGTCCCTGGAGTAGCCTAGTGGTCGGTGCAGTGCACTGTGGAGAAGGGAACCCAGGCCCATATCCCACTCTAACTGATACACTTGTGGTGGAAAGTGTGAACCCTCCAAAACCCACCAAAAACCTACTGTACTCACCAGTGGCGTAGCTAGGTGGGTTGCCAGGGGAGTGGCTGTTCCCTCAAATGGAGTTCTGATGGCGCTGGCGCCTAGTTTTTTATATGGTCTTTCGTGTCTGCTCATGCCTGTGCAGTCTGCCCTCCACTCCCTCCCTCCTCCCCCCCCCCCCCCCCCACCGACGTCTCAACCTGGCTACACTTCTGATACTCACCAGTGGCATAGCTAGGTGGGGCCACGGGGACCTGGGCCCCCGTAGATTTGGCCCTGGACCCCCCTGCCGACGACCCTCTCGACCCCCCCCCCAACCCGCCGCCAACCCTCCCCCGCTGTCGCCTACCTTTGCTGGCGGGGGACCCCAACCCCCGTCAGCCGAGGTCCTCTTCTTCCGGTGCAATGTCTATGTGGCCAGTCTACTTAGAATGCCGGCATCCCATACATCCAAGTGGCTTGTTTTTGTGCGTTTTTCCCTTGGACTTTTTTTTTTCATTCCAAAATGGTCCAAAAAGATAGATGCACTGAGCACAAAAACATCTAGCAAATGTCCATTTTCAAAACAAAAAGTTGGACGTTTTTTCTGGTTTGAAAATGTTCGCAACTGGATTTTTGGACATTTTCAGCAAAACGTCCAAAATTGGATTTAGACGTCTTATCGAAAATGGTCCTCCACATAGCTTAATTGAAAAGAAATTACAATTAATGATATCCTTTGTTGGTCCAATTAAAGAGAATATAGGTTTTCTAAAAGATATTAACATTTTTAAGACAGATTGGGGAAAGGCCACTGCTTATTCCTACTACTACTTAACATTTATAAAGCGCTACCAGGGTTACACAGCGCTGTACAATTTAACACAGAGGACAGTTCCTGCTTGAAGGAGCTTACAATCTAAAGGACAAAAAAGTGCAGTCAATCAAATTGGGACAGTCTAGATTTCCTGAATAGATGAATAATGGTTAGGTGCCGAAAGCGACATTGAAGAGGTGGGCTTTGAGCAAGGATTTGAAGATGGGCAGGGAGGGGGCTTGGCGTATCAGCTCAGGGAGTTTATTCCAAGCATAGGGTGAGGCGAGGCAGAAAGGGCGGAGCCTGGAGTTGGTGGTGGTGGAGAAGGGTACTGAGAGGAGGGATTTGTCCTGTGAGCGGAGGTTATGGGTAGGAGCGTAAGGGGAGATGAGGGTAGAGAGGTAATGAGGGGCTGCAGATTGAGTGCATTTGTAGGTTAATAAGAGAAGCTTGAATTATATGTGGTACCTAATCAGACGCTAGTGAAGTGACTTGAGGAGAGGGGTGATATGAGCATATCGGTCTAGGCAGAAGATAAGACGCGCAGCAGAGTTCTGAACGGATTGAAGGGGGGATAGATGGTTAAGTGGGAGGCCAGTGAGGAGTAGGTTGCAGTAGTCAAGGCGAGAGGTAATGAGAGAGTAGATGAGAGTATGGGTGGTGTGCTCAGAGAGGAGTAATTAGCATGGAATCTTGCAACTTTTTGGGATCCCGCTGGGTATTTTTGCCCCGGATTAGTCACCGTTGTAAAGAGGATATGAGGCTTGGTGGACCTTTAGTCTGCTGCACTGTGGCATTTCTTAATGTTCCCATAACTTTTCTGGACAGCTCTTCACAGTCCAGCTACTGAGATCAACTCTTTCTTCATGTTATGTTCAATCTGTAGCATCCTAGGAATGCATCTCTTTGGATGTAAATTTAGCCTGGCGATGGATGGCGGGGATACGATTCCAGACAGGAAAAACTTTGACTCTTTGCTCTGGGCCATTGTCACTGTCTTTCAGGTAAGACCATGCAAACAACGTAAAGCAGATTTTTAAAAATAATCTTCTTTTTCGATAAATGTACGGCAAAGCATGAAGAATTACGGACATTGTATGCTTGTATTGTCATATGATATATTGTGGTACAATATTGTCTGAATGAAAAAATTCTAACCAAAAATACTGAAACCTACAGCTTCTGCTCATGTTCATGTTATTTGATATACCGCCTCAGTCAAGTGAGCCTAAGCGGTTTATTTGATAAAAGAATAAAAGAGAAAAAGGATGAGACAAAGAACAATTCAAGAAACTTACGGAAGCAATAGGAGAAGGGGGAGAAGGGAAAATACAATCTTACATGAAGTAGAAAACATTGGAGCAGAGAAAAAAGCTTTCTTACTATAAGCATGGGGTATGCAGAGTGGTCTAGTATAGGGATAGGAGGGAGGGAGGGAAATGGGACTTGATATACCGCCTTTCTGAGGTTTTTGCAACTAGCGATTTACATATATTCAGGTACTTATTTTGTACCAGGGGCAATGGAGGGTTAAGTGACTTGCCCAGAGTCACAAGGAGCTGCAGTGGGAATCAAACTCAGTTCCCCAGGATCAAAGTCCACTGCACTAACCACTAGGCTACTCCTCCACTCATTCCACCAATAAGAGCCAACCTCATCAGTGATGTCACAATGGCTTGATTGCCCGATACTTGGCTCACTTCTGATATTGTGATGTCATAAGGGAAAGGGGGAAATGGGACTTGATATACCGCCTTTCTGAGGTTTTTGCAACTAGCGATTTACATATATTCAGGTACTTATTTTGTACCAGGGGCAATGAAGGGTTACGTGACTTGCCCAGAGTCACAAGGGCCAGTGGGAATTGAACCCAGTTCCCCAGGATCAAAGTCCACTGCACTAACCACTAGGCTACGATCCTCAAGGGCAGCAACCCACTCAAGTTCTTAGGATTTCCCCCAATGAATATGCATGAGATCTACCTGCCTCAATTGTATGCAGGACATCAGAAACAGAAGGAAGCCTTTTGCGAGAAGAAGAGGACCTCGGCTGGTGGGGGTTGGGGTCTCCCGCCAGCAAAGGCAGGCGACGGCGACGCCGGGTTGGTGGCGGGAGAGGGGGGTCGGGCAGGTCGTCGGCAGGGAGGTCCAGGGCCAAATCTATGGGGGCCCAGGCCCCCCCTGGCCCCACGTAGCTACGCCACTGCACGGTACATAGAATACATTTAGTTGATATCCCAGCGCTTAAAACTCTATGCCTCCATTTATACCAACAAAAATCTGGCATAAATCCCGGTACATAGATTTAGGTGCAGAGGGCCTTATTCTATATCACACTACAGCCCTCCCAAGACCTACCTTGATGGCCAGGGCCTGCCCTGTTGGTGTAGTGCCCTCTGTGGCTATGGGGGCAGGAAAGAATCCCACTCTTTCCAAGATTGTTCGGGCACGGGAGATGGGTGAGGGTGGGGTCAAAATACTGTCTTTGTTTAATTTAGCTAGATTATTGTTTGAGAGAATCTCCAAATTGTTGGGTTCAGAAGAGAACAGGAAGGGCAAGAAGGAATGCCTACAAGCGAAATGCAAGCCATGAGAATACATGCTTCGAACTAATAGAATGCCTTTGTCCTCAGATTCTAACCCAAGAAGACTGGAATGTTGTCCTTTACAACGGGATGGCGTCTACCTCGTCTTGGGCGGCTCTCTACTTTGTGGCTCTAATGACATTTGGCAATTATGTCCTCTTCAACCTCTTAGTGGCCATCCTCGTAGAAGGCTTCCAAGCAGAGGTAATGTGATGGTAACATTAATTTTTGTATGCTGGTACAGCATGTTAAGAAATAGGGCAGAGTTTTCTAAGCCTTAGTTAGATGTGGGCTATGGGGGAATTTGGAAAAACTAGACGGTGTTTGGAATGTAACTATAGCATAGGAATTAACCCTTTGAATACTATAGTGCTCTTCATAGTTTGTTGAGCACTAGATAGGATGGAAGTGTGTCGCCAACAACCAATTGCTTATTGACTGGTGCTCAGACCATATGCATATCAGACTTTCCTTCTAATTATAAGACAAACCTTGTGTTGTGCTGTACAGAGAAGAAAAAGGAAATATTTTACTTAGGCACTTTCCACATTGTCAGACTTCCTACTGGGTAGGTAGCGTGATCTCCCGACAAGTTGGGGATTTCTGCTGTGTTTCTTTTCTGATTTAAAATACATATTTGCCTTATCTTTCTAGTCTAATTTACACAATCTGTTTCAGATCCCAGTAGGGACAGATTTAAAATGGGGGCAGCTGTGAAGGGATGGGGTTGGGGAATTCCCCATAACTAACCATAGGGTGAGAGAAGTTACTTCCATAAGTTATCAAAGGTGTGGGGCACCGGGACCCTTCTCCTCACTCAGATTCTCCCCTAAATTCACACACACAAGGAGTGACATGGGCTGCTTATACTGCAGAAGGACATGTTTATCCACTCCTACCCTAGCTGAGATAATATTTAACCATCTCTCTGACCTCACGTGCAACTTTCTTCAAATCAATCACCTTACTTTCTAATTCCTCCTACTTTCTTACTCATCTATATGTTACAACAACTTTGCCTTACCCCTCACTACCAATTATAATCAGGGATTTTTTTGAAGGGGTACTTGGGGGTATTGAGTACCGGCACCTTTTCCACTGTCTGTTAAACTTGACCCATGGTTCTCATATTTTAATGAAAGAGCTCAGGTTCTACACACAAATTCTGCCTTGTCATAGATTCTATGACTGGTTGCAGGGGTCCTGGCTATTGTAGGGTGGGTCCCTCAATGATCACTCCACCCCTGAAGGGTGGCCTGGCATTTGAGTACAGGCACCTTTTTTGCTAGACAAAATGCACTGATTATAATGTTCTAGTACATATTGTGTTGTCATTGCAAGTAGTCTACCATGCCATACTTTGTATTGTTGTTCGAATATTTTTACTGCTCTAATTGCCTATTGCGCATGTTTGATCTATTCCTACTGTACACCGCCTTGAATGAATTTCTTCAAAAAGGCAGTAAATAAATCCTAATAAATAAATAAATTCACAGTGCTTCTTGTCTTGCAATATGGTGATTCCCCAGAGCAGCCACTCCAGGCAGATAATTCAATGTGTGTGTGTGGGGGGGGGGGGGGGGTCTGCAAGTCTCTGTTGTGCCCCTCCCTGCATATAGCACCTCCACTTTCCATTACACACCAAGCAGTGCTGCAGCAACCAACCCAGTGGAGACATGGCAGCAGCTGTGTGACAGCATTCCTCCGTCTATTAAATCTGACTGACCAGGCAGTCATTTATGTTGACAAAGTCTAACTCTTAAATTCCACACTCTTAGGAGGTCATTAGTACATGGAAGTGACTTGCTTAGCTTATATTAAGTACTGGAATGATACTGTGTAATTCAGGGTAAACAAAATGCCTTGAACTGGACTTGAGTCAGGAGCACAGCCAGAATTTTTTCTAATGGCACAGTAACAAAAACAGAAATTTTTTTAGATTTGAAAAATTACACAGCTTCAGCTCATTGAAAGCATCGCTGTGTTAACACTTTGGGACACAGACAAATGGCAGGTGAATGAGGAAATATTTAGGGCGTACACTGATTAGATTTTTTCCAGTCTCTTAACTCATCATTCTGCTTTTCTACCCTTCTCTCTGTGTGACACATTAAAGTGTGTAATTGTGTTCTGGTGTCCAGGGGTGCTGCGGAGGAGGTGTGGGTCTGGCTTAAAATTCCAGTTCGAATTGTACTACCGGCTACCGATTTTCTTTGTGATACTGAGTCATTCTCTCCCTGTGCTTTGGTTTTCCAGTTAGTAATTGAATCTTGATCATAAGAGTAGTGAGTCGGCGTGTGTTGAATCTGGAGGGACAACTTTGTGAAATGCGTAGATAAATACCATATAATGAGTGCATTATGGTTAGGTGAATCAGGTCACTGGAATAAATTAAATGTTAATTTTTTTAAAACGTGGGTTGAGAACAGCTAGTAAAGGTACGTTAATATCAATTATAGCCACAATGGAATTCTCCTGGACAAGGAAGTTCATGAAATTATAGTTTATTTTAAATCCTAATAAACCCCTTGCCACAAAAAATATATAAGAGTTCATTTTGCAAAGCATTTTGGAGGAAATTCTATAAACGGCAGTAGAACAGGTGCCAAAACTGGGCGCTAAGCCTGTCTTCTATAACAAATCTATTCTAGAATACGTGGAGGGGGTTAATCGAATGGGGACAACCATCCCTAAGGGCGCCCATCTCTGAGGACGTCCCCGCGAAGGGGTGGGGCGTCCCATATTATCGAAACAAGATGGGCGTCAATCTTTCATTTCGATAATATGGTCGGGAACGCCCAAATCTCAACATTTAGGTCAACCTAAGAGATGGTCGACCTGAATATTGAGATGGTCGACTTTAGAGATGGGCGACCCCAGTTTTCGCCGATAATGGAAACCGAGGACGCCCATCTCGAAAACGACCAAATCCAAGCCATTTGGTCGTGGGAGGAGCCAGCATTCGTAGTGCACTGGTCCCCCTTACATGCTAGGACACCAACCGGGCACTCTAGGGGCACTGTAGTGGACTTCACAAATTGCTCCCAGGTGCATAGCTCCCTTACCTTGGGTGCTGAGCCCCCCAAAACCCACTCCCCACAACTGTACACCACTACCATAGCCCTTATGGGTGAAGGGCACCTAGATGTGGGTACAGTGGGTGTCTGGTGGGTTTTGAAAGGCTCAACATTTACCACCACAAGTATAACATGTGGGGGGGGGGGGGCCTGGGTCTGCCTGCCTGAGGTGCATTGCATCCACTAAAACTGCTCCAGGGACCTGCATACTGCTGCAATGGACCTGAGTATGACATTTGAGGCTGGCAAAAAAAGTTTTTAAAGTTGTTTTTTGAGGGTGGCAGGGGGTTAGTGACCACTGGGGGAGTCAGGGGAGGTCATCCCCGATTTCCTCCAGTGGTCATGTGGTCAGTTCGAGCACCTTTTCGAGACTTGGTCGTGAAAAAAAATGGACCAAGTAAAGTCGGCCAATGCTTGTCAGGAACGCCCTTCTTTTTTCCATTAACGGCCGAGGACGCCCATCTGTTAAGCACGCCCCCGTCCCGCCTTTGGTACACTGCCAACACGCCCCCATGAACTTTGGTCATCCCCGCAACGGAAAGCAGTTGAGGACGCCCAAAAGCGGCTTTCGATTATGCCGATTTGGGTGACCCTGAGAGAAGGACGCCCATCTCCCGATTTGTGTCGAAAGATGGGCGCCCTTCTCTTTTGAAAATGCCCCTGTTAGTGTAAGTCTGCGGTTATGTGCCAAACTTTAGATGTAAACACTTACGCCATGTCTATGGCTGGCATAAACGATGGCATCGAATTGCGGCAGTTGGTCGCAAAAATGCATCTACTTTATAAAGTGTGTGCAGGAATAGTAGGACCACTTCTGACATGTCCGTGCCCCTCCCTCTTTGTATTACCATGTGAAAGAAGCTAGGCGCACTGGGCTTGATAATCAGCCAGCGGCAGGCAGTGCGTCTGCTGTCCGCAACCGGTGTTAAACCGGGATATTCAATGCCGGGCCATATCCGGCAACTGGCGTTGAATATCCGGGTGTATTTTGGCTGCTAAAACGTTAACTGCCTATGCCGACATTATGGTCCAAAATAGGCCTGCTATTTAAGCAGCCTATTTTGACCACTCAGCATGACTGGTTTGGCGCTGAATATTCGCTCCTAAAAGTTATGTCACGTGATATAGCCTGTTAGTGTCTATTCGCGATCCTGGATATTCAGTGGGAGATAACTGCTTATCTCCCACTGAATATCTGTGGTCAGGCACTTAGGGATCCCTTTACTAAGGTGCACCGAGAAGTGACCTGCGCTGGTGTAGACGCGTGTATTTATTTATTTATTTATTTGTTTGTTTGTTGCATTTGTATCCCACATTTTCCCACCTTTTTGCAGGCTCAATGTGGCTTACAGTATGCTTTAGTGGCGATCGCCATTTCCGGAATGAGAAATACAAAGTGTTATTGCATTAAGTACATAGATGGTAGAGTAAATTATAGATTAAATTAGATAATCAGTTCATTTCGGCATGAGAAATAAGGTGGTAGTGTGTTAACGTTCGCTAGTGATAGAGTTACTGAAGCAGTCAGCTATAGAGAGTTCAATTTTGTCTAGTTCTGGAAGAGTTTCGTTGTGTGGTATGCCTTTTTGAACAGGTTGGTTTTTAGTAATTTTCGGAAGATTGTTAGGTCGTGCGTTGTTTTTATGGCATTTGGTAGTGCATTCCATAGTTCCGTGCTAATGTAGGAAAAGCTGGATGCATATGTTGATTTATATTTAAGTCCTTTGCAACTGGGGTAGTGGAGATTCAGGAATGTGCAGGACGCGTGCAGGTCTATTTTTCAGCGCAGCTGCAAAAAAGGCCTCTTTTTTGGGCCGAAAATGGACATGCGGCAGAATAAAAATTGGCGGGGATCCATTTTGGGCCTGAGACCTTACCGCCACCCATTGACCTAGCGTATGGTCTCATGCATTAGCCAGGTAGTAATGGTCTACGCATGTACAATGCCGATTACCGCTCGGTTAGTGCAGCACGTCAGAAAATTTCCAATGCACTTAATTGGATGCAAGTAAAAAATGAAATTACCGCTCGGACCACGCGGTAGCCAAGCAGTAGTTCAAAATTGAGGCACTAAAAGGGTCCGTTAAACCCTATTTAATCAGCCACGAGCCGTTCCTGGATGGTTAAATAGTTTTGAATATCTTGGGGGGGGGGGGGGTGCTGTTTATAGATAGGGGCATCATCACCAATTATTTCCCAAGTTAGTGCTGTTCAAGACTTTTGAGGCTTGTTAACTTGAGGCCTCAATATCTTGGAGTATAACCTTGGCACACAGTCACACCTGGAGTCTCTATTATTTTTATGAAGCCTCTTTTATTTGAATAAATCACAGATAATTTACTCACAGACAGATGTTCAGAAGTGCTGCTCCAGGGCACAGAGACTCCTTCATCTGAGAGCTGTTGGAGGTGGAGATATGAGGAGAAGTAGCTTTATTGCAGGGGAGAAAAACAGTTGAACGGGTAGAAATGGTTCAAAGCTGGGTGACTGGAATGTGCGATATCTCATTAGGGAGGAGATATTTTCAAGGTAAAAACCCAAGTTCGTTGCGGGGAGTTCCAGCAGGACAAAGCTGTCTCGGCCAAGATGGTGAATGCCTCGTGGCTGAAGGGACAAAGGGGTGTTGAGGCTTCACGTAGGCTCAGGGAGGAGGAGGTAGAGACCAATGGGGACAGAGCCTGCCACCGGGTGGCAAGGGAGGTGCTAGAGGACAGCCCTCGATTGGAAGGAAAGGTCATACCTGGCTGACCTCCCAGGACAGAGATAGTGAGAATGACCAGGAAATAATAGCAGGAAGAGAAAGAGCCAAGCTTGGCAGAGAGGAGGTCTGGGCAGCCTCACAACCAGTGGTAACAGTTCTTACACAGCCAAGCAAGTGTGGTTGCATTGCTTGTGAACTACATACCTTTGCAGAGTAAGAACTGCAGCAATGATAGTCCTTAGAAATGAGAATAACAGTAAAAGCATTGCACACATTTTAGGATCACATTGTAAACTAGTTCGAGGCTGTCAGAGGACAGAACAAGTGCCAATTAGTTAATGAAGTTGTGCATATAACTTGCCCTGTTCTATAACTCCGTACCTAGGTTTAGGCATCATTTATAGAATTTGGGGAGGGAGGTGGTTGTGCACTCCCTTCCTCTCCTTGCAGACAGCATCATTCTCTCTTTCCTGTCCCCTACCATTGCCATCATCTCTTGTCCTTCCTTCCTCCCTCACTTCCATCAGCCAAGGAAAGCTCTGGAAGGAGTGGTGCTGTATGCCTCTTAGCCCCAGACCATCACTGAGTGACCAGACTAGATAAGTTGAGGGGGGAGGGGCAGAATACAAAATAGGAAAAATATTCTTGAGCACGGTGAATGAAAGCTCTTGACAGCCCTGGAAAGATTTATTTATTGATTTATTTTTGTATTGTAATGTGTAATTCTATTGTTGTTATTTGTTTTATGTTTTTAATTATGCATGTTTTATTATAATCCATACATATATATATATATATATATATATATATATATATATATATATATATATATATATTAGATATGTGGACTATAAACATTTGAAATAAATATATCCATACATAATTCCAGTGGGGAACACTGTTCCCTCTAAACTAAGCAGGAGTCCTCCAGTACAGTCCTGCCACTGGGGGGCACTGTTTCATTATCACGTTTTCAACAATGAAGGACAGGCAAACACTGCAGGACTCCCGGGAACCTGCCTGTCCTTACCGACTGAAAACACAATATTGAAACACCACCAGCTATTGGCAGCAATTCAGTCGGAGGGATTCCCACTCAGCTTAAAGAGAACAGTGGTGGGGGAGGACCAGGAAATTGAAGGAGTGGGGGTTGGGTACATTTATACAACACCACAGCTGAGAAATAAGTGGGTTCAGGTATCTGGTATTTTTGTTTGTATTGTTCTGTTTTTTTTATTGTTCTATACTGTTCTGGATTGCCGTTATTGTATCTGATTGCTGTTGGTTTAATAAAGAGCATTTATAATAATAAATGCATAAATAACTATACAAAGTGCTAGAGAAAGTTCTCAAGTTAAAGAAAAACACATGTCTGCATTTCACAAGAAAACACTCTGCAAATCTAACCTTTGGTGTGTCGGCAGGGTGATGCAACCAGGTCTGATACTGATGAAGATAAAGCGTCGGCCAACTTTGACGAGGATTTACAGAAATTCAAAGACCTTCGAGCCACTGGTAGGATGCAGAAGATTTTCTTGTTGGAATAAATGAGGGTAAAACAAGGTGTTGATATTCATCTTATGCCCTTAATTGGACGGTCCTCTCACTGTGCACAGTTACCTGTGTAGCAGGATGACAGACCCATCAAGTATTTGCTTTCCAGTGTGTATCCTGCATTCTTCATCATTTGCTCAATGATCAATTAATAACCTGTTTTTAAAGTTGTTTTGTGTGGGACTTAGCTGTTTCCATCAAGTGTTACAGAATCTTAACCAAAGAGAAACTGGTCAGGTTTTCTTATGTTACTATGTTACATAATCTTAACCAAAGAGAAACTGGTCAGGTATGCACCAATGGCGTAGCTACGGGTGGGCCTGGGTGGGCACAGACCAGGCCCACCCATTCTTGCCTCAGGCCCATCCAGTGTTGTGGCGGTGCCTCACTCCCCTCTCTCCCTCCCCTGCCCACAGCCCGGCATTTGCCCGTATGTCTCTGAACCCCCTCCCCCCCCCCCCCCCCCCACTCCCTGGTCTACCTCAGAGTCATTGCTGATGGCAATTCCTATAGGCAACTGCAACAGTCTTGCAGGCATTCCTCTATTGCATCTCACCCTTGATGATGTCATTTCCTGTTTCTTCACTGGCAGGAACACAGTAGAGGGAAGCCTGCAGGACCACTTCAGGTTGCCTATAGAAATCATCGCCAGCAATGGCCCTGAGGTAGACCAGTGGGGGCAGGGGGTTCAGACAGAGATGGGCAGATGTCAGATGTAGGTGGAGTGTGGGAGTAGATGTTGGTCTGAGGCAGAGGAGAGGGAGAAAGATGAAGACGTGAGTAGGGGCAGAGGAGATGGAAGTGAAGAGAGGGGAAGGTTAAAAAAAACTGTATACATTTACGAGGGTGGGGGTGGGAAGGGCACAGAGCAGGGAGTAGGAAAGGTAGGCCCCTGGTTTGCACTCATTTTCACAATGCAGGACAGCCAAATAAATCCATTCCATGGACAATAAGCACTTGGCCTACATTTGGCAAGCCAAATATTTGTGCCCACCTAGGCTCACCCATAGCTATGCCACTGGCTTAAGGCTAGCTGTTAGGGGCCAGTCAAGTCAAGGAGGAGGTGTGATCAGGTTCAACGAGAGAGAAAAGGAAAACATCTCCTATTACTGTATCAGCCACTACTGGTCGAGCAGTGGCCTTGAGGATGAACCACACAGGAGAATCCTTGGAGCTAATATGGAGTTTCTGTGCCCTTGGGCATAACAATCTAGGAAGGGGCAGAGCTCTGAAAGCTTTGGATAAGGAAGCAAACCAACTCAAAGTAAATGGTCTAAGTGAAACCAGATGCATGTCTATTGCAGATAGTCTCAAATAATGTAAAAAAATCTTTTGCATTGCAGTTTCATTGTTTTTTTTTTGGGGGGGGGGAGGTTGTAGAAGTTGTGTATTTATAACTCCGTATCCATAGGAGATTTTAATAGATATGCAATTGGTCTCCTTTTTAGAGCTGAAGATGTACTCACTTGCAGTAACACCGAATGGGCACTTAGAGCCTCGTGGAGCTTTACCCCCTCCTATCATCATGCGAACTGTTCCCACACCTATGCCCACCCCAAAGAGCTCCCAGTTTATGGATTCCATGCACACTTTTGCAGACTCAAGAAGAGGAAGCAACGCATCCATAGACCCATCAAATTACGACCTGAAGTCCTTGGTAGGATACCAGAATGATTCGTTCCATATTGAGTGGAGCGGGCCCATTTAGGGATGCATGAAAAATTCTGAATGTCTTCACAAATGTCAGAAAAATGATGTAAAATGTTTATGCTATCAGGGGCATTTGGGAGAGGGAAAATTCTGGGTTGTGTGGGCATTTGTGGATCATCTACAATGTCTGAAAACATTCTAGAGGTGTTTCAAAACATTTTGAGTTTGGTAAAATAGGTCTGAACGTTTGCTATATAGGTCTGGCTCTGCCCCCAGACTGCCCCAGCACTAATCAGATAATGCCTTGGTGTCTGTATTGATATCCAGCATTCAGTTCAAGCTTCTGCTACTAACCTACAAATGTACTCGATCTGCAGCCCCTCCTTACCTCTCTAGCCTCATCTCCCCTTACGTTCCTACCCGTAACCTCCGCTCTCAAGACAAATCCCTCCTTTCTGTACCCTTCTCCACCACCACCACCGCCAACTCCAGGCTCCGCCCTTTCTGCCTCGCCTCACCCCATGCGTGGAACAAACTCCCCGAGCCCATACACCAGGCCCCCTCCCTGCCCATCTTCAAATCACTGCTTAAAGCCCACCTCTTCAATGTCGCCTTCGGCACCTAACCTCTACACCTCTACCCAGGAAATCTAGACTGCCCCACCTTGACATTTCGTTCTTTAGATTGTAAGCTCCTTTGAGCAGGGACCGTCCTTCTTTGTTTAATTTGTACAGCGCTGCGTAACCCTGGTAGCGCTCTAGAAATGTTTAGTAGTAGTAGTAATAACTGCCTCTGACTAGTAGCGGCAGAGCTGGCCAGTGGGATATGACTAAGTAGGATCCTTCCTACCTACTTAAGTACAAGTACAGTGAAGAACAGTGGTTAAAACCTTTTAAATATCGACCCCTGTATTTTTAACATCTTTTACTGGAGGAACGAATGGAACAAAAGGCAAAGATTCGTATCAGAACTTAAGTTGAGGGGACAAAGCAAGGATTAACTGGAAGAACATTTGGGGACTCATTTTCAAAACAAAAAAATCGTCCAAAAAATGTCATAAGATGGCAGAAGGGCGTTTTTCTCTCAACAACATCCAAGGTGCAATTATCAACACCACGATTTTAAACATTTTGCTCCACAGCTCATCCAAATTTCAAGGGGGCACGATGGGGGCCTGTTTTGGGTGGGACATGCAATAATGGAACAAAATGAAAATATCTAGGGCCAAAATTAAGACTTTTTGGCTAGACATTTTTCAGTCACGACCAAAAGGAGCCCTTATTGACCTCCGGAGGGATTAAAGCATAACCCCCCTTACTTCCACAGTGGTCACTGACCCCTTCCAGGCCCCTAAGATATGACAGTGACAGGACATATCAGGCTCTATGACAGCTTCACAGATGATGGCAAGTCCTATTAGAGCGGTAAGCAGGTCCCAGGAGTAGCCTAGTGGTTAGTACAGTGGATCGTAGAGAAGGGGACCCAGGCCCTTATCCCACTCTAACTGTTACACTTATGGTGGAATGTGTGAGCCTTCCAAAATACACTAATTACCTGCTGTACCTACATGGAGAGCTATTGTAGTGGTGAACAGAGCAGTACAGTAGGTATTTTTCTGCTCCTGGAGCCAGGGCTCACAATACACTTCTACCCTAGCTGAGATAATATTTAACCGTCTCTCTGACCTCACGTGCAACTTTCTTTAAATTAGTCACCTTGCTTTCTAACTCCTCTTACCCTCTTTACTTTACCCTTCACTATCAATTAAAGTGTTCTATTACGTATTGTGTTGACATTGTAAGTAATGAACTACACCAGTGGTTCCCAAACCTGGTCCCTGGAGGCATCTCAGCCAGTCAGGTTTTCAGGATACCCACAATTTGCATGCAGTGGAGGAGTTACATGCAAATCTCTCTCATGAATATTCATTGTGGGTATCCTGAAAACCTGACTGGCTAGGATGCCTCCAGGACCAGGTTTGGGAACGACTGTACCATGCCATACTTTGTATTGTTAGTTGAATATTTTTACTGCTGTAATTGCCTCCTGCTCATGTTGATCTATTCTTACTGTACACCGCCTTGAGTGAACTCCTTCAAGATGTGTTTGTAGTCAGTCTACTAAGCATGATGGTCCCCCTCAGACATCCCAATGGCTGTTTCTTGTGCATTTTTCTCTTGGACATTTTGTTTTCCAGAATGGCCCCGAAAGAAAAATGCACTGAGCACAAAACATCAAGGGACAAGGGCAATTTTCGAAACCAAAGAGATAGAGGGTTTTCAGGTTCCAAACTGGCTGTGATCACCACTACTCAGTTTTTTTGACGTTTCTAGTAGAACGTCCAAAATCAGACTTAGGCGTTTTATCAAAAATGCTCCTCCCCATCCCCTTACAGTCACTGGGCAATCAGTTGCGTAAAGGCAGTGGGAAATGGAGAGGGACAGAGGAGGAACAGAGCACACTGTGTCGCTTGCTTACATCTTTTGTGCTCCGTTGAATAAATTCAATAATATGCATGGCAGCTGTAAAGATGGCTGTGCCGGGAGGCATTTGAGATGAGCACTTGGGCTTCTGGGCTAAGCTTTTTGGCCGAGGTTCAATGCCTTTCTTAAGAGAGCGGGCACGGCTGCGTCCTTTCTCCCCCGTTTCATTTTCCTGGCTTTGCTGAGTCAGCAGGTCTTGGAAAAAGAGCCGTTAGAACAAACGATGCCACCAGGGAAAGGAAGGAAAGACAAGCTTGAGAGAGCTGCTGACAGTATAACCAGTTCATAGTATATGGATGAGAGCCCAGAAAGAAAACAACTTGTGTGTAATTATCCGTGTAACGTGGGGGCTCAAAAAACAAAATAGCTTAAAGACCGGTGCCAGGCACAGCTCTGTAATTATCTGTGGAAGCACACAACCCACAGCCGAAAAGTGCCCATTTTAATAAAGACCCAGGACCACATGCAGCCAGAAGTTACAACAGAGAATCTGGATGCTCAGATCAAACATAAATCCTGACAGACACAGAATCTGTGGTGGGCTGACCCCCAAGGGTAACTGGATGGAAATACAGCTCAGAAATTGTAAAGCAGAATCAAGAATCACTGTGTATCTTTTAATAACCCCCCTCTCCCCCCCACCCCCACCCCTCACACAGCCTTTAGTATAGCCATGAGGTCCGATTAACTTGTCAGATTCCCTCCGCATCCTCAGGCAGCTGCAGTAGGAATTGCTCTGGAGCAAAAGGATTTCCCAGTTCTCTCTTTATTAAATGCTGCCAGTCATGAAATATCATTCACGCTGCTTACTTCTAAGCAGAGGGTCAGCCTTTTTCTAGGCCATTTTTGTCAGCCCTAAGCTTTGCTCAAGCTGCTTTGCATAGGTAACCCTTTCCTGCCCATATTGGTCATAGACGGGTTACTTTATTTAAAATATACAGTTTGTTAGAGGGTCCAGGTCAGGACCAGAAATTCACAGGGAGGGTGTTGGCAGGGGCAATGGAACATGTTTTTAATTGTGAGGACCAAACTAAGCTCTGTTCCTGCCCCTCCCTCTCAGGGCTACTGAGAGACTGGGTCGGGCCCCCCCCCCCCCCCCCCCCCCGAGGTCATCATCGTCATCGCTGCCCCCCTCTGTCCACCACTGGGCCGGGCCCCCCTGAATTCAAATCATAGTGCCTCACCTTGACCTCGCTCCGTGTGAAAGAAGCGCAGCAGCGGCAGTCTGCAGATCGCCTCCCTTCGGGCCTTCCCTCCCTGTGTCCCACGCTCACGCAAATTACATCAGACGAGGGCGGGACACAGGGAAGGAAAGCTCGAAGGGAGGCGATCTGCAGACTACCGCTGCTGCGCTTCTTTCTCATGGAGCAAAGTGGAGGTGAGGCGCTATGATTTGAATTCAGGGGGGCCCAGCCCGGTGGTGGACCGAGGGGGGGGGTGGGTGGAGGGGACTGTGGCGCCGGGCCCCCCTTGGAGGCCCGGGGAATTTTGTCCCCCCCCCCATGCCCCCCCCTCTCGGCGGCCCTGCTCCCTCTCCCCATGCTGATGCTGGGTGGGGCAAAATATTGGTAGGACCGTGGTCCCTGTGGCTCGCTTCATTCCGCCACCTATGGCTGTTGGCACTCAAGTGCAGGCTCTCTGTTGGCACTTAATAACTCAGTCCAGGCAAGAATTAGGGTTCTGACCCCACAAAATATACTTAAGAAATATAGTGCACTACTGCATGGGGCCATGGATCTGGGAGGGGTATAAGCAGGTCAGGGGTATACCCAGTGAATCACCAAATAAGTGCTAACAGACTGGTGTAATTCTTCAATTAATATAACAACAATATCCAACCAGCCTTATGTACAATTCAAAAAAGTGCAACCTGCCCCAATGTTCGTCAATACCAATGATATCTAAGGCAGTTAATGAGTAACCCGATGAAAGAAGTGCTAGACCACTAAGCAACAGAAATTTGCTGTGCTTTTTATAGTGGGACTATCTGCGGGTGCTCTTAAAAAATTAAAAAAGAAACAATAAAATTACTATTAATAGGTTTATTATATCCTGGTTACAGTAGTTTGTCAGTTGTAAAATCAAACATATAAATGGCAAGAGGCGTACTCACTCGCAAATGCGCAGTAGAGACCCTCTCTGTCCCGCCCCCGCGTCAATACGTGATGACGGGGGTGTGACAGAGAGGGAACCTGTGCACCTGCGAGTGAGGGAACCGCCGTCGCCACCGCTCACCCCACCCACCCTGAGTCGCCGCCGCCACCCACCCTCCACCCGGCCCGGGTACCTGGCTTCACTATTGAAACCGCCGGAACGCAGCACACAGCTCTTCTGAGCTGCCGTTGGCCTTCCTTAACTGCCTGTGTCCCGCCCTCGCCGACGTTACGTCACATGAGGGCGGAACACACGCAGAGAAGGCCGACGGCAACTCAGATGAGCTGTGTGCTGCGTTCCGGCGGTTTTGGATAGTGAAGCCAGATACCCGGGTGGAGGGGTGGCGGAGGGGACTCCGGGGGGGGGGGGGCGGCGGCGACTCCGGGGGGGGAGGGGCCTTTCAAACCCCCCCCCCCTTCCTTTACTAGCCCGTTTTTACGGGCTCAACGGCTAGTACTAGCATAAACCAGAATTGGAGCGCGTAAATTTAGGTGTGACTATTTATACCAGGTCAACGGCAGACATAAATGAATGCGTCTTAAGTGTGCCATGTAAAACAGTTGACTTATAGTATTGTATAAGTTGAATGCACATATTGGAGACACGCCCATACCCTCAAGCTCCACCCATATGTATGCCCCCCCCCCCCCCCTTGCAGTTATGTGCTATGGCACTAGAATAGCAAATAATTCACATACATGCATAAGGGGTGCTTTTCTGTGCACTTGCACACACAAGGGGAATGCAACTTCACACACCCAGTTATAGAATTGTTCTTCATTCTTCAGTAACGCAGTTTCACAGAAACTGAATTTCTGATGATTCGTGCTACCGTGTAACATGTGTAATGTGTTTGTTTGTCTCTATTCTCAGTCCAGCCTCCGCAGTTCTCCCTGCACACCATGGGGTACATACAGTAACTGGGGGAGCCGGCGCTCCAGCTGGAACAGCATGAGCAGGGCCCCAAGCCTCAAAAAGAAGAATCAGAAAGGGGAAAGAGAGTCTTTGCTCTCTGGTGAGGGGAAAGGGAGCACAGATGATGAATCAGATGACTGCAAGTCCAGCACTGTGAGCAGAGGGTCCCTCCTCCGTCGAGCTGAATCTCTCGATACCAGAGGTTCTTTGGACTTGCCTGAGCTTCTTCAGGTGCCCACCCTGCGAAACTCTGTCAGTATCAGTCCAATGACCATGGCACCTGCAGAATATCAAGACTGCAATGGCAAGATGATGCACGTACCCAGTGAATTCTTTATGCGTATCGACACACAGAAAGACGACCCACTGGACTACGACGATGACATGGAAGATGTAAGTTACCTCGTCAATGAGTGGATTGTTTTCTGTTTGTTCCCTATTTCCTTCTCTGGCCTGATTAGCTATTTCTAGGTGCTTTTTCACCCAAAAGACTTAGTGGTTTTGACTGAAGAAAAGTCAACCCACTAGAAACATGACAGCAACTTCAAACTATTCAAGTTTGTAGAACTAATATGTGGTGGCAGGGTTGGGAGACAGACAATTTATTATTGCAATCATCTGTGAAGATGGCTGTGTTGCTGTCTTCAGAAGTAAGTTGATTTATCACAGTTGCTCACCTAGCTATTGGCAATGGCTAACAACAAAATATTGACATTCAAGGATGAGTTGGCAAGATATGATTATGAAATGCCTGCCTTTTTACCCAACCTTAGAAGAGATGTCACTATTTGGGAGAGTATTCCTGAAGCTAGCCTCGGGTAGATTGGTATGGGATCCTTGGCCTTTCCTCTTTCATTTTGTCTAATTCCTCAGTTGTTTACAGGGACAAGTCCATTGGCCATGGCAAAAAGATTGTTTCCTTCTCCTAGTTATCAGCCCTGAATTTTGGTTGATCATCTCTTCCTACGTTGTGCAATGTGCTAAATAAAGTTGATTGAAATAAAGAGTGATGGCCAATCTGAGTGGCGTTAGAGCAGTGCAGCATCCCACCAATTCAGCTGAGGTTTTACACTGTCTTTCTATTTGGAGGTTGTGAACAAAAATGTAGAGCATGGTCAACTTGAACTTGAATTAGAGCTACATAATCTCATTTGTGGAGGAGTGGCCTAGTGGTTAGGGTGGTGGACTCTGGTCCTGAGGAACTGAGTTCAATTCCCACTTCAGGCACAGGCAGCTCCTTGTGACTCTGGGCAAGTCACTTAACCCTCCATTGCCCCATGTAAGCCGCATTGAGCCTGCCATGAGTGGGAAAGCGCAGGGTACAAATGTAACAAAAATAAAATAGATACTATTGGAGATTCTGCATGGAATGTTGCTATTCCACTAGCAACATTCCATGTAGAAGCCTGCGCGGCCACATTGGTGATCTGCAAGGGCCGACTTCTACATGGAATGTTGCTAGTGGAATAGCAACATTCCATGTAGAATCTCAAATAGTAGCAACAGTGGAGGAGTGGCCTAGTGGTTAGGGTGGTGGACTCTGGTCCTGAGGAACTGAGTTCGATTCCCACTTCAGGCACAGGCAGCTCCTTCCTTGTGACTCTGGGCAAGTCACTTAACCCTCCATTGCCCCAGGTACAAGGTACAAATAAGTACCTGTATATGTAAAACGCATTGAGCCTGCCATGAGTGGGAGAGCGTGGGGTACAAATGTAACAAAAATAAATTTGAGAGACTTATATCTGTCTTTGGGTTATGATCCTGCTCAATGGCTTAGATAGAGCTGAGATTGGTACAGAAATGAGGGGAGGAAAGATCTGAGCCTAAACCCAATCTTATGTTGACACCTTGTAGTTCATCCACGAATAGTACTGTAAATAGCTGTAGAGCAAATGGCAATCTGCAAGTCACAGTTAATCACTGCAGCATTTCATCTACATGTGAAAGGTGATATGGGAAAACACTGAAAAATTCTGGAGGCCCTGAAGTTACTGTCTATCGAAGGTCATATGGGCAGAAGTTTAGGTACAGTTTCTGCAAAGTAGGATGAGCAAAATAATTTACGGCCTTTGGCTTTTAAGATTTTGGTAGCTTCTCTCTCCATTACAACCTAAAAAAATTCAAATGTAATAGTTCAATATATGAAAGTATTTTAATGAAGACCCAGGGTTCTTACCAATGTAAGTAGCCTTCAATGCATCCCTATGAACATAACTTAAAGAAAATGGCCTTGTTTTAACATGCTCTATTAAATTTAATATTAAAGTGCCTTCAATTGATAGCTTAGAGGTTTTAATTAACATAGCACCATTCCATATTACCAATTCAGTAAGAGTCCCAGTGGGGAAGGCTTGGAGTAGAGAGTAGTAAAAAGCTGTTAATCCATAGACTTCAGGTTTTGCATAAGGTAATCACAGTCCCAGGCCACAAACAGCTAATTACTATTGATTTAGCATTTCATTAAAAAAAAGAGAAACATATTGTTTAATTAACTTTTTAAAACCCTGGTTTTAGATATCCCTAAAGTAATGCAGTCCATTCAGCACTGGGAAATATGTTTACACATTTTATCTCAAGATACCATGATAGCTTCACTGAGTCACATGGGATCTGTTGATATTTATTTATTTAAGTTACATTTGTACCCCGCGCTTTCCCACTCATGGCAGGCTCAATGCGGGCTTACATGGGGCAATGGACAGTTAAGTGACTTGCCCAGAGTCACAAGGAGCTGTGCCTGAAGTGGGAATCGAACTCAGTTCCTCAGTTTCCCAGGAGCAGAGTCCACCACCCTAGCCACTAGGCCACTCCTCCACTGTTGCTACTATTTGAGATTCTACATGGAATGTTGCTATTCCACTAGCAACATTCCATGTAGAAGTCGGCCCTTGCAGATCACCAATGTGGCCGCGCAGGCTTCTGCTTCTGTGAGTCTGACGTCCTGCACGTATGTGCAGGACGTCAGACTCACAGAAACAGAAGCCTGCGCAGCCTTCTACATGGAATGTTGCTAGTGGAATAGCAACATTCCATGAAGAATCTCCAAAAGTAGCAACATTCCATGTAGAATCTCAAGTAATAGCAACATTCCAGAATCTCAAATAGTAACAACATTCCATGTAGAATCTCCAATAGTAGCAACATTCCATGTAGAATCTCCAATAGTATCTATTTTATTTTTGTTACATTTGTACCCTGCGCTTTCCCACTCATGGCAGACTCAATGCAGCTTACATGGGGCAATGGAGGGTTAAGTGACTTGCCCAGAGTCACAAGGAGCTGCCTGTGCCTGAAGTGGGAATTGAACTCAGTTCCTCAGTTCCCCAGGACCAAAGTCCACCACCCTAACCACTAGGCCACTCCTCCACTGTTGCTACTATTTGAGATTCTACATGGAATGTTGCTATTCCACTAGCAACGTTCCATGTAGAATCTCCAATAGTATCTATTTTATTTTTGTTACATTTGTACCCTGCGCTTTCCCACTCATGGCAGGCTCAATGCGGGCTTACATGGGGCAATGGAGGGTTAAATGACTTGCCCAGAGTCACAAGGAGCTGTGCCTGAAGTGGGAATCGAACTCTCCCAGGAGCAGAGTCCATCACCCTAACCACTAGGCCACTCCTCCACTCTAAGCTAATGGGACTTTTCTTCTTGGTAAACGACCCAGGTTTTCAGTACATCTGTCAACAGGTCATGGAAGCAAGACTTTGCATGACTCTTATGAAGGAGGGGAGTAGGAATGGAAGATGAAGATTAGTAAAGTATAGTACAAGTTTTGTAACATTAGGTCTTTGCACATTTCTACCAAAGCTAAGGAAAATACTATCCAAGAGGCATGCAATCATAATCCTATCATAATATCATTACATGCCTGCCAACTCATCAGAAAGATCGCATTATCCTTATTTCTCATGTGATTTCCACCCCAGGGCTCTGGGCAGAGGGTCTCTAACTTTAAAGTTCAAACACAATAACATGGGAAAAATTTGACATGTCAAGTGCATTGTCTGTTTTAAGTCAAATTGGCATAGATGGATATCATCTCTAAACTTCTCACTTGTAGATCTTATGAGTTTTAAAATCATGTCCGTGGAGGCTCCAGTGTGAGGTTCTACGAGGACTGCCTTTGTCACCCATGTTGTTTAATGTTCTCATGAGATCTCTAGGCTAAATACTTTGCCGGTCTGGCTAAAAAGTCTTGATTTATGCAGATGATATCACAGTTTTCCTTTCTGTGCTGTCATCTGCAGCTCAGATGTCGCAGAAGGTAGTTGGTCGTTTGAACCTCCTAGAGCGTTGGATTGAGGGGCATCTTTTTGAAATTAAATAAGGGCAAAACAAAGTTTTTATTAATAGGACAGGAAGATGACACATGGAATGACAATATACTACAAACTGAGTGGTCCTGATTTTAAATTTGAAGCTACCACTAACTTTTCCTCCTCAAATCTATCTCTTCAAAAACTCTATGAACAACCACACGAACTATAGATGTCCTCTCCACATTGCACAACACTATTGTAACCCCACCAAAATGTAAATTGTAAGCCACTTTGAACTGAAATTTGTTTTTGGATAATAGTGGGATACAAGAAGTAGTCTGACAATGGATAAGCAGGTGAATGTGATGGTAAACAGGACTTTCCTAATGTTAACACGATGACATAGAATAAGAAGCTCCAGAGCAGTCCGGTTAAGTACAAGGGTTCCAGACCGAAATTTCACTTACACACAGTGGCGTAGCTACGTGGGGGCAGCGGGGGCCTGGGCCCCCCCCCAAATGTGCTCTGGGCCCCTGGTTTGGCTGGCAGGGGGTCCCAACCCCCGCCAACTGAAGTCTTCATCCAGCACCACTGCATTGCCTGCCCTACTCCCTCTCACGTCTGGCACGCTCCTTTTAGCGAAATTGAGAATGCTCAGTTTCACTAAAAGGAGCACGCCTGACATGAGGGGAAGAGAGAGCAGCACAAGCAATGCAGCAGAGACGGAGACTAGCGCTGGATGAAGGCTTCGGCTGCTGGGGATTGGGGACCCCCGCCAGCCAAGATCTGTTAACAGCGGCAGCAGTGGGTGGAGAGGAGCAGGGCGGCGAGGTGGCAGAGGGGGCAGCAAAGTGGAGGAGGAGGGAGAGGGGGTGGGGGCCGTCAGCCCAAAATGTGTCCCCCACCTTGGGCTCTGGCCCCCTCCCACCTCGAGATCTGGCTACGCCCCTGCTTACACATAACTGAAGTGACCATATTCAAAGCATTATGTCAGTAACCAATGCAGCATAAATTATTTATTACTGTAATTGGACAGTGAACAGTTTTCCATCACTGCTAAATGTTGTAAAGGATAGACAATTTTCTAAATAAGATCAATAACGCATAAATAAAACTTTTAACGCACAAGTAATGCTTTTTAATTGGAGGAAAAAAAGCTATAATTGTTTTCTGTATAGTGTGGTTTATCAATTTGTGTTGTAGACAAGGTCCATAGGTCATAATAATGTTCGTAACTCTGGCACCCTAGATGTCCAAGCTGTGTAATGCAGCAGCAAATGTCACAGTGGCTCTTGCTTCACGCTCGCTGCCAGCTGCGTCTCCAGCATCCTCAGCCGCAGACTGCAACTCTGAGCAACTGTCAGCATGGTTTATGTCTGCAGGTCGTCATCAACTGCCACATAGCAATCGAACTCCTCGGCTGTCACTCCAGCCTCTGTCCTCTCTCTCCTTCCTTGGCTCACAGCTTGTGAAGCACTGCTGTGTGGCTCACGCAGCATTAGAACTTCACAGGGCTGGGAGTGAAAGAGGGAGGGTGCACCAAAAATGGAGTAAATCTAAATAAATAGCAAAGGACATCCTCAACTGCCATCGCGGAGGCATAGTGAAGGACATCCTTCACCCACACTGTAAAAAAAAAAAGACAAAAGTTTTTAAAGTTGTTTTTTTTTTCGGGGTGGGAGGTGATTAGTGACCACTGCAAGCCTTTTTCCATTCAGGTAGTGCATCAGTTAGTCCACTGCAGTGCCCCCTAGGGTGCCCGGTTGGTGTCCTGGCATGTCAGGGGGACCAGTGCACCACAAATACTGGCTCCTCCCATCTCCAAATGACTTGGATTTGGTCATTTTTGAGATGGGCGTCCTCGGTTTCCATTATCGCTGAAAACCGGGGATGACCATCTCTAAGGTCGACCTAAATGTTGAGATTTGGGCGTCCTCGACCGTATTATCAAAACGAAAGATGGATGCCCATCTTGTTTCGATAATACGGGTTTCTCTGCCCCTTCACCGGGACGTCCTTAGAGATGGTCATCCCCCTTCGATTATGCCCCTCTATGCCATACTTTGTATTGTTATTTGAACATTTTGACTGCTGTAATTGTCTATTGCTTGTTTGACTTATTCCTGCTGTACACCGCCTTGAGTGAATTCCTTCATAAAGATGGTAAATAAAGCCTAATAATACATAAATAAATAAAAGTACTCTGTGAATGGGGTTTACATACTTGGCATCTGTGGCTTGGAATGCACATCCATATCAAATTAGGAAACTTCAGAATTATTTACTTTGCAAGATGCTAAAGGCTTTTTATTTAAAAAAATATTTGAATGTTTGATGGTATTTTCCTGATGTTCTTCCCAGGGTTCTTTTATATCTCATAATCTATATAGAACTATACGGTATAGGTGGAATATAATAATATTTTGTAATATAATGTAAAGTGAGAAAAATACTATCTTTTTTAGTTGCTTATGTACGAACAGAAGCAGCTAAAAATAGTTTTTGCACTTTCCTGTGTTATTGTTGTGTTTGAACTCTAAACTTAAGGAGACTTTCTGCACAGACCCCTGGGGAGTCTCTTTCCCATCCATTAGTGAGCCTCATTGGTAGGACATTTGAAAAGGAAAAGGGAAATGGGACTTGATATACCTCCTTTCTGTGGTTTTTGCAACTACATTCCAAGTGGTTTATATAGTATATACAGGTATTTATTTGTAACTTGGGCAATGGAGGGTTAAGTGACTTGCCCACAGTCACAAGGAGTTGCAGTGGGAATTGAACCCAGTTCCCCAGGATCAAGGTCCACTGCACTAACCACTAGGCTACTCCTCCACTAGCAACATTCCATGTAGAATCTTCAAATAGTAACAACATTCCATCTAGAATCTCAAATAGTAGCAACATTCCATGTAGAATCTCAAATAGGGAAAGGGAAATTGGACTTGATATACCTCCTTTCTGTGGTTTTTGCAACTACATTCAAAGTGGTTTATATAGTATATACAGGTATTTATTTGTACCTGGGGCAATGGAGGGTTAAGTGTCTTGCCCAGAGTCACAAGGAGCTGCAGTGGGAATTGACCCCAGTTCCCCAGGATCAAGGTCCACTGCACTAACCACTAGGCTACTCCTCCAAAGCCTAAATCAAGGCTAACCTAGGAACATGAACATAGAAATATAGAAAATGACGGCAGATAAAGGTCATATGGCCCATCCAGTTGGCCTATCCATATTATCCACTATCTCTTCCTCCCCCTAAGAGATCCAACATGCTTTCTTGAATTCAGATATAGTCCTCACCTCCACCATCTCCACCAGGAGATGCCAAGTGCGGTGGCCTTCTTGTGTATTGGGACTGAGGGTTGCCCCAGAGATAGATACATAACCAAGAAGTGTGTCTATGGCCAAATTTACACTTCTACACCCCCAACTTTCTCATGGAACATAGACTATAAAGGATCCCTCTAGTGAACGTAAAGGTGAACGGGAGGTGGTGGAGATGAACGTAAAGGTGAACAGGAGGAGGTGGTGGAGATGAAATCTGTAACGGAATTCAAAAATGCATGGGATAAACATAAAGGAATCCTGTTCAGAAGGAATGGATTCTCAGAAGCTTAGCAAAGATTGGGTGGCAGCACCGGTGGCTGGGAGGTGGGGCAAGTGCTGGGCAGACTTCTACGGTCTATGCCCCGAAAATGGCAAGGATAAATCAAGGTCAGGTATACATATAAAGTAGCACATATGAGTTTATCTTGTTGGGCAGACTGGATGGACCGTACAGGTCTTTATCTGCCCTCATCTACTATGTAAACCTTTAAGATGGACAAATAATTAGTAGACACAGTAAGGAAATAGGCAGAAAGAGAACTGGAGGCAATCTTTAGCTTTAAGATGAAAACATCCTTTAATGGGCACTCCAGTAGTGAATAATTATGTAGAAAATGAGAATGATTCAAAAGTGCAAGGTAAATTGTGCATAAAATCAATGTAAAGTGGTTTCAACAAGTATCATAAACCCTTCAGCAAAGAAAAGGTTGTGGGTCTCTCCGTTGGGTAGCTTCTCGTATGTCAGATGCCATTGTTGTACTCTCTCACTCCTACAGTATAACAGCAAATGCTCTTTACTCCTTATGCCGTTGCCTTAGAAGTTTTTCTCTCTCTCTCTCTCTCCCTGACCTGCCCTGTAGATCTTTTATCTTCCTCAGTAAGTTGTTGTATTATGTTGGGACAAAGGTTAAGCCCTGTGGTTCTCCTTATATCTTAGTGTCTGTGCTTTTATCCCTTTATAGTGGTAGATACAGCACTCAGGGAACACCGATAAACCAGCAAAAGAGAGTTTAAGTTTTGCTCGTGTCTAACAGGTTAGGGAGGGTGGGTGTCTGTCTCCAACTTATGTCCCTTCCCCATTTGGGACAGTCTGTTGTCAACAGCTTCACTTGGTTTTCTCTCTGACTGAGGTTCGGGATCAGGGCCGCCGAGAGACTGAGCCGAGCCTGGAGCAGGGCCACCGCCGCCAGGCTCCCCCCCCCCCCCCCAAGGATCATTGTTGCTGCCACCACCAGGCCTCCCCCCAGGGTTATTGTGACTGCTGCTGCCGCCAGGCCCCCCCGGGCCCCCTCCCCCGGATCATCATCATCATCGTTTTTGCCGCCACCAACCCCCCCCCCAATGATTATTGCTGCCACCACAGCCGCCGGCCCCCCCAAGGATCTGCCACCCCACTCTCCCCGATGGCTGCTGCCGCCCGCCCTAGGTACCTTGGCTGGCGGGGATCCCAAGGCCCCGACAGCAGAAGAGTTCGTCCCTCCAGCGCTGCTGTTCTTCTTTCTGCCGCATGGCCTTCCTCTGCGGCTGCTTTTTCTCTCAGATCACGCATGTGTGGCCTGAGGGAAAAAGCAGCCGCTGGGGAAGGCAAAGCGGCAGACTGTGAAGAAGAGCAGCCTTTTGTGTCTTCTCCTCTAGGTCCTCCCCAGCCTCCAAGGGGGGCCCAGTGCTGGAGTTTTCTCTCTCCTACTCCTGTTGGGACACGATCACCCAGGTCCCGTCAGGAGCAGGAGAGAGAGAGAGACCCCGGTGCCATTGCCCCATGTAAGCCACATTGAGCCTGCCATGAGTGGGAAAGCGCAGGGTACAAATGTAACAAAAATAAAATAGATACTATTGGAGATTCTACATGGAATGTTGCTACTATTGGAGATTCTACATGGAATGTTGCTATTCCACTAGCAACATTCCATGTAGAAGGCTGCGCAGGCTTCTGTTTCTGTGAGTCTGATGTCCTGCACGTACGTGCAGGACGTCAGACTCACAGAAGCAGAAGCCTGCGCGGCCACATTGGTGATCTGCAAGGGCAGACTTCTACATGGAATGTTGCTAGTGGAATAGCAACATTCCATGTAGAATCTCAAATAGTAGCAACAGTGGAGGAGTGGCCTAGTGGTTAGGGTGGTGGACTTTGGTCCTGGGGAACTGAGGAACTGAGTTTGATTCCCACTTCAAGCACAGACAGCAACTTGTGACTCTGGGCAAGTCACTTAACCCTCCATGCATTGAGCCTGCCATGAGTGGGAAAGCGAGGGGTACAAATGTAACTAAAATAATAAATAAATAAATAAATCCATGCAGTGTGGTGTTCTCTTTGAGAGGCTAAGGGATAGACTCAGTAGCAACTTCAGGAATATTTCTTCATGGAAAGGGTGATGGATGCATGGAATAGCCTCATGGGGAAGGTGATGGAGGGAAAATATGATAATTAAAAACAATTGTAACAAACACTGTTATGAAAATGTGAGAGGAAATCCAAAGATCAACTTGGGTCTTTCTGGCACCTCATCAGTAACGGAGCCAGGCAGATTAGATGGTCCTTGAGCTGTGTTATCCTAGGTTTCTAAGTTTCCACAAGACAGGTTCGCAAAATAAAAACTGCAAATACATTGCAATTATAAAGTCTGATATTACCTATGTAATAAAGTTTATAAAATGTTCATAGCAGCATGTGCTAGATGCTGGAATATTTATATTACAGTACTAATGGAAGTTCAGTGGAGTGGAGGAGTGGCCTAGTGGTTAGAGCACTAGGCTTGATATCCAGAGGTGGCTGGTTCAAATCCCACTGCTGCTTCTTGTGATCTTGGGCAAGTCACTTCACCTTCTGTTGCCTCAGGTACAAAATTAGATTGTAAGCCAGACAGGGAAATACCTAGAATAACTAAATGCAAATCCCCTTAAGCTGCTACTGAAAGGTGTGAGCAAAATATAAATAAAATAAATTATCCACAAACCTATTTAACTAGGGTGCAGTGTAACAAATAAATAAAGGAGAATAGCTTTAAGACAAAGAAAAGTATTCAGGGCTGTAATACTTAGAATTTCTTTGATTTTTTTCCCTTCTTTTGATCTGAATGTCTTTCTCATTCACTAGAGTTACTGCTACAGGATCCGTAAGATACTGGAGCCGTACAAGCCGGAATGGTGTAAGGCGCATGAAGACTGGTCCCTCTATACATTCTCCCCCCAGAATGGGTACGATATGAATAAATGAGCAAGCAGGAATTGTTGGGCCATGTGAGAAGCAGGAAACATTAGCTAACAATTCAGAATATGATGTTATGGTTCTATTCTTATGGTCACCTTCGTTCTGATATGGCCTCCAAGAAATATGAAGGTTGATGGAGCTTGTATCTTTTGCTCGTCGGAGGGGGAGTTCAGGGCAAAAGTCAGGATAGGACCCTGGAGTTTGAAGTTGACAGCTCCTCCTAATTTTCACTCAAAAATGTTCTCACCCTGCACATTCAGAGGGGAGATAACTAAGAATCATTTTATTGCTGTTGAGTTTATAATTGACAGCTGGAGGTAGATCAGAGATGGTAGGATACTAGATCATAACGTTAAAAATGGCACCTCTGAGGGTCATCACTAACCACTCAGAATCCAGATCCCACACTCAACCTCCATTTTGTATTTGCAGGTTTCCAAATTGAATTTTGCTGTTTATTTTCTGTTGTTCTTTTAAATTCAGATTCAGTTGTACCAGTTGGGATTTTAATGGCAATTAATCTGTACCGTAGAACCATAAAAATTGTTTTGATCCCATTTGTGTCTAAATAGACAATCTACTACTACTTATCATTTCTAAAGCGCTACTAGACGTACGCAGCGCTGTACACTTGAACATGAAGAGACAGTCCCTGCTCTACAGAGCTTACAATCTAATTAGGACAGACAAACAGGACAAATAAGGGATAAGGACAAAAAGTAGCAAGATTCCGGAATCCCAAAGGGTAGCAAGATTCCGGAATCCCAAAGACTGCTACTACTACTTATCATTTCTATAGCGCTACTAGACGTACGCAGCGCTGTACACTTGAACATGAAGAGACAGTCCCTGCTCTAAAGAGCTTACAATCTAATTCGGACAGACAAACAGGACAAACAAGAGATAAGGGAATATTAAAGTGAGGATGATAAAATAAGGGTTCTGAACATGTGAATAAGGGTTAGGAGTTAAAAGCAGCATCAAAAAAAAATTTCTAGCGATTGTCTTGTACATGCAACTAAGCTTGGGTTAAGAACAGAAAAACACGAATGTGCCATGCTGGTTCAGATCAAAGGCCCATCAAGTCCAGCTTCCCATATCTGACGATGGCCAATGTAGGTCTGCTGGAAGTATGTGGCAGATCCTAATGGGACTATCCATTCCTTGTTGTAATGGGTGGGGGGTGATTTTATAAGGGTTTTTCCACTAAACGGCTATTGTACATGTGAAAATGGCTTTTATAAAATCGTGCAGCCATATACACATGCTGAAGCGATCATGTTACATATATGAATACTGCACACAGGCATTCCTGGGGACATCATTTAGGGGCCATTTTACTAAAGGGTTTGCTGCGTGCCAATCCGGAACTACACCGGAGCCATGGAGGTCGTTCCCCCCCCCCCCCCCACACACACACACACACCAGGGCCGCTGAGAGACTGGACTGGACCCGGAGCAAGGCTGCCCCCGGGGCCCCATCCCCGCCGCCGCCCCCCCCCCCCCCAAGGTCATCGTCATCATCGTCGCCATCCCCCTCCGTCCACCACAGGGCTGGGCCCCCCTGAATTCAAATCATAGCACCTCACCTCAACCTCGCTCCGTGTGAAAGAAGCACAGCAGCGGCAGTCTGCAGATAGCCTCCGGGCCTTCCCTCCCTGTGTCCTGCCCTCACGCAAGTTATGTCAGCATCAAAAACACCCGCTGACGCTAGCGCAGGCCCCATTTAACCGCAGCTTAGTAAAAGACCCACTAGGCAGAGAAAGGGCAGAGTTGCAAAGTGTGTTTGCATTTTATAAAATCTGCAAGTACACATATACCCCCACATTCTATCCACGGCGCCCATAATTACGTACGCAAATTTTGGGCATTCACCCAATTTGCACGCTGAGTAATGAGCCATTAACTAGCAATAATTGGATGCACACAAACCAATTACTGCAGTTAACTGGCTCCAATTAGAATTTGCGCGTGCATCTTGCTAAATGCTGTTCTACAAGAAAGCGTCCACAAATCTTTTACCGCATAACTAAAAGGGGGCTTGGCCATGGGTGGGTCAGGGACATTCGCTAAAGATGCACGCAGTGTTATTTAATTCGGGGGTCTATGCCGAACTTAGGCGTGAGAATTTACAAAAAAAAAAAAACTAAAACTTTTTTTGCTAGCCTGTATGCCAGCCTGAAATGTCATACCAGCTCCTTGACAGCAGTATGCAGGTCACTGGAGCAGTTTTTAGTGGGTACAGTGCACTTTAGCCAGGTGGACCCAGGCCCATCCCCCCCTCTACCTGTTACACTTGTAATGTTGAGCCCTCCAAAAAACCCCAAAACCCACTGTACCCACATGTAGGTGCCACTCTTCACCCCTTAGGGCTATGGTAATGGTGTAGAGTTGTGGGGAGTGGGATTTGGAGGGCTCAGCACCCAAGGTAAGGGTGCTATGCACCTGGAAGCTATTTTTGGGTTTTTTTTCTAAATTTTTTTTACGTGCCCCCTAGGGTGCCTGCTTGGTGTCCTGGCATGTCAGGGGGGCCAGTGCACTACAAATGCTGGCTCCTCCCTCGACCAAATGCCTTGGATTTCGCCGGGTTTGAGATGGCCGGGCCCGGTTTCCATTACGGCTGGAAAACGAAGCTGGGCCATCTCATGTAAACCCGGTGATCCTGCAATAAACCTGGTGAGCGATTTGGTCGGCGCCTAGCATATTTCGAAAATATGCTTGGCTCCGCCTCTTCACGGAGCTGGCCCCGAAGATGGCCGGCCATCGGTTTGGCCGGCGCGGTTCGATTATGCCCCCTCTATGTTATTTGAATTATGAATTACTGCACAGGGTCAGCCTATCATTCTAGGCTAGCCGTCAAATTTACGTCCCTTATCTACTACAGCTACAAGTATGTTTCTTTGAAATATTTTGAGAAGACTGTACCCTAGAGTCCTGTTCATTTTCCAATAGCTTCTACAATGGATACAGAACGGGAGAATTCTTTTCTGAAGACAATACACCTAGTAACCAGGATAAACAATACTTCTTGACCTGCTGTAGCAGTTATGCATAGGAACGGTGATAATCCTCATGGGGTCTCTGGGTAAATTATGTTTGCTTTGGTCAATCTGGCTCTTGAATGACATCTTCCTCTCTCTCTCCCTCTCACCAGTTTCCGTGCCATGTGCCAGAAAGTTATTGCACACAAGATGTTTGACCATGTGGTTCTTGTCTTTATCTTCCTGAACTGCATCACCATCGCCCTGGAGAGACCCAATATTGAACCAATCAGCACGGTAATATCTCACACAGTACTTTCCTTGAGCCCTCTTCTCAAAAAGTGAAAGGATGTTGGCTTACAAGCAAAATGTGATGAGAGGGGTACATGTGGCTGCCTACTTTACTACTACTACTTATCATTTCTATAGCGCTACTAGACGTACACAGCGCTGTACACTTGAACATGAAGAGACAGTCCCTGCTCAACAGAGCTTACAATCTAATTAGGACAGACAAACAGGACAAACAAGGGATAAGGACAAAGAGTAGCAAGATTCCGGAATCCCAAAGACTACTACTACTACTTATCATTTCTAAAGCGCTACTAGACGTACACAGTGCTGTACACTTGAACATGAAGAGACAGTCCCTGCTCAACAGAGCTTACAATCTAATTAGGACAGACAAACAGGACAAACAAGGGATAAGGACAAAGAGTAGCAAGATTCCATGCAGAATCCCAAAGAGTAGCAAGATTCCAGAATCCCACAGTAGCAGGATTCTGTGCAGAATCCCAAAGAGTAGCAAGATTCCGGAATCCCAAAGACTACTACTACTACTTATCATTTCTAAAGCACTACTAGACGTACACAGCGCTGTACACTTGAACATGAAGAGACAGTCCCTGCTCAACAGAGCTTACAATCTAATTAGGACAGACAAACAGGACAAACAAGGGATAAGGACAAAGAGTATCAAGATTCCATGCAGAATCCCAAAGAGTAGCAAAGATTCCGGAATTCCAAAGACTACTACTACTACTACTACTTATCATTTCTAAAGCACTACTAGACGTACACAGCGCTGTACACTTGAACATGAAGAGACAGTCCCTGCTCAACAGAGCTTACAATCTAATTAGGACAGACAAACAGGACAAACAAGGGATAAGGACAAAGAGTAGCAAGATTCCATGCAGAATCCCAAAGAGTAGCAAGATTCCAGAATCCCACAGTAGCAGGATTCTGTGCAGAATCCCAAAGAGTAGCAAGATTCCGGAATCCCAAAGACTACTACTACTACTACTACTTATCATTTCTAAAGCACTACTAGACGTACACAGCGCTGTACACTTGAACATGAAGAGACAGTCCCTGCTCAACAGAGCTTACAATCTAATTAGGACAGACAAACAGGACAAACAAGGGATAAGGACAAAGAGTAGCAAGATTCCATGCAGAATCCCAAAGAGTAGCAAAGATTCCGGAATTCCAAAGACTACTACTACTACTACTACTTATCATTTCTAAAGCACTACTAGACGTACACAGCGCTGTACACTTGAACATGAAGAGACAGTCCCTGCTCAACAGAGCTTACAATCTAATTAGGACAGACAAACAGGACAAACAAGGGATAAGGACAAAGAGTAGCAAGATTCCGGAATCCCAAAGAGTAGCAAAGATTCCGGAATCCCAAAGACTACTATTACTACTTATCATTTCTATAGCGCTACTAGACGTATGCAGCGCTGTACACTTGAACATGAAGAGACAGTCCTTGCTCAACAGAGCTTACAATCTAATTAGGACATACAAACAGGACAAACAAGGGATAATGACAAAGACTAGCAAGATTCCGGAATCCCAAAGAGTAGCAAGATTCCGGAATCCCAAACAGTATTACTACTACTTATCATTTCTGTAGTGCTACTAGAAATTCGCAGCGCTGTACACTTGAACATGAAGAGACAGAGCTTACAGTCTAATTAGGGCAGACAAACAGGACACATAAGGGATAAGGACAAAGAGTAGCAAGATTCCGGAATCTCAAAGAGTAGCAAGATTCCGGAATCCTAAAGACTACTACTACTGCTTATCATTTCTATAGCGCTACTAGACGTACGCAGCGCTGTACACTTGAACATGAAGAGACAGTCCCTGCTCGACAGAGCTTACAATCTAATTAGGACAGACAAACAGGACAAACTTTGTTTCATTGTCCACATTTCTGGTTCTCTCTTCATTTCTTTGCGATGAAGGATCCTCTTTGTCTATCCCGTGCCTTCTTTGAATTTCTAGTGTCAATGCAGGTCTGGCTTGAACCTGGGTGTACTTTAGAAAAATGATCTCACATTATATCCCACATTGTTCACACAGGGAAACAACCGCTGCAGACCAGTGAATTGCCCTGCAATTTGAAGTTAATGCTACCAATTATAACCACAGGAGGCAGACCTTTTATTCCAAAAATTGTAAAAACATAGGGAGAAAAACTAAAAGGAGCAGCAAGAATAAGGTCGAAAGAAGAGGAAGAAATAGAGCCCAGAACAAAGCAGATGTGCTGCTAACATGTTGCCAATAACCAGGATCCTCAGCTGATTCTGTAAATTTATACTTTGTTACTTCAACGAAGTCTTCCTTCATTAACAACATTGTACCTAAATTATGGGGCGGGCTTAAAAAGGTTCCAGATGATAAGAAAGCAAGACAATACTGTGGAAAATTAATATGGATTTGTATATCCTATCAATAAAAAGCAATATTAACTTTTTTGCAGTTTTGTCTTTCTTGTCTGTTACAATCTGAATTTCAGCTCACAGCAATGGCGTAGCCAAGGGTGGGCCCAGGTGGGCCCAGGCCCATCCACTTTGGGTTCAGGCCCACCCAATAGCAGCACACCTCTAATGTGGCTGGCAGGAATTCCCAAGCCCCACCAGCCAAAAACTCCCAACTGTCCCTCCTGCATACCTTTTAAATAGCAGATCTTTGCCTGCTACAAGCAGCGACTGATACATATTGTTCGCACCGGCCCTGCAGCCTTCCCTCTGATGTATGCGGGGGAGGGGGATGTTTGAGAGACCATATGGCATGCAGGCAAGAGAGAGAGAGACCAAATTACTTTTGGGACAAGGCGGAGTTCTTCTGCCCACCCATCTTGGGCCTAGGCCCACCCAAAATTGGGTATCTGGCTACACCCCTGTCTCACAGTGATAAAGCTATTCTGAGGAGAGGAAGGAGGCACCAGGACCCCACTGCTAAAGTGAGCCCCCTCCCCCCCCCCCGGCACCTGTATCAGACCATGCCTAAGCAGCCCAGCAACCTCACACATTGAGTCAATTCCCCTACTGGCCTCTCCCAGCCCTCCCCCACAGAAGTGATCACGGGTAGGGTTACCATATGTCCGGATTTACCCGGACATGTCCTCTTTTTGAGGACATGTCAGGGCAACCGGGCAGCTTTTGCCAATCTGCCTGTTTGTCCGGATTTCTGGACAAACGGGCAGGCTGGTGGGCGGGCTGTCCTAGGAATGCCCGTTTGTCCAGAAATCCGGACAAACAGGCAGATTGCTAGCCTCCCCTCCCCTGCATGCATCCTTCCTGTTGGTGATCTCGGCGCCAATTCAAAATGGAGGCCGAGAGTTGACGTGACCCTCGCGAGACTTCAACTCTGGGCAGCCATTTTGAATCGGCACCGAGATCACCAACAGGAAGGATGCATGCAGGGCAGCGCTCCGGGTAGGAAAGAGGGGGCTTTTTCCTGCACCGAAGAGGTCATTAGACCCCTAGGGCAGTAGTAAGGTACGGGGAGGGAAGTGACGGGGAGGGGGGGTGACGGGGTGTGTGACAGGGGGGAGGGGAAAATGTGACAGGGGGTGGAGCGAGGACGTGAAAGGGGGCGGGTGGGGTGTGAATGGGGGTGGGGTGTGGGGCGGGGCGTGGCCTGTGTCCTCCTTTTTGGGGGACAAAATATGGTAATCCTAATCATGGGAGATTGAAGGGGAATTTCCACTTCGGTGGATTGGGGGGGGGTGGGGGTTCCATCATGGGCTCACAATAGATCTTGAACAACTTTAGCTGAATGTCACTTCCATTCTTTTGGGCTGAAGTCTGAGATTTCCAACATCTTCTCTTATTTTTAACAGGAAAGAATATTTCTGAGTGTCTCCAATTATATCTTCACTGCCATTTTTGTCGCCGAGATGACTGTTAAGGTAAATAATTATTACTGATGTTAGTTTCCCAGCAATAACACATTGATTATCAAACAGACCTAGAGTAGAGATGAGATTCCTTGAAATCTGAGTGGCTCAACCTGTATATCAAAACCCAAAGTTATATCTCATGAGACTTGCCGGTACAGGCCACAAGCTGAAGGCTGTTGGGAAAACAGAAGTAAAATGCAGAACAGTTGCAGCAGTGTTTTTATTAAGGTTTTCAAAACATAATACAGTAAAACAAACAAAAACAACAATCTATGGCAAACAAGCAAAAGTAAAAATCAGAACAACATTATCCCCGTTCCATGACAATACCTCTGGACAAATTACCTAGATGCGGGAAGACAAGTTGTGCTATTGGGTTCCTGACAATAGAGATCCAACCGGGCCCAAGTCCTCAAAACCGACTTAACATTGTGATGCCAGAGCTTGATTCTTAGTCCCAGGCGTAATGGTGCAGGTACGAGCTTTGGTTCTGCTGCACTCCCTGCTATAGAAACAGAGAAGGAAATGCTGAAAGCTAGAATGTATATCACGATCATCTCCCAAACATTCACTCTTTTACATTCTATAAGTATATTCAATCTGCTTCCAAACATATGTTAAAGAAACCTTTTCTTTACGGGGATCATCAGAATCTTCATCAGCAATCCCTTACGGGCACAGCGCCCCCCATACTTAGGGCGCCGTGAAACTCCTCATAGATCAACCCAATATTATCCGTCTACCCTGACGAAGAATTTCGAAACCTGGCCACGTTGGCGGAGGTTTGGCTCGTTTGCAAAAATTGCTGCTAAAAAGCTAAGAACTTTGTGACTTATAAGTAAAAGTGAAAAGTCTAGTACTTGTTTAAATTGCTAAGTGAAAATTATGAAGAGTTAAAGGAAAGAAAAGAAAAAAAACGGATAATATTGGGTTGATCTATGAGGAGTTTCACGGCGCCCTAAGTATGGGGGGCGCTGTGCCCGTAAGGGATTGCTGATGAAGATTCTGATGATCCCCGTAAAGAAAAGGTTTCTTTAACATATGTTTGGAAGCAGATTGAATATACTTATAGAATGTAAAAGAGTGAATGTTTGGGAGATGATCATGATATATATGGAAGGATCCCCACCAGTGGCGTTCCTAGCCTCAACGGCACCCCCCCCCCCCCCCCCCCGCGAAATGACACCCCCCCCGGGTGCACGCCGCTGCGGGGGGTGCCGCAGTGCGCGCCTGTCTGCTCCCAGTTCGCTACGCTCGCTAAATTCTCTCGTTCGCTGCAGCTCCCTCCCTCTGCCCTGGAACAGGAAGTAACCTGTTCCAGGGCAGAAGGAGGGAGCTGCTGCAGCGAACGAGAGAATTTAGCGAGCGTAGCGAACTGGGAGCAGACAGGCGCGCGCTGCGGCACCCCCCCAGCAGCGTGCACCCGGGGCGGACCGCCCCCACCGCCCCCCCCCCCTTGGTACGCCACTGATCCCCACATTTATAAAATCAGGTCTTAAAAGCTAGAATGTGGCATGATTTGATTTTGAGGTGATTCTCGAGTTTCTCATTGGTCTTACAAGTGTCAAACAGGTGAAGGTTAAGACACAGTAGGGTGTTTTCTGTTGGGGAGTTATACACATGGAAAGACAGTTAATTCATGAACCTGTAGGGCAAATGTAGTTTGAGAAGCAAGAGACCCAGCTAAGGTGGCTTTGACATAATAAAAAGGCAAATTACTTCTCATCCTCTAGATGAGATCTTAGAGAAACTTCACCAACGTGTAATTGCCCAATTGGGGTTAAAAACAGGTAAATCAATGCAGATGTTGTTGACTTTGCCACCTTTTGCCAGTCTTGTGAACAGCTGTCACGTAAGAGAAGCTCTTACGGTTTTAAGGGTGGGAGCATAGCTTCCAACGTTACTACTACTACTACTTATCATTTCTATAGTGCTACTAGACGTACGCAGCACTGTACACTTGAACATCAAGAGACAGTCCCTGCTCGACAGAGTTTACAGTCTAATCAGGACAGACAAGCAGGACAAATAAGGGATAAGGACAAAGGTTAGAAAGATTCCGGAATCCCAAAGAGTAGCAACATTCCGGAATCCCAAAGATTAGCAACATTCTATGCAGAATCCCAAAGAGTAGCAACATTCCAAAATCCCAAAGAGTAGAAACATTCCAGAATCCCAAAGACTACTACTACTACAACTTATCATTTCTATAGTGCTACTAGATGTACGCAGCACTGTACACTTGAACATGAAGAGACAGTCCCTGCTCAACAGAGCTTACAATCTAATCAGGACAGACAAACAGAACAAATAAGGGATAAGGACAAAGAGTAGCAAGATTCCGGAATCCCAAAGAGTAGCAAAGATTCCGGAATCTCAAAGACTACTATTACTACTTATCATTTCAATAGCACTACTAGAAGTACGCAGCGCTGTACACTTGAACATGAAGAGACAGTCCCTGCTCAACAGAGTTTACAGTCTAATCAGGACAGACAAACAGAACAAATAAGGGATAAGGACAAAGAGTAGCAAGATTCCGGAATCCCAAAGAATAGCAAGATTCCGGAATCTCAAAGACTACTACTACTTCTTATCATTTCTATAGCGCTACTAGATGTACGCAGAGCGCTGTACACTTGAACATGAAAAGATAGTCCCTGCTGGACAGAGCTTACAGTCTAATTAGGACAGAACTTTAGTCGCATCTTATGTTTTCTCCATGTTCTAAACAGCCTCCTACTGATGGTTGTCATCTGTTAATCAGTGACTCAGAAAGTCAGCAAAATCCTAGAAGTAAATTAAGTCAACCAACTGAATTTCGACTTTTCACAAATGCCTTAGTAGTGTGTGTTATTTTTAATTTACAGTAAAAGTGAGTTGATACTGACCAATAAAATTAATTCTCTCATTTTTGGAAAGTCGGAATTGCTTAGTATTCCTTCATGATCCTCTCACCCAGATGGTACAAAGTAACTTTTCTAAGGCACAAGAGACATGTCTTATAGCATCTGCTGACGTACCCGTATGCATATGCTTGATTCTAGGTGGTGGCCCTGGGTTTTTTCTCTGGGGAAAATGCCTATCTCCAGAGCAGCTGGAACGTCCTGGATGGTGTCCTGGTCTTCGTCTCCATCATTGACATTATTGTATCCTTGGCATCTGCGGGCGGAGCAAAGATTCTGGGGATCCTTCGAGTTCTGAGACTGCTGCGCACCTTGAGGCCCCTTCGGTACGTTTTTGATTTTGCATGTGTCTGCTGGGAGCAGGAAGCAGGAGAGGTTGTAGATGGGTCATACTCACTGTTTCATTTCTGATTCCTCTTAAACTGGTATGTTACAAAAACAACATCAAGTCAGGTCTAGGAAGCTGCTGCCATTGAATTTCAGAACTACAGAGAAGTTGGAGTTGCCATGAAAATAACAAAAAAGAACTAATTTTTGTACGACTGCACTGTTCTCTAGAACCAGAGGTACTCCTATTCATGCTGGAGACATGTGAAGGAACTCCCCAGTAGAGAGCTGCACAGAGACAGAAATTTCACCCATCCCCACTGGAATCTAATCTGTCCCTGTCTATTCCCACTGGAATCTCCTCCATCCCCACACGTCCCCGCAAGTAATCTCCTCTATCACCACCAACATCTCCTGTACTAAAATAATCCAACTTGTGGCAAAATGACCCAACAGTAGCCTATGTTGATAACATCCCCTCTCGGTGTCTATGGGGATTTCAATGCTATCAACCATATCCGTTAATTGCAGGGCCGTGCCTAGGGTCTCTGGCGCCCCCTGCAGACCATCAGTTGGCGCGTGCGCCCCCCCGCGCTTTAAATGTACCTCTCTCCGCCTCCGACGTCTGCGCAGCATCAGTGAAAGCGCTGCCTGTCTGACGTCTCTCCACCAGCCTTCCCTTCGCTCGTTCGTTCCCTCTGTGTCCCGCCTTCTTCTGATGTCATTTCCTTAAGGGCGGGACACAGAGGGAACGAACGAGCGAAGGGAAGGCTGGTGGAGAGACGTCAGACAGGCAGCGCTTTCACTGACGTTGCGCAGACGTCGGAGGCAGAGCAAGGTAAATTTAAAGCACCGGGGAATCGGAGATGGAGCGGAGGAGTAAGATTTTTTTTTTTTTAAATACAACTTGACGGCGCAGCGCCCTTGAAGGCAGGTGCCCCCTGCGGCGCTTACCACGCTTACTGTGTTGGCACGGCCCTGGTTAATTGACACGGCACAAGGAAAGAATAGGTAGGCTGGCCTGGCGCTATATTCCTCCATGGGAACCCCACAGAACCTGCGTCTATCCCCACAGGAGTCCCTTGGACCTGGAGGGGATCCTCGTGGAATTCCCGCTAACCTCGTTCCCGTGCAGCTATCTACTTCCCACTGACCTGTCTCCCAAGGCATTCCTGGATCCAGAGCTGCCAAAATCCCAGGATCAACAGTCATTGGAAATAGTCTTCTTACTCCAACCTGTAATAATTATACATTTGTGTTTAATATAGCACGTACATAAGTACATAAGTGTTGCCATACTGGGAAAGACCAAAGGTCCATCAAGCCCAGCATCCTGTTTCCAACAGTGGCCAACCCAGGTCACAAGTACCTGGCAGAAACCCAAATAGTAGCAACATTCCATGTAGAACCCCAAAGAGTAGCAAGATTCCATGTAGAACCCCAAAGAGTAGCAACATTCCATGTAGAACCCCAAAGAGTAGCAAGATTCTAGAATTCTAAAGAATAACAAGATTCCATGCAGAATTTCAAAGTGTAGCAACGTTCCATGTAGAACCCCAAAGACTAGCAAGGTTCTAGAATTCTAAAGAATAACAAGATTTCATGCAGAATTTCAAAGTGTAGCAACATTCCATGTAGAACCCCAAAGAGTAGCAAGATTCCATTCAGAATCCAAGTACATAAGTGTTGCCATACTGGAACAGACCAAAGGTCCATCAAGCCCAGCATCCTGTTTCCAACAGTGGCCAATCCAGGTCACAAATACCTGGCAAGATCCCAAAAAGTGCAATGGCTGAGCATTGTACAATAGTATCACTGAACAACAAGTTGCCTTCATTTTACTTCCATTAGCAAACCGGAAGGTTGACCCCCAGATTCTATACAGGTTGCCAAAATTTGGGGGCGCATCCCCTATCTGTGCACAAGCTAATTAATGAGTCATTAACTATTAATAATTGGGGTTCATTGTCACTCATTTTGGGTTTGCCTGCTGTGATAATGAGGTGTTGGAGCACAGGGGTAACTGAGGAAAAATCCCTAAAAGAAACCAGGCAAACAAGGACTCAAATCTGTGAATCAAGAGAATCCCTAAAACGTCTTGCCCTTTAAGAGCTGGGGAGGGGAGCATCCTGGCGGGATCCTGAACCTCTCAAAAGCCAGGATTATTACCCCACCCCGACAGCCAAGGAGGGAGGAGCCTACATTTTCCAAATGGAGGTATAACTTCCTACAAGGATTAGCTAGGTGTGATAGTTGCAGCCCTTCTCACCTGAGCCAGCTCTGCAAGAATTCTGAGCTAAAGAGGGAAGGACAAAACTGATGGACCTGGACAGCCTCCTGAGTTTTGTGCAGCTCAAGGAAAGGAGCAGAAGGGAAGGAACTGGGACAATGGCATAGTGCTAATTATTTATTTATTTATTTATTTCTTGCACTTGTATCCCACATTTTCCCACCTATTTGCAGGCTCAATGTGGCTTACAGTGACCTGTTATGGCATCACCATATCAGGGTAGAAAAAATACATTTGGTGTTACAGAAATATCAAGGATAACAGGAAAGTAAGTCAGTCTAATCAAGGAGTTATAAAAGAAGACATTTATAATAAGGGATGAGTGGTGATTTGTCGTAGTTGGTTATGGATTCTCGTGATAGGCTTTGTTGAAGAGATAGGTTTTCAGTGATTTGCTAAAGTTGGTGATTTCGTTGATTGTTTTCAAGTGATTTGGTATAGCGTCTTATTCAAAGAACTAAATCTACCTTTTTCTTTTGAGGTTTTTTCTCAGGTGTACAACAGTGATGGGGGTGGAGGATAATAATCTTGGTTTGAGGCTTTCTACTATCCTAGAGGAGGGACTGTTAAAGGCTGGGCTGCAACCATTTCAATGCCAGCCAGTCTTTTTCTCATGTAAGCTTTGGATGCGAAAGCAAATGAGCAACTACGTTGCTTTGATGAAAGATAATATAATGTTACATCGTAGAAATGAAAATTTGGATAAGATTATTAAGATGCAGAACTGTAAGATTTAGCTGAAACCTGAATAGCTATTTTGAGGGCAGCAGCGTGTGGGACAGTGTGAGAAAATAAAACACTGCAAGGGAGACGGATGCCCAGCCCCGGTACAACAACACAGCTAATCATTTCTATAGCACTACTAATGTACACAGCACTGTACATATTAAATGCCGGTACTTTCTCTGTCCGTAAAGGGCTCACAATCTAAGTTTTTCTACCTGGGGCAATGGAGGGTTAAGTGACTTACCTGAAGTCACAAGGAGCTGCAGCAGGGACATAGCCAGACCTCAGCGGCAGGGGGGCACAGTTTAACCCGCCGCTGACCCCTCCCTCCACCACTTTTGACCCCACCCCCCACCGCCGCTGCCGAAGATGACCCTCCCCCGCCACTTGACCCCCCCCCCTCCTCCTGCCGCCGACCCTCCCCTGTCACTGCCGCCGCCAGGTACCTTTGCTGGCGGGGGTCTCCAACCCCCTGCCAGCTGAAGTCTTCTTCAGCGCCGGTCTCCGGCACGTTTGCTGATCTGTTTCTCTTAGTCCTGACTCCTGACCGCGGTGGAGGAGGGTCGTCAGCGGCGGCGGGAGTCGAACGTGGCGGGGGAGGGTCTGTGGCGGGGACTCGAAAGTAGAGGGGGCCAGGGCTAAATCTGTGGGGGCCCATGCCCCTGTGGCCCCGCCTAGCTATGCCCCTGAGCTGCAGTGGGAATCAAACCCAGGCTGCGACGATCAAAGTCCACCTCACTAACCATTGGGCCACTCCATAGGTAGGCTATCAATCGAAGCCAAGGTTTTATTTTCTTTTTGTTTGGACTTTGCTGAGTTGAGGAAAAGTTTTGGATGGACTTGGGAAAAAATCCACAATTCCAGGAATAACATGTATAGAATGTTCGTACGTTTGGGAAGCTTGCCAGGTGCCCTTGGCCTGGATTGGCCGCTGTCGTGGACAGGATGCTGGGCTCGATGGACCCTTGGTCTTTTCCCAGTGTGGCATTACTTATGTACTTATGTACTAAAAGTTTTATTAATCGCTATGGGCTGGATTCTATAGATGGTGCCTGAAAAATCCGTGTGGTAAAAAAAAAATTGGCATAGAACTGGCTTAAATTTCCACATGGTATATAGAATATGCTGGTCAGCTCTCCACGCAGCCATCTTGCTTTCTTTTCTATGTTTTGATTTATTTCTACGTATTGCCTTTAAAAGTGGATTAGCACAGCTGCCACATCACTTTGCCCGTTTAACGTGAAACTCATTTGCAAAAAATGTCGGTGGAGCTTAAGTCATTCACAATCTACAGCAGAACTGCAGTGAAAACCGTTAATTTAATAATTCACAAACACTTAGCTGAGTACTGTTGCTGCTGTCTCCAGCTTATCATCGTTGTCAAAATCACCTCAGAAAGACAAATTATATTAAAACACTAGTAAAAAAGGCCCATTTCGGAAACAAATGAAACGGGCGCTAGCCAGGTTTTCCTCGTAGTGTGTATGTTAGAGTGAGTGTGTGTGTGAGAGTGACTGTGTGTGAGAGAGAGAGAGATTGAGTGCTTGTGTATCTGTGTTTGAGTGTGTGTGTTTCAGAATGACTGTGTGCGAGTGCGTATGTTGGACACAGTGAGTGACAGAGACAGAGTTTTCCGAGAGCTACAGTGTATTTGACAGAGCGTCTGGTTACCCCCCCCCCCATTCGTACTTTTCCCTTTTGTTGGGCCCCCTCCGTTTCCTCCCTCTTTTCCCCTCTCTTGCCTTCCCCCTCCCCATATCTACTGAGTGAGTGTGTGCCCCTCCCTCCCCACCTGCTTTTCCTTCTGTTAAGCAGTTCTGACTTCCTTCCCTGATTTCCTCCTCCTCCATGCCAGCATACCCTCCCAGGCAGAGTTGACCCTGTTGCTATGAGATTAGGTTGTGTGTGTTGATGTCGGTTACCGATGGTGGCTCCGGGATCTCGGTGCAAGTTGTGTTTGTGTGATGCTCTCTTTACCGCCCCGCCGTCGACGTCATCGCTTACCGAGGGGAGCTCGGGATCTCCGTCCAAGTTGTGTATGTGTGACGCTGTTTGTTCCGCCCTGCCGTCGACGTAATCGCGTGGTGACGTGAGGGCGGAGCTACACGTCCCTCTCCGGTTTGATGGGGTTTTTTTGGCGTGCCCGCTACTCCTTGGTGCTGAGTGCAGTTATTTCTTCCTTCCCTTATTCCGCCTCCATGGCTGGTAGCTTTTTGTGAGGTCGAAGCGCTGCCGGGTTGCCTCCTCTTCCACATTCCGCCCTCTCTCCCGCCTCCTTTTCGTCGTTCTGCCCTCTCTCCTGCTTTCAGCTACTGATTGGCTCCTTGAATGTGCTCCGTCCTCAACGTCATTACGTTTGACGCGAGGGCGGGGCCCACAGACTGTGTTTCTGCTGCTTCAGAGCTTCGAACAAACGAACTGGCTTCATTGACGTCAGTGGTCAATGGAACGTTGAGAGTGCTTTTTATGTCCAGATGGGGCGTGGCCTAGGGCGCAGATGGGCGTGGCTGAGTGCGGGAGTCCGAATAGCCTAGGTCAGGAGCCACAGTTGGAGTGAGGTGAGCTTCAGAACGTCTGAGGGGGATTCAGAATGTCTGAGGGGGATTTTATTTATATAGATTCTGACAGGAAATCTTTATTTCACTTCTTGCTGCCAAAGGGGGAAATTCCATGTTCAGTTTCCAAAATGGCCTAGTTTTGGTGCCATCTGTTAAATATCCCCAAGTAGTGGCATAGCCATGGGTGGGCCTGGGTGGGCCAGGACCCACCCTATTTGGACTCAGGCCCACCCAAAATAGTGGCACTCTTGTTATGGCTGGCAGAGATCCTTAAACCCTGCCAACTGAAGATTTCCTCCTCCTTAGGCAGTCGGCGTTTTCCCAAACGGCAGCTGACACCAACACCAGCCCCTCTGCACATGCTGAGTTTTTATGTATGCACAGCCTGCTGGCCGTGGCATCAGCTCGAGGAAAGGGCTGCCAGCTGCCGTTTGGAGGAGCGCTGACTGCCTGAACAGGAGGAAATCCTCAGCTGGCAGGGTTTGCGGACCCCTCCTGCTCAGGTATTTAATATTTTGGGCTTGCAGGTGGAGGGAAGGAAGAAGAGCAGAAAGCGGAGCAAAGTAGAGCAGAGAGGGGGGGCTAGGGACGGGGGGGCATGAATTCTGTGCCCACCCACCTTGGACTCAGGCCCACCCAAAATTGGCTGTCTGGCTACGCCTCTGTCCCCAAGTGTCCATGGAGCTCTCCCACCGCAGAGCTATCCCTCTGGCCCATTTACACCACTCTGATTCATTGTACATTGCGTTATATTTCCCGCTTGGATCTAGAAGCCAATGCTCAGATTGGGAACTGTTCCTTGCTGTGTCAGCATCTTGCTGGAACCAGAAATACCTTGGAACAGATGGTGAAGTCAATAAAGCGAGTAAATACATGACACCTAGCCACACAGGCACAGACAGCGTGTAATAAATGCAATGAAATTTAATTAAATGTTTGGAGAACTGAGGAACTGAGGAGGAAACCTCACCTGTTAAAAGCAGCAAGAGGTTTACTTGCACAGGCATGCAGAAATATTACCAGTCAACAGCCCTCTCTTTGCAATCCCCCCCAATACTTTATTTATTCATTATATGTATTTATTTTGCACAGATTCTATCAGAGAAGGGGAGGCGTGTCATGTCAATTTCTTTGATTATAATAAATGGCCAATAGATAATCCACAAAATAATACATCAAGCTAGATTCACACGACAAAAACATTCTATCTAGAAATCAAATACCTCATTACAGGAAGGAAAAGACCTCAGAAGTCGCAAAGAGGTTTTACCTACACTGTGAGTAACGGGGTGGGATAACGGGATGGGGATCAAGCTGCTACAGATAAGTGTCACTTTGCTTTATTCCCCTATATTGGAGAAACAGGCCAGATGCTTAAGACAAGATTCAATTTACATAGACATCATATGAACAATACTGGTGCCAGCAGGGTTCCCACGCCTGTTGGTCAACATTTTACAGGACCAGGACACTGTACCAGTGATTTCACAGTGAGAATCCTCAAAGGTAACTTTAAAACCATAGAAGAACGTAAGACCTTTGAAGTCAGAATGATTGAATATTTTAACACCCAACAGAAAGGACTTAACAAGGACCTGGGGTTCCTAGCCCATTATAAACCATAAAGCTGTATGTCTCTGTTGATCACCCCACCCCTCACCTATCCACACCCATCCTGTTAGAATATCAATGATATGCTTTGATGTCCCCATGCATACCTCCGACCCACCCCCATCCTCCCACCCTGTCAGACTGTCATAGTAATGCTTGAATGTTTTCACTTATATACACTGTCAGCTAGCACATTTGCTTATTTCCGATCTGACGAAGAAGGGCAACCTTCAAAAGCTAATCAAGAAATGTATTAAGTTATGTCCAATAAAAAAGGTATCATCTTATTTTCTTTTCCATGTTTTATTTTGTTTGATTTCTATTGATTCCCCTACAAAAAAATTATTTAAAAACTTTGGTCTGTCCCAGTGTTTTTAAATAATTTTAAACAAATTCCAGAGTTCAATTACATGTTGAGTGAAGAAAAATACCCACTGAGAACACCTTTATGAACGTGTGTGGCCAATTCCTCGTTAGAGCTGCCTGAACCCTGCTCATTGCCATTTCTGGCCGAAGAAGAATGATGATGCCAAGGTGCCAGGGGCATTCATTTGTAACTGCTAGCGGCCTGTCCCTTTTTCCACCATAGCCCACTCGTCACAATGGCAACACTGGGTAGGGGTGACAGAATGCAGCTCTACAGCTGCACAGGTGATGGCCAGGACCCTCCTCCTTAGCTCCTGCCATTACTTGGTAGCACACAGCCCTGCCACGCGGTTCATGAGGCCAGCCCTGCTTCAGTTATGTACCTTGCTCTGATATCAGATTCATTTATTTAGATAAGTTGGTGTAACTGTTAAGACAGTGGTTCCCAAACCTGGTCCTGGAGGCACCCCAGCCAGTCAGGCTTTCAGGATATCCACAATGAATATTCATGAGAGAGATTTGCATCCACTGCATGAAAACCTCTCTCTCTCTCATGAATATTCATTGTGGATATCCTGAAAGCCTGACTGGCTGGGGTGCCTCCAGGACCAGGTTTGGGAACCACTGTGTTAAGATTTGGGGGATAATTTGGCAGCTTTTTCTCACCTTACAGGGCCTACGTGTGAACGCACCCCAAGCCGATGTAACTTTATAACGAGTCTCTCTAAGTCCGTGACAATAGAATCCCGTGTCTGTGACCTCACAGTCGCCTGTTGTGAGGAGCTGTGATGTCACAAGCAGAGGATTTTGTGGTCTGTGAAAGAAAATCCCCTGCCCTATCAAACCCGTGTTACAGCATCAATGCTTATAAAAAGTTAAAAACAAAATCAAAACTCCAACCTTTAAAAATATGATTTCTCTTTCAGGGTCATCAGTCGAGCTCCAGGCCTGAAGCTGGTGGTAGAAACATTGATATTGTCTCTGAGACCCATTGGCAATATCGTGCTTATATGCTGTGCATTCTTTATCATCTTTGGGATCTTAGGGGTGCAGGTGAGGCTCTGCTAGTATTTATTTAGGATTTGCTTTACCACTGTCTTCTGACTAGCAGGTTGCAGCAGTTCATAATTTTAAACTGAATTCAAAGGAAGGAGCTCTATTAAAATAGGAAAGAACTAATTATTCACATCAGAGGCAAACATGCAAAACACAGTCGAAGTGGCTGCTGCTATAATTAGCAGGCTGATGGCTATTAGAAACTGACTGAATTTTGGGTTCAGTTTCTGCGCTGAAACAGGTCCAAAATCTGCATTCAGGCTTCTTTCAATTTCAGCAAAATACGCCAGTGCACTTTTGACTGAAACTGAAACTTTTTCTTCTGTTCCATGGCTCTCCTTCTCCTCCCTCCCCCTCAAAAAAGCCAACCTCTCAGATTCACCCATAGGCTGCTGCCACCACCCCATTCCCCCAGGCCTATCCTATTGCCCTGGTGGTCGAGTGGAGAGTCAAGGCAGGACCAGTCGCTCCTACCCATTCCGTGTCTGCAGTCAAAATGGCTGCTGTGACTCCAGCACAGGTAAGAGCAACTGTGGATTTCTCCTGCCCATGCTGGCTCCAATCTCAAAATGGCAATTTTGCGAGACTGCCTCTGGAAGTTGCAGCAGCCATTTCGACTGTGGACACAGGATGGGCAGGAGCAACTGAAGATCGCTCCTGCCCTGACTCGCCACTAGACCACCAGGGCAGGAGGTCCAGGGGCAGCAGCAACGGCCTACGTGGGCCAAAGGAAGGGCAGTGGAGATGGCGACCGAAGTGGAGGCCAGAAGGGGGCTTCTTATATTTGGGGGGGAGGTGAGGAAAGGAAGAAGGAAGTGGAAACTCCTGTAGTTCAGGGGGCAGCTGCAGCAGCGGAGGAGGAAGGAAGGAGGGAATTGGGCTGTTCCCAGCCAGGAGGCTGGGCCACTTTCAGTATCGGCTTTGGTTTCAGCTGAAACTGAAAAGCGAGTTTCGGCCGTGGATTCAGTTTCGGCTGAAACTGAAAGAAATACTTTTGGTCACCCTCTGATGGCTACCCTCCTAGGACTCCAATCCCAACTCACCGAAGGTCTGTTGAAAAAAATAATGATTTGTTAATGACCCTTGAATGTCTTAAAAGCTAACTCTGCTCATGGAATGAGTGGTAAAGAACTCCATAATGCTGGAGCTAAGCAGAAAGTGAATGTCTTGTATTCTGTAATCGGACTATAGATGAAGCAGGAAACACTTAAGCAATGGTCATTGACAGAACGAACAGGTCACATAATGTTCATAAGGGACAGTCAGAGTCAAGACATACAGGGCAATCAGTACAGAGCTTTAAATGTGAGAGACAGTATTTTAAATTGAATTCGCTGCTGAATACAAAGCCAATGCTTTTGAATGTATAGAGGGTAATGTATCTAGATGGAAAAAGGGACAAAAGGTTTGCTGGAGAGTGAGAGCTGTTCATTATGAGCAGAAAGAGTCCACATACCGGCAAAATAGACTCAAAGACAGGGATTTCCCCTCCAGTCTCCATGGCAACCCAGTGTGTCATGCCTCTCACTTTCCTGTTCCAAGCAGTCGAAATCCACTCTACTGAGTAGAAGGGCTTTTTATTAAAGGATTTATATCTCTGCTGACAGAAGGAAAGAATATCTACACCCAACGCCAACAGCTGAATTCAGACTCCTTTGTTTATTGGGTTCATGGTCTTATCATGGTTTGGCCTTTAGAAGGCACCTTAGGTTTGAACTCTATGTTTGATGTAATTTAGGGATCTGAGCTTGTCGACACAGGGACTCTGGCTGTTCTTCACTCACCATTCAACTTTCTGCAAAGTCGCATACTCTTCTTGTGCTCGTTTAGAACTGAAGACAAAAAGCATTTTGCCCATCAACAAAAAAAGATTTATCATCAAGGTTTGTAGAGTGCATACCAAAAGTACTCAGCACTGTTCAGAGACTTATAAGAAACAGTCTACTCAAGACAATCGGAGGCCTTGAGTTAAGCAACAAGCCATGACAAAGAAGATTTAAGACAGGTGGGATTAGATTTGGGAGATGTTCCACACACGTGATCCTTAGGTTATATGCCCTTAGTGGGCCCAATGAATTATCGTAGACAGCTTTGTGTTCACTGTCAACACTATATCAAAATTCCAATGTTATTAGTGCTGTTTACATTGATGGTTTAAGGTTCTTAGAATCAAAATGTTCTAAGCTTGATTAGCCGGCCACCAATATTCAACAGGGCTTAACTGGGTAGTGCTGCTGAATATCACCACTAACTGGCCCAAGACCGCCAAGAGGAGGGACAGGAGGGTCAAGAGTCCCCCGGGCCTGGCCTCCAAGGGGAGCCTGGCACCGGGGTCTGTCTCTCTCCCGTTCCTGATAGGACCCAGGTGATCGCATCCCAACAGGAGCAGGAGAGAGAAAACTCTGGTGCCAGGCCCCCCTTAGAGGCTAGGGAGGAGCAGACACAGGGCTTTGGGGCCTTTAGTTTGGCTGGTGGGGATCTCCAAGCCGTGCCAGCAGAAGCCTTCCTCCGGTGCTGTTCTCCACCACGTTGCCTGCCGTGCGGCTGCTTTTCCCCTCACAACATTGCCCACCGTGGCGCCTTAATCTGGTCCTCTGGGGGTTACAGTGAACTCCCTTTGAGCTGTTGAAGCGGGCTACCCTGAAAGGTCTTACACTGAAGACAGTGCTCCTCATGACTGTGATGTCTGCCCAGTGGATCTCGGAGCTACAGGCATTGTTGTGCAAGGATCCGTTTCTCCAGTTCACAGAGACCGGAGTAATGATTAGGGTGGATCCCTCATTCTTTCCTAAAGTGGTTTCGGCTTTCCATGTCAATCACGTCTGTACCATCTTTTCAGCAGGCAGACTATTCTGCCGAATTTCGGGAGCTCCATTCTCTGGACGTGCTTCAAGCTCTTCTTCAGTATCTTTGCACTGCTACTGATTTCTGTCGCTCAAATCACCTGGTTTATTTTTTTTTTTTGCAGATGCTTACCTGCTTGCTCTTCATCAGCTTCTGGGGGCATTACGGGTGCATTTGACACAGGCCATGGTGACTTCCTGGGTGGAATTCTCCACTTTTTCGTTGGAGGACATTTCCAAGTTAGCAATGCATACCTTTGTGTGACATTATCGTTTGGATGTTGGAGCTCAAGCAGGTGCTTCCTTTGGTTGGTCAGTGCTGTTCAAGGGAGTGGTGTCTTCCCACCAGATCTGAGTATTGCTTTTCTACATCCCCACAAGTTTTTGGATTCATCTACTGCTGACGCTAAGGAAGGGAAAGTTATGTCCATACCTGATAACTTTCTTTCCTTTCGTTGCAGCAGATGAATCCAGAGCACCACCTTTTTGTCAGTAGTCTCTGCATGGTGAATGTGTTTCAGTTGCCTGTTTCAGTTCAGGAGTTCTTGTTCTCAGTTTTTTGGTTATTCTCAAGGTTGTTCTGAGTCTTGTTCAATTGGATGTTACTTTTTCTGCTTTGCTAATCGATATACTGAAGGACCTGGAGCAATGCAGTCCTACGTCAGAGGTCAGTACTCTCTATCTCCACCTGCTGGTAGATAGTCACAGCCCAAAAGTTTCTGAATTCATCTGTTGCGACTAAAGGAAAGAAAGTTATCAGGTAAGAACATAACTTTCCCTTTTTCTGCAATAATAGAAAACTATAAATATGTCCAATGCAAAAAATAGAACATTTTTGGCCAGACCTGTTTCTATAATGTCTAAAAACCAAAAAGGTGCCCAAACTGACCAGATGACCTCTTGAGGAAATAAAGGCATGACCCCCCCCCCCTTAATCCCCCAATGGTCACTGGCCCCCTCCCACCCCTTTAAGAGGTGAAAGTGACAGTTCATACCAGGCTCTATGACAGCTGCAGGTATAATGGCCATTCCTCTAAGAGCAGCAAGCAGGTCTCTGGCATAGCCTAGAGGTCGGAGCAGTGGATTGTAGAGAAGAGGACCCAGGCTTATATCCCTCTCTAACTAGTACACTTGTGGGCACCCAGAAGTGTGAGCACCCCAAAAACCACAGAATACCTACTGAACCCACATATAGGTGACACCTTCAATGATAAGGGTTACTGTGGTAATGTACCGTTATGTACAGTACTTGTTTTGTTATTCCTGGAGGGCTCACCATACAATATAAAGGGGTTATGATGTGATGTGTACCTGGGACCTTTTATGTGAAATTCACTGTAGTGCCCTCTAGGCTGCCCTACTGCTCTGTTGGGATGTCTATATGGCCAGTCTAATAGGACTGCTGCCCCCCCCCCCCCCCAAAAAAAAATCCCAATGCCTTGTTTTTGTGCGTTTTTCCCTTGGACATTTTTTGTTTGAAAATGGCCCTGGACGTACCCCAACAAAAGGAGTAGTGAAGGTAGCAGGACTCTTCCACAAAATACCAGGGGGACGAGAGATGTAATAAGCAAAATCAATTTTGTGGATTTTGTGGATCCTTCTGTTGGATTTCTTCTACGTAGTGACACACGGTCCTCCACGTTTGCTGTATCCCGTCCTGGAGATACCCTAGCTGTTCTGTCCTCTGACAGCCTTGCACTAGTTTATAATGTGATTCTAAAATGTATGTAATGCCTTTACTGTTATTCTCATTTCTAAGGACTTTCACTGCTGCAGTTTCCACTGCAAAGATACGGGAGCAATGCATTGTGTGTAATGTAGTTCACAGGCGATGCTGCCACACTTGCTTATCTGTATAAGAACTGGTATCATTGGTTGTGCTACTGCCTAGACCTCTTTTCTCTCTCAGCCAAGCTTGGCTCCTGTGTCTACTTGCTATCATTTCCTGGTCAGTCTTACTATCTCTGTCTTGAGAGGTCAGCCAGGTATGACCTTTCCCTCCAATCGAGAGCCATCCTCTAGGACCACCCCTTGCTACCTGATGGCAGGCTTTGTCCCCATTGGTCTTTACCTGCTCCTCCCTGAGCCTGTGTGAGGCTTCTTTACCTTTTTGTCCCTTCAGCCATGAGGCATTCACCATCTTGCTACAGACAGCACTGTCCTGCTGAAACTCCCTGCAATGAACTTGTTTTTTTACCTTGAAAATATCTCCTCCCAAATGAGATATCACACATTCCAGTCACCCAGCTCAGAGAGACTTCTATTTGCTCAACTATTTCTCACCTCCAACCAGCTCTCAGAATCACGAAGTCTCTGTGCCCTGCGGCAGCACTTCTGAACATCTGACTGTGAGTAAATTATCTGTAATTTATTCAATAAAAGAGACTTAAGAAAAATAATAGAGACTTCAGGTGTGACTGGAGTGCCAAGGTTATACTCCAAGATATCATAGACTTTGCAGTAACAAGTCTATGAGAGGCTTGAACACTAGCCAGTCATGTTTTTGGGATATCTACAATGAATATTGATGAGAGAGATGTGCATGCAGTGGAGGCAGTGCGTGCAAAAGTTTCTCATGAATATTCATTGTGGATATCCCGAAAACCTGACTTGCTGGAATGCCTCCAGGACCAGGTTTGGGAACCACTTCCTTAAAGAAAGACGCACTGAGCACAAAAAACATCTAAAATAGGGCGATTTTCAAACCAAAAAGATAGGCATTTTTCTGGTTCGAAAATGACCGTGTTTGGCACTGGAATTTTGGATATTTTTTGCAAAACATCCAAAATCGGAATTAGACATCATATCGAAAATGCCCCTCTTAATCTCTATCCTTCCCTGCCAATTTTGGGGCACAGACCATAAAAGTCTGCCCAGCATCAGTCTTACTTCCCAACTACTGCAGTTGCCATCAAACCCCATTCCAGCCTTGATCCTGACCTCTTTTTGCCATTTACCAGACCCAGACCGTAGAAGTTGGCTCAGCATTGTTCTTACTTCCCAACCTCTGAAGCTGCCATCATAGCTCACTCTGGTTATGAGGTCATTTAAGTTTTGCTTTCATTGGATTCCATCCTTTTTCTATATAGTCTTCCTCTGGTTTATCCTACGCATTCTTGAACTCCGTCACCGTTTTTCTCTTCACAACCTTCCTTGGGAAGACATTGCAGGAATCCACCACCCTTCCTGTGAAAAAGTATTTCCTGACATTCCTCCTAAATCTAGCTATTTTGGATTTCGAATAATCTTGAAAAGTTTAATTTTTGAAAAGGCTTTCAGCAAGTCATAAGTTGTAATATTTTGATGACTTGTGTTAGCAAAGTTTTAGTATTTTAATTTTTTCAAGTTGTATGTAGTGGGGGGAGGGGTTAAACCAATTTTAATGTATTTCTTAATCGGTTGTTAACTTTAGTTGTAAACCGCTTTAAAACTTAAAGTAAAGAGTGGTCTATCAAATCAATAAATCAAATCAATCAAATCAAGTCTCCTCCTCTGCAAATCAACTCGTGATCTCTAGTTGTACTGCTTCCCTATCTCTGAAAAAGATTATTTTTGATATTAATATCTTTTTAGTATTTAAATGACTGTATTGTATCCGCTCTATACTTCCTTTCCTGTAGGGTATACATATTGAGGACTTCAAGTCTCTTCTCTCTTAAGTTTTCACTGCAGTGGGTATGCCCTACATAATCTGCCAACCTTGTTGGCAGTGTGGCTTTGGTGCAGTGTGACTTCACTGTGTCCTGACACTTGCAAAATCGACAGTGATGAATGCCTCTGTGCAACCTTAATGCAGGACAGCGCATGGTACAGAAGCAGAGCTTGGTTTCCACAGTGCCAAGTCCAGCCACACCGCAAATAGTGGGGTGCATGTAACTGATGCCAAAACCATCTGCAGAAACCCAACCGTACAGCTGAGTGCCTTTCAGTTCAGCTTCAATTCTTTAAGGGGTCCTTACTACTACTACTACTTAAAATTTCTATAGCGCTCCTAGACGTACGCAGCGCTGTACACTTGAACATAAAGAGACAGTCCTTGCTCGACAGAGCTTACAATCTAATTAGGACAGACAAACAGGACAAACAAGAGATAAGGGAATATTAAAGTGAGGATGATAAAATAAGGGTTCTGAACAAGTGAACAAGGGTTAGGAGTTAAAAGCAGCATCAAAAAGGTGGGCTTTTAGCTTAGATTTGAAGAAGACGGCCAGAGATGGAGCTTGACGTACTGGCTCAGGAAGATAAAAGGAACGGAGTCTGGAGTTAGCGCTGGAGGAGAAGGGTGCAGATAAGAGAGATTTACCCAGTGAACGGAGTTCCCGGGGAGGAATGTAGGGAGAGATGAGAGTGGAGAGGTACTGAGGAGCTACAGAGTGAATGCACTTGTAAATCAATAAGAGGAGTTTGAACTGTATGCGGAAACAGATAGGAAGCCAGTGAAGTGACTTGAGCAGAGGGCTAATATGAGCATAACGACACTGGCAGAATATTAGTCGTGCAGCAGAATTTTGAACAGATTGAAGAGGAGAGAGATGGCTTTTACTAAGCCGTGGTAAAAAGGGGTTTGCGGTAGTGTAGGCGCGGGTTTTGGGTGCGCGCAGAAATATTTTCCAGTACACGTACCAAAAATGCCTTTTTTTAAAATTTTTGCTGAAAATGGAAGTGCGGCAAAACCAAAAATTGTCATGTGTCCATTTTGAGTGTCTGACCTTACCGCCAGCCGTAGACCTAGCGGTAAAGAATCTGTGCGGTAACGACCTACACGCGTCAGATGCCACTTTTCAGATGTGCATAGCGGATGCGTGCCAAAAATGAAATTACCGCAAGAGGCACGCGCTAGTCGGCAGTAAATTCATTTTGGCGCTTATGCGACTTAGTACAAGGGGCCCTACATTTGTTGTAAGTAAATAAAGCAACGCAGCCAGGACAGGGTCTCAAACCCACTGTCTTAGTTTTGATGTTATTGGAATATTGTGAAGGTCACTGCGTCAAACCTTGTGATAAACTCAGCTGTTCTCTTTCATTTCAGCTTTTCAAAGGCAAATTCTACTATTGTGACGGGCTGGACACTAAGAATGTCACCAACAAGTCCGACTGTTTGCAGGCGCGCTTCAAGTGGATACGGAGAAAGTACAATTTTGATAACCTGGGGCAGGTAAGGTGCCACGATCCTCCCCATTCACTGCCTGTTGGTACGGAAATGTCAGACGTGCGGGGTTTCTTTCTGAATTCAGGTCATTCTGCATTCCTCAGACTAACACGCAGAAAACGATGCATCTCAGACCATTTTACACTAATCCATCAGCCACCTGGGGTTTGACAGTTCAGCTTTAACAAGTCATTAGGGGGTCCTTTTACTAAGGTGTGCTGGTGTAGACGCGTGTATTGGACGTGCGCAAGTCCATTTTTCAGCGCACCTGCAAAAAAGGCCTTTTTTTGCCAAGAATGAATGTGCAGCAAAATCAGCACCCGTCCATTTTGGGCCTGAGACCTTACCCCCCCCCCCCCCCCCCCACACACACACACACACACACACATACACACACACACACACACATACCTTACTCCTCCAGTGGTCACTGACCCCGTTCCCATTTCCAAAAAACATGAATAAAAATAGTACTTACCAGCAGGGGCATAGCTAGGTGGGGCCACGGGGGCATGGGCCCCCACAGATTTAGTCCTGGCCCCCTCCACTTTCAACCACACGGTACCTTTGCTGGCGGGGGTCCTCAACCCCCGCCAGCCTTAGTCTTCTTCAGCGCCAGTCTCCAGTGCGTTCGCTGATCTGTGCTATGAGTCCTGACTTCCAGGGCTGCTTCAGGGGCTTTCAGAGATAAGAGGCTGTTTGTTTGACTTCATGTCAATATATGTTGTTTTTGGCATCTCTGGATGAGCTGTTTTTTCAAGATAGAATCAAAGTGATCGTCTGTACATTCTGTCACAGTCGCTCTCAACATTATAACCATTATACTTCAACAGTAAAGGAATTTTGTGTAGCCCCTGAAGCAGCCCTGCTGGGCGAAACATGGCCTGTGTCGGGCTAGTGTATACATATTTTAATTTGTTTTGATCAATAAAATATATTTTGGTTTTTCAACGATCTGCTTCGTTTATTTTCCATCTTGGAGTTTGCAGATCGTCTGCCTTTGTGCTTTCTTGGCCCCTTCTTTCTTATCCAGTCAGTTCCCTTTGAAAACTTTCCTTATTACCCCTGATACTAACCTCCTCCTCCCTCTTTTTCACTTTCTTTTAAGGCCCTTATGTCGCTCTTTGTTCTCTCGTCCAAAGATGGCTGGGTGAACATCATGTATAATGGGCTGGATGCAGTCGCCATTGATGCACAGGTAAAAATAAATAAATCAATAAATATGAAGCCAACCATTGAAGGTAAGCAGGAACAGCTTCAGTCTGAGGGAAGGGTAGTTTCTTCACTGGACTCCCACCTTAATTATAGTTAATGAATATACCTAGAGGAACTGAGAGATCTTCCCCAGAAGATCTATACTGTATATGTATGACAAGGAATGGTTCAACCCAATTTTATATAATTTAGGGCAGTGGTTGGCAACCCCCGGTGTGCCTACCATATGGTAGCACATGGGCAGTTTTCACCCAGAACACCTGTCCACGTAGAATGCTAATCAGCTTAGCTGACCAACATTTTTTGCAAATGATTGCGGGAGCCATTATTCTAGGTTCGATTGCATTCTGGGTAGGTGATTGGAAGGACATGAATCATCAAGAGCTATTCTAGTAGAAGGATGTATTTTGGGAAGAAGAGGGGAAGCAAATGTGCAGGGTTTATTCAGAAGGAACTACCCTCTACAGTCCACTTCCTTCCACAGACTCATGATCTCACCAATGGAGACTTCCTCATCACCAGTGGCACTACCTTGCTCAAGGCTAAAACACTGGCCAACTACTGGTTTGCAAGGCAGTTTAGAGCAAGGTTCTCAACTCAGTCCTCAAGGCACGCCTTACATAGTACATGATGACAGATAAAGACCCGTACGGTCCATCCAGTCTGCCCAACAAGATAAACTCAATTTACATGATATGCGATACTTTATATGTATACCCGAGTTTGATTTGTCCTTGCCTTTCTCAGGGCACAGACCGTAGAAGTCTGCCCAGTACTGTTCTTGTACTAAGTGCTGAAGATTCTGGAATCCTAAAGAGGTACAAGATTCTGGAATCCCAACTAGTAGCAACATTCCATGTAGAACCCCAAAGAGTAGCATAGTAAATGACGGCAGATAAAGACCTGTATGGTCCATCCAGTCTGCCCAACAAGATAAACTCATTTTACATGGTATGCGATACTTTATATGTATACCTGAGTTTGATTTGTTCTTGCCATTCTCAGGGCACAGACCATAGAAGTCTGCCCAGTACTGTTCTTGTACTAAGCTCTGAAGCTAACATCGAAGTCCCTTAAAATTTATACTCCAGCCTATCCATATCTATTCAGTCACAATCAGGGCATAGACCATAGAAGTCTGCCCAGCACTCTTCTTGTACTAAAAGTTCTGGAGATTCTGGAATCCTAAAGAGTTACAAGATTCCAGAATACCAATTAGTAGCAACATTCCATGTAGAACCCCAAAGAAAAGACCTGAACGGTCCATCCAGTCTGCCCAACAAGATAAACTCATTTTACATGGTATGTGATACTTTATACCCGAGTTTGATTTGTCCTTGCCATTCTCAGGGCACAGACCATAGAAGTCTGCCCAGTACTGTTCTTGTACTAAGCTCTGAAGCTAACGTCGAAGCCCCTTAAAATTTATACTCCAGCCCATCCATATCTATTCAGTCACGTAGAAGTCTGTCCAGCACCAATTTTGCTTCCCAATTACTGGCGTTTCCACCCAATCTCTGCTAAGGTTCCATAGATCCTAGCCAGTCTAGTTTTAAGGATATCCCCAATGAATATGTATATCACAATGTTGTCTAAGGTATCATTCAATAAATAGTTGCACTAAATTCATACAATATACTCAACAACTATTGCATTTATATTTATCTTTATTACATCAATTAATCTCATAAACCTAACAATTATTGTCTAAAATCCCCATATATCTACCATTCATTCATTCATCCATTCACTCTAATTCACATTTATAAAACTAATATCAAAATATCAAACTCTATAACATTAGAACACCCGGAATAATAGAATCACTTATAATCTTGTAACAAAATGTTTTGCTTTCAATAGCAATACTGGTGTGAAACTTGTAGATTACACTGACATTCAAAGCACTTATTCTTCATTACGATCTTCTCTTGATCTATTGATAACCTGCTGTGAACTCTCTGTTACCAAGTGAAAATTAGTCCATTGATTAAATCAATTGTCCACCACAGCAGGTTAAAACAAAAAGTTACATTCCATCGTAAACCACAACTGATTTACTATGTGCTGTAGTATTGAATGACAGTAGTTCCATTCACCGTGACTCCACTCTTCACGGGACTAATGTGAATCTTTTCCTTGATTTTCAAACTGCTTCACTGCAGCTGTCCTCTCATTTGTTTACTGAAACACTTGTACACGGACCCACGGACAGCTGCAGTGAAGCAGTTTGAAAATCAAGGAAAAGATTCACATTAGTCCCGTGAAGAGTGGAGTCACGGTGAATGGAACTACTGTCATTCAATACTACAGCACATAGTAAATCAGTTGTGGTTTACGATGGAATGTAACTTTTTGTTTTAACCTGCTGTGGTGGACAATTGATTTAATCAATGGACTAATTTTCACTTGGTAACAGAGAGTTCACAGCAGGTTATCAATAGATCAAGAGAAGATCGTAATGAAGAATAAGTGCTTTGAATGTCAGTGTAATCTACAAGTTTCACACCAGTATTGCTATTGAAAGCAAAACATTTTGTTACAAGATTATAAGTGATTCTATTATTCCGGGTGTTCTAATGTTATAGAGTTTGATATTTTGATATTAGTTTTATAAATGTGAATTAGAGTGAATGGATGAATGAATGAATGGTAGATATATGGGGATTTTAGACAATAATTGTTAGGTTTATGAGATTAAGCAATGAATATGTATGAGTGAGATTTGCATGCACTGTCTTCATTATATGCAAATCTATGACTGAGCAAAAGGTGGGGTGAAGCGGTGTTGTCTTGAAAGGCATTATAATGCTCTACTAGTGGCTGGGTTATCTTATAACATTCATGTTATTTCCCTATGAATTTGTTCACCCACTTTTAACTGGACAAGAATAATAACGTGATGATTCCTCTTCTAAAGTCTTAGGGGGCAATTGTACAAGTTGGTACCTCTGTTTAGGTGTCCTGATGTCATATAATGAGAGCCCAGATTCCATTATAGAATATTGACGTAACCCAACGTTAACGCTTCTAACATTTACACCCCACAGTTCCACCAGCCATGGACTGGCATAACTGTGGCCATGTAAGTGCAGCAAGGAGATATGTTTATGTAAGACGACAGATTTCTACTGTAGTTGTTTTCAGAACCTCTTTCCTACCACCTTCTCTTCTCGCCCTCAGCCAATAAGAAACCACAACCCCTGGATGCTCCTCTACTTCATCTCTTTCCTGCTCATCGTCAGCTTCTTCGTCTTGAACATGTTTGTTGGGGTGGTGGTGGAGAACTTCCATAAGTGCCGGCAACATCAGGAGGCCGAGGAGGCACGACGCCGGGAGGAGAAACGCCTCCGCCGCCTGGAGAAAAAGCGCAGGAGTAAGACGATATATATTTCCGGTTGGTAGGCTACCTTGAAAACAAATCTTTCTGAGCCCTGCCTTCTTCAGCAAAATGCAAAACAAAGAAACAAAACAAATGAAGCAAAATGCAAAGAAAAAAAAAACCTGAAAAATATTTTATTTCTAATTATTTGTAATTTGTGATGTTCTCATGGAGGGCGGTATAGAAAGTTGAAATAAACCATAAAAATAGAACAGAAAATTATAGTGATTTCAAAAAATGATACAGAGATTTAAAACAACCACAAAAAATTTCACTGATGCACCTGAATTGCATCGGCACGCCAAATTCATTCTGCATGACATTATAGTCAAAAAGGAAATCCCAAAAAAATGCACAAAAAGATCTGAAAAGAGAAATAAATACCAAAAGCAAGGAACAAAGCTATATCCGCCAACTTGGTATATGCTTTTTTCAGGGGGTTATAGTATGAGGTAGGAGCATGGGAGGTTGAAAAGGAATGTGAAAAATACTTTCTTGCACTGAGAAGAGGTTGCATGCATCAAACGGACTTCCAGCAGCAGGGCCGCTGAGAGGGGGAGGCAGAGGGGACAAATTTCCCCGGGCCCGGGCCTCCAAGGGGGACCCAGCGCCGCAGTCCCCCCCCCCACCCGCCCCCCTCCGTCCACCACCGGGCCGGGCCCCCCTGAATTCAAATCATAGCGCCTCACCTTGACCTCGCTCAGTGTGAAAGAAGCGCAGCAGTGGCAATCTGCAGATCGCCTCCCTTCGGGCCTTCCCTCAGAGGGAAGCCCCGAAGGGAGGTGATCTGCAGACTGACGCTCTTCTTTCACACGGAGCGAGGTTGAGGTGAGGCGCTATGATTTGAATTCACGGGGGCCCGGCCCGGTGGTGAACGGAGGGGGGTGGCGATGACAACGACGACGACCTTGGGGGGGGGGGGGCAAGTACATAAGGTACTTTAGTGGCAGAGCAAACGAGAAGGAAACCAGAGTAGGGTTCAAAGCAGATTGCAAAATACTATGGTACAATTTAAAAGAAAAGTATAGAGATTTATCTTAATAGATATTTTCTAAGGGTCAAATTCTATATATGTTTGCCTTAAAAATCAGCACCGAAAAGCCAGAGTTTTAACATGTGGAACACAGATGGGTTCAGTCCTCCTGTTCAAGGTCTGTGGAGTCCAGGGATTACAGTGAAGGCAAATGAGAAGTCACTTTCTTTAAGGTGGAAGGGGTGAACCCATTAAGTTGGTCTAGGCAGGGCCGCCGAGAGGGGGGGGCAGGGAGGACAAAATTCCCCGGGCCTGAGCCTCCAAGGGGGGGCCCAGTGCCTGGGTCAGGCCGCCGGCACTGCAGTCCCCGGTCTCACCCGCCTGCCACCTTGGCTCCGGGCCCCCTGCATTCGAAGCGGCAGTCGCAGATCTCCTCTCTTCTGGCCTTCTCTCCCTGGGTGCTGGCTTCGCGGAAACCGGAAGTTACATCAGACAAGGGCGGGACACAGGGAGGGAAGGCCAGAAGAGAGGAGATCTGCGACTGCCGCTTCGAATGCAGGGGGCCCGGAGCCGTGGAGGCAGGCGGGTGAGACCGGGGACTGCAGCAGCGGGGAGAGCGACAGGGGCCTGCAGCGGCGGGGGGAGCAACAGGGGGCGGCAGTGGCAAGGGGGCCCTTGGCCCGGGCACGGCCTAGTCTCTCGGCGGCCCTGGGTCTAGGCATAGTGCCAAACAGGGGTGGACTGACCATTCTTGCATCCGTGCAGTGCTTGAGGGCCCAGAGGCTCTCTTCCCCCCCCCCCCCCCCCCCAATAAAAAGTTTGTATGCCTATAGCATGGCTTAGTAAACAGGGCCCAATTGCTTTTCTACAATACAGCTAACTATATAGCTGAGGGTTCAGTTGCAAATATATAGATGGGGACAAGATGGGTGGTACAGAGTCAGTTGGGATAAATAGATGGGTGACGTGAAAAAACACAGGTTTCTTATTTTGGTGCCTTCTTATGTTGATTGCAAGGTGTTTTTGTACAATGACTGGGAAATTCAATTGTTTTAAATTTTGCACAGTAACACAGTAAAAGACAACAGGTAAAGAAAGACCTGCTCAATCCGTCCAGTCCGCTCTTTGAAGCGGCCAAAGTCACACCCGTCAACGCCGTGCAAGTTACACACCTTCATAACTCTAAACAGGGCAGTCGGCAATTCACCACGTACTGTTGGCCACAGAAAGGCAGTTCTAGTTGATGCAGTCTTGGAAGGGTGGTTTTCCACTTTCTCCAGAGCATCGTCAATTCATGATTAAACCCACAATCCGATGAGGTTGCTAATTTTAATCTTAAGGTGTCATCCCTTCCCCCACCAAGATACACAACACCCACACTCTTAGCATATAATAAGAAGGTGACATAAAATACGCCTACTTGATCCTGACTCATCGTTGCCATTCATCCAAAAATGGCAAATACGAGTTGGATAAAACTGCGCAGACTCAGAAAGATGTGTGATTATGGTAATGGTGGCGGTCTTGTGAAGTTGGTACTGTGTGTTCTTGTACTTTCTTGAAGTGTCTTCTTGTTTCTTAGCACAATCCCCCAAATTCTATATATGGTGCCTTAAGTTCTGCACGCTAATTTGACTGCATGGCCAAATTACATGCACAACTTAATTGATTAACAAGCCAATCAGCGCTGATCATTGGTACTTAACCAATTGGCAGTAGTAATTGGCTTTAATTAGAATTTACATGCACAACTTTCTTGGTCATATTCTATAACATGGTGCACATAAATTTTGATGTGTACAGTCGAAAAGGGAATGTGAAATGGACGGGTTGTGGACATTTCAAAAACTATGGGGTCCTTTTACTAAGGTGCGCTGAAAATGGCCTGCGCTAGTGTAGGCATGTGTTTTGGGTGCGCGCAGATCCATTTTTCAGCGCACCTGTAAAAAAAAATGACTTTTTATATTTTGCTGAAAATGGATATACGGCAAAATAAAAATTGGGGCACGTCCATTTTGAGTCTGAGACCTTACCCACCCCCCTTCGACTTAGTGGTAAGGTCTCATGCGGTAACCGGGCGGTAATGGTCTATGCGCGCCCAATGCCGATTACCGCCCGTTTTTGCCGCACATCAGAAAATAACAATTATTTTTCGGACGCTCATAAAAAATGAAGTTACCATCCAGGCCACGCAGTAGCCAGATGGTTACTCCAAATTGCCATTGCGTTGGGCACGATTAGGCACCTACGCGGCTTAGTAAAAGGGCCTCTATGTGCAATATGATGGAATACACCCGATCTGTGCCTAACTTAGGCGCAGGTAATTAGGCCTGGTTTTAAGTGGCATAAATGGGTGACCTAAATTTTAGTTGCAAGAATAGCCTGTGAACATATTCTATAAGCTAAGCCTAACTTTAGGCGTAGTTTATAGGATCAAGTTAACCATATGGTTTTCCAGTGCCGATTTTTAAGGTGTCATTTATAGAATTTGGTCCATTCTGCAGTGTGTCCAGATAAAGAAAATACCAGATTTTTTTTTTTTTTTTTTTACTCTGCCATGCTGTTGCCAGAATCAGAAAGCATTTGCCTTCCCCAGTAAATTAAACTGATGAAATATGTATGGAACCAGCGTGACAAAATACAGGTTTCATATTATGGTGCTTTTATGTAAAATACATGTGGAAAAGTATATGAGGCAATTTGTTTACCAAAATCTTGAAATTGTTCTGGAAAAAAAGCTCTAAATACAATTAATAGACAATATTTAAAAAGCCGTGGTTATCTAAATTGTACAGTCTACAGCGAGAGGCGTTATGGCAGCCTACTGAAAGGCTGGTTTGCACAAGTAATGCAGCTCAAAGCTTATGAAATACGCAGATTGTGTGTACTTTAAGCAGTCCCCACACTGAGATAACCAGATTAGTACAGCACGTGGGGAAATGTAACCTGCTGTGTCCTCTTGCTCTGAACACAAGTCCACCCTTCTAGGTCTTTCTAAGGCCCCATTTATGTCCTTCGAGTAGTAAGTTGTTGGAGGAATCCTCTTGAAATTAGTGGAGATTCCGATGCCCGAGAGGGACTGTATGGATATGAAAAACGTGGAGAGGTTTACGTCAAGATTGCTAGAAAGCTGAGCAAAATGCAAGAAGCTGCTGGCCTCTTATCTCTTACTAAATAATGTGCACATTCGTTCAGAGCCAAGCTTTGCAATTTTGCACCTTGGATGTGCCAGTGGGCCACTAGAAGCCAAGAGCTCTCATAAGAGCTACATTAAGTTTAAGGGAGCCATTATTGTAGCTGCCCGTTAGAGTCTCCTATGGGTTATTATCACTCTTAAAGGGACATCTCTATAACAATCTGAGAAATGCAATGCAAGACTAAAGGAAAGCATAGATTTATAACATTATGGCGCATTTCATTTGGATCTGATTTATCCGTATTTATTTTTTATTTATTTATTTGCTGCATTTGTATTTGTATAAATGCATTTGTATAAATGTAAAAGCATATGGGTTGAGAATACTGTACATTAGGACCTGTTAGCTGAGGTCACTCATTGTCATAACACATGTGGAAATTTTGCAGAACAAAATAGAACTATCTAAGTTTCACAGGTTTTACGCAGCTATCAGTTTGCCTCGCCCTAATTTTTTTTTATTATTCCCAGTAAGCAATATGGTATCGCAACTGGATAAGGATAAGCCATAGTTTGCCATTTTTTTTAAAATCCCATTTCCACCCAATCCTTTTATGAGAGGCATCCATATTCTCCGCACTCCTTTGAGAGGGGACAGGGCTGGGAGGTTGAGAGCATTTCCACTTTTCTTTCCACGCCCGCGGTCTTCACAATGAACTCATACAATCTGCCAGGTGGTTCTGCAGATCTGAAACAAAGACACGCACTGCCTGGACCTAACCCATACTGTGGCTCAAGTTCCAAAGTTCAGTTTATTTGATATACCGTTTATATAATTACAAGTCCCAGTTATTTACAATGATAAAATCAGAACAAGAGGGAAAAGACAGTATAAACACGAACAGCAAGACAGATGAAGACAAGGAAATAACAGCAGAAATCAGAGAGAAAGAGAAAGATTATAGAGTATGTCAAGGGGAAGAAAAAGATGGAAATATGAGAGGGAAGATAAGACAATTCTCAGTCTGCAATTAAAAGGCTAAAGCCTAGCTGGAGCAAGATCCAAAAATGGAGGCTGTGAATTCTGTAGTTCAGGGTAAAACTCCATGGAAAAGTAATAGGCTTGAAGTGATGCTTTAGATTTGTAGATCGACTGCTTTGGTCATAGGTAAAGGGATAAGAAGAAACAGACAGAAAAGCAGCTGAGACACTGACGCATGAGTTTCAGATACAATCAAGATGGACATGAAGAAAGGAAGGAACAGATAAGAGCTTGTTTTTGGAAAGAAACGAAATACACAAGAAGAGGAATGGGGTATGAGATGGTTAACCAAGAATACTGTGAAACAAAAAGCAGTTCCCAGTAATTGACATATATGTGTTAGGCGGTGAGGGTGAGAGTCTGATACGTAGAGGATCTTGGGGTGACAGTATCTGAGGATCTGAAGGCCAGGAAACAGTGTGACAAGGCGGTGGCCGTAACTAGAAGGTTGCTAGGCTGTATAGAGAGAGGTGTGACCAGCAGAAGAAAAGAGGTTTTAATGCCCCTGTATAAGTCGTTGGTGAGGCCCCACTTGGAGTATTGTGTTCAGTTTTGGAGGCCGTATCTTGTTAAGGATGTAAAAAGAATTGAAGCGGTGCAAAGAAAAGCTACGAGAATGGTATGAGATTTGCGTTACAAGACGTATGAGGAGAGACTTGCTGACCTGAACACGTATACCCTGGAGGAAAGGAGAAACAGGGGTGATATGATACAGACATTCAAATATTTGAAAGGTATTAATCCGCAAACGAACCTTTTCCGTACATGGGAAGGCGGTAGAACTAGAAGACATGAACTGAGATTGAAGGGGGGCAGACTCAAGAAAAATGTCAGGAAGTATTTTTTCACGGAGAGAGTGGTGGATGCTTGGAATGCCCTCCCGTGGGAGGTGGTGGAAATGAAAACGGTAACGGAATTCAAAAATGCGTGGGATAAACATAAAGGAATCCTGTTCAGAAGGAATGGATCCTCAGAAGCTTAGCGGAGATTGGGTGGCAGAGCCGGTGGTTGGGAGGTGGGGCTGATGGTTAGGAGGCAGGGCTAGTGCTGGGCAAGACTTCTACAGTCTGTGCCCTGAAAATGGCAGCTACAAATCAAGGTAAGGTATATACAAAAAGTAGCACATATGAGTTTATCTTGATGGGCAGACTGGAAAACTCTTTTTATTGGAAAAAACTAAAAACAAATAACATACAAATCAAAAACAAGCCCCTAGCTATACACGGTCCTCCTATCTATGTACACCCCCTCCCCCTCCTCAATAGTACAGTGGAAACTGTTTATTAGAAAGACCAAAGAAAAAAACCGGACATGCAAATCAAACCCCAGGCTCCTAGCTAGACATGGTCTGCCTATCTATGTACACCCCCTCCTCAATAATACAATGGATCAACCCCCCCCCCCCCGACCCCCCACAACCCCTTCAGACAACTGGCACACAATCCCCTGTGAAGCATGTCCCCTCATGGCGGCTTAAGCCTCACGTGTCTCCACCACCTCGAAGCCACCCCCACCCCTTTTTCCACCCTTTCCCACTTCGCCGCTTCCTGCACCGCCCTTACCACATCCCAGCTGACTACCTCCGCCGGCCGGACCTCCTGGTACAGGGACACCCTGCAGCGCGCCATCCAGAGGCAGTACCGCAATATCACCGAAATCAGAAAGCGTGTTACCGGATCCCCGCGTCCCTCTCCACCCTCTGGGCCATACACCCAGTCCGCATAGCTGTAGTTGCGGAAACTGGGGATCTGCAGCAACGAGGAAACCCGGTCAGAGACCTGGACTGTAAATGGGCACCTCACCAGGAAATGCTCCATCGTCTCTTCAGTTCCAGCACATTCCTCCCGTGGGCACCCTCTATCCCGCACATTGCGATATTTCAAATTTCCTCGGACGTACAGTCTACCGTGAAAGGACAGCCACGCCAGGTCTTTATACTTCACCGGGATGCGGTTCGAAGCAATCAACCGTAACCCCTGCTGCATCCGTGGGGCCGGCGCGTCCCTCAGCGCCAGAGGAGCTGAGAACACCTGCGCCCGTACTCTGTCCATCCAGACCCCCCGTTGTCCTGCCTTCACCTCCCCCACCGTCAGCCCCCACACCCTCACCAATTTCACTAGGGTCTTGCAATAACTCACCCCCCCGGAGCCCCCCTTCGCAGTGCCACTACCCTCCCCCCCTCCCGCCATAGGTCCCAATATCTCGGCCACCACTGCAGGACACTCCTAGCCCACCCCGGTGGCTCCCGCCCTACCGCCCTCCCCAGATTGAACTGCAGGAACAAAGCGCTGAAAAACAGGACTGGGTTTATCATGCCCACCCCCCCCTCCCTCCTAGACAGATAGGTAACATTCCGTTTTACCGGATTCGTCCTGTTGCCCCAGAGCAGCCGGAAGAACACCCCATACAAGGCCGTGTACCGGCTCTCCGGCAGCAGGCAGATGTAACTGACGAACAGAAACAAAGGAACTAAGTGTGCCTTGATGAGCTGTACCCGCTCCCCCATGGTCATTTTCCACCCCTTCCATCTATCCACCCTCCCCTTCACTTCTTGGAGACACCTATCCCAGTTGTAGAGCCTATAATCCCCCTTCTCGAAGTATATTCCCAAGACCCGTATACGTTCCACAGCTGTAGGAAACCTACCTCCCAACTCAAATTGCAGCCCCTGATCCCCAACCCACAGGCTATTGGACTTTTGAAAATTGACCTGCGACGCTGTTGCCTGCGAGTATTCCTGGATCAGGTTCTGCAATCTACCTCCCTCCCTCTGGTCCGCTACCCACACTGTAACGTCATCTGCATACGCCACGACCCTTAACTGGTTATTGTCCCCCACCTCCACCCCTTCCAGCCCCTCCGCCCCCCCCTTCTCCAGCCGTCTTATAAAAGGGTCGATGGCGTATGCATACAACAGCGGGCTGAGTGGGCACCCCTGTCGGACCCCTGCCCCTACCTCAAACCCCTGCCCTCTCCACCCGTTAACCAGGGGAAAACACCCCGCATGCCGATAGAGTAGCTGTAATTGCTCTATCCAACCCTTCGGAAACCCATAGCGCTCCAGAATGCTCCATAGGACACCCCACTGCACTCTATCAAACGCTTTTTCCTGGTCGAGTGTTACCAACAGCCTACCATGCCCTCCCACTCTACTGCGTTCTACCCCCTCCCGCACCCACGCTGCAGCTTCCAAGACCCCTCTCCCTTTAACCCCACATGCTTGCGAGGCTGCTAGCAAATCCCCAGACACCTGCCTCATTCTCTGGAATAGCATTCGCGCGAAGATTTTTCGATCCGTATTAAGCAGTGCTATAGGCCGCCAGTTGGCCAGCATCGCCGGGTCCTTCCCCTTACTTAGTAGGATAAGAGCCGCCTCTGTCAAGGAACTAGGCAAGGAACCCTCCAACTGGGCTGCCCCCCATACCCTCACCAGGATCGGCACCAGCTGCTCCTTAAAGGCCTGGTAGAACTCAGTTGTTAGCCCATCCGGCCCCGGCGAGGTCTTCCTGTGGAGCGCCCCGATGGCTTCCTCCACCTCCTGTTCTGTCCACGGGTTCAAGAGGGCCTGAAGCTGGGGTCCCCCGTGACCTATCCCCGGGGTTCCTTCCACATAACACTCCATCTGCTCCATATCAATCTGCTGGGCTGAAAGGAACGCCGCAAAGTGGTCCCTCACTGCCCCCAGAATCCCCTCCTTGGTGTCCTGCAGGACCCCCTGTGCATCCCGCACCCCCTCCATCACCCTGCGCGCCCTCCGCTCCCGGCAGCATGCGAAGGGGTCCGGGCTACACATTTTCCCGAAGTCCCGCTCATACACCAAGGAGGTGTAGCGGTTGTACTGTACCTGCTCCAGGAGTGCTTGGAGATCATGTATTTCTTCCTCCCTCCCCCCTTGTGAAATCAATGTGTCCCTCTTTTTCTTTATTGCCATGCCCAACTTTGTCCTTTCCCTCCCCTCCCTTCTCGCCTGTCTGAGAAAGAATCCCCGCGTTCGTCTTTTCACTGTATCCCACCACTCCCCCAATGACTGAAATGCCCCCTGCACTGACACCTGATCTTCCAAAAAACCGGCGGTACTCCTCCCGCACCTGCTCGCTACCTAACCACTTTAAATTTAGTCGCCATAACCCCCTCCCTGGCCTCTGCGCTGCCGCCCCCCCCACCTGAAGGAGGACCATGTGGTGGTCTGAAAAGTCCACGTCCACGGTTCGTGGACCCCCCAGACAAACCCCCTTCTTTACCAGGAATCTATCGATTCTACTTTTACACTGCCCTCGAAAGAACGTGAACCCCTCCTGTTCCTCACAGAAGGCCACATGCGCGTCTACCAGCTCCGCCTCCCGCATGATCCCTGCCAGCCTCACCCCATCATAGCCCACCTGTACCGATCGTCCCCCACTATCCTTTTTCCGCAATATGGTGTTAAAATCTTCCCCCCAGACTACTTGGCGCGAAGTGTATAGGTAGGGCTTGATCTTCCCAAAGAGGAGCACCCTTTCCTTCTTGCTTTGGGGCCCGTACACATTCACCACCCTCAGTGCTCTATCCTCCCAAATCGCATCCACAACAAGACATCTCCCCACCCCCAGCTCCACCACTCGCTGAATATTCACCCGGTGGGACTTAAATAAGATCCCCACCCCACCATACCTCTCCCCCGCCAACCCCCACACCGAGGGACCCCACTTCCAGGCCCGCCTTGCCCGCCTGATCACCTCAATGGACCGCAGCCGAGTCTCCTGGAGCAGGAAGCAATCTGCTTGGACCCTCGCGAACCAGTCATACGCTAAACACTGCTTCTTCGGAGAGGCGATGCTGGCCACATTCAGCGTGGCAAATGTCAACACTAAGCCTGCCATCCTCATTGCGAGTCACGGGTCTGCTCACTCCCAACTTCTTTCCTTATCTCCTGGGATACCCCCTTCTTACCCTGAAGCAGGTCCTCTGCTATGCGGTCTACATCATCCCCTGCCAGATCCCCCTCCCCCCCCTGCAGCCGTCCTGTCTGCACCTTACCCCCCCCTCCCCCTTTCTTCCTTCCTTTCTTCTTTGCTCTATCCGGACCCACCCCCTGATCCCTCCCTCTCCCCTCTTCACCCCCGCCCCCTACCTCCTCCTCCGAGTCCTCCACCTCCCCCAAGTCCTCCAAGTCCTCCAGATCCTCCTCTAGCTCCACTCTGTCCCCCCAAGCCTGCACTTGGGCCTTCACCACCTGCCCGGCCCCCTCAGCTTTCCTCTTACTCCCCTTTCCCCTCCCTCCCTTCCTTCCCTCTTCCTCCTCCCTCACCCCTCCCCCTCCCCCCAGAGCCTTCCCGCCCTTCTTCCTACCACCAGTACCCTCCTCCAGTGCTTCCTCATATTTCCGTTTGCCCTCTCCAATCCCCCTGCCGCCCCCTCTTCCTCCATTAACTCCACCTCTTCTCCTTTCCCCTGTTCTTCCTCCTCCCTCCCAACCTCCCTATCCTCCTCCTCCTCCTCCAACACCTGAAATCTGTTCCCCCCCCTCTTCCCCTGCAGCGACCCCTCCCTGCCCACCCCTACTTTCCCCCCCCTCCGAAACTTCCCTTTCCTCTGTGGCACTTGTACCCACTCCCCCTCTCCCCCCTGCTCCACTCCTGACCCAGCCCCCTGCCGCCCCCCCTCCTGCATCCCCTCCTTCTCCTCCCCTTGCCCCTCCCTGCCTATCACCCCCTGCCCTATCCCCTCCTCCATTACCCCCCCTCCCCGTCCCTTCCCCCACATATCCCACTCGTTATGGGCCGCCCTAGGGCAGTTCCGATATGCATGGCCTAACCCGCCGCAGAGGTTGCACCTGATCGCGGTGCAGTCCTCTGTGGCATGCTGATCCCCGCATCTTCCACACTTTACCACTGGGCATGACATGCTGAAGTGCCTAAACGAACCACATCTGAAGCACTGCCGCGGCTGCCCCTTGTAAAAGCACAGTATCCTGTCACGACCGATAAAGGCAGCCGAAGGAATGTGCTGGACCACATGGCTCTCCTGTCTCAATTTGACCAGGGCTCCCCAACCTCCTGCCCAAACCCTGCTTGGATCCGGTAACTTTGTAAGTGGGGATCTCAGCTCCGCGTACCTCTGTAGCCAGTAGGCTAAATCTGCCCCAGAGATAGACTCATTTCTCACGAGCAGGGTGATCTGCACCAGGTCCGGCTTGCTGACTGGAATGGCCCTGAGGTCCCGCCACTCCCCCTTTCCCCTCACCCCCTCGTACCTTTCCCAGAATATTTCCATCCCCCTCTGGGTCATGAAGCTCAAGTCATATTCTGGGATGTTGATGGGGTGTATACACGCGTAAAAGTCCTCGGGTATAAACCCCATCCCCATCACCAGCCTCAAGACCCGATCCCTGGAGGGCATTGCCCCTCCCCTATCCATTTGAGCTGTACCACATTTCGCCGCTTAGGCAGCTGTCCACCCCCTGTCCCCGCTCCCCCCCAACCCCTCCCTGGGCCCTCAAAACCACCCGATCTCCCCCCCTCCCTCCTTCCCCCTCCCTGGACTACTGCCGCAAAGGACTTGGACCCCAGCCCCCACCGCCCCCCCCTCCACACTTGTTCCAGCCCTTCCCTCTGCCTCCCCCCCCTTCTGTCCCTCTGCCCCTCCCCTCATCCCTCTCCCTTCCTCAATATCCACCGCCCCCTCCCCCTCCCGTTGTCCCCCGTCCCCTTCCCTCTCAGACAAACATCCAGCAACGTCCATAGTCAGTTCTGCGGCTTGGGCTGCCTCCAACTGATTGTCCTGCCCATCTCCACTTCCTGGAACATCCCTGCTCGTCCCTGCCACTGCAGGCTCCAGCCTCTGGGCTAATCGCCTCCTCTCCTCTGTCTCCTGGCGATACTCTGGCACCTGCCCAGTCAGGTCTGCAGCTGGCGATACCAGACTCCCTGCTCGCTCTGCCCCCGAACTCCCTCCAACCTCCGGCACCAGGGGCGAAGCCTCCGGAACTCCGCCGCTCCCCTTGGCTCCTCGCTCCCAGCCGTCCTGCTGGCAGGTCTGCTCCACCACCTGCTGCACATCTGTTAGACTTGCCATGTCCACTTCTGTAGTCAACGAAAGTCTCTCAACAATCGGGTTACTTCCCCCTTGCTTCTGGTGCAGTCCCTCCTGCGTTCTCCCAATGGCTGGCGCTTCCCGGGGCATGGCTTGTCTGTTCCTGATTCCGCCACAGGCTGGCTGTTAGCACCCCCCGATTTCACCTCTTGTAATGGACAGCTGGTCAAATGAGCTCCCAGCTGCTGCCCGCTCCTATTCCTCTCTCTCCGACCCCTCTCCTGTAAACCGCCAGCTACTCCATGCTCAGGGAAGACCTCCCCTGCTCCCGGACTTCGTGGGCGGGGCTTCTCCAGATGCCATGCTGCTTCGGTTTCCACTTCAGTCATTGCAGACCCGGCCAAAAATACCGGAGTCTGCCTCTGCTGACCCTTTTCCAACAGGGCCTCCTTCACGGCAACTGTCTCTGCTGTTTGCACAACTGCAGGTAAGCCCTCTGAGACTTCGACCACCACCTCTGTAGAAAACAGGCTGCTACCTGCGTCTCCCTCTGCTGCCTCCATTATCTGGAGTTTTGAAAAGTTACTGAGTTCTGTCCTCCCCTCCACAGGTAGGATCTCTACTCCAGCCCCCACCTCAGAGCCATGTCCTGCCGCTGCCTCCTTATCCTCTGGCTGCTGGGTAAGTGCTCTGGACTGTGTTGCCAACTGTCTCATGTATTTTAAAGTGGGGTCACCTCTGAACCCAGACAACTCTTTTGAGTCTAATGCTGCTGAAGACACTGAAGCTTGCTGCAACTGTAGTGTTCCTGAACCCCCAGACTGTGGTATTGAAGCCATCCTTTCTCGGTTAACATAGAGCTCCCTCAAAGGATTCACAGAGCCCTTTTTTAAACAGTTCAACAAGTGTTCTTTTTTCCCCAACAACTTTGATATCCGGGCTTCCTCTTTAACATACATTTGTCTGTGCTCCGCTGGGGCAAATTTACACATAGTTCTTGCCATTTTCAGACGTTTTCCTAGCTCCACTACTTCTTTTTCCACCAGCTTAATTCGTCTTACAATATTTACCACACTACTTGCTGGATCATCAGGGTCATAGCTCACTTCAAGGAACTCCTCATCTGACGATCCACTCTCCTCACTCTCACTCTCAGCTGCCTCCAGCAAAGGCTTCTGGCAAACTTCCATCGCCTCTTCCTTCTCCCTTCCTTGGAAGCGCCCTTCTGGGGCCTGTACTATCTTCCTCCCCCCTCCACTGTCTTCTCGCTTACCTTCCGCAAGCTGGGCCATGGAGGGGGAAATGCTCTGATGGCCTCCACTGGGCTGCTTCTCCCTTCGGTCCACTGGACTCCTTTCCCTTCTCCCGGTAGTCAAACCAGGGAGAGAGCCACTCCTTTCGGCCTTCTGGTCCCGGGCCCCAGGAGGCCCCATAGCCTGGGACTTTCCTGAGGCCTTCTCCCCAGGGACCCTCCTCATCTTTGGGGAGGGAGCTAGGTCTCACTCCCTTTCCACTGGAAGTCAGCAGAGCTCTCTAAAACACCTCCTTCCTCCTCAGCAGACTGGATGGACCGTGCAGGTCTTTTTCTGCCATCATCTACTATGTTACTCACGTTACTATATTTAATTTTTAATAAAAGATATTATAGCTTCTTATTTAAATTTGCCCTAAGTCATGTAGAAGCTTTTATATTTAATATAGTCCCATGATCTATTTTCTAGTATCTTAATTTTTCATTATCACTCAAGGGCCACCGAGAGAGGGGCACTGGGGTCTGTCTCTCTATTGCTCCTGTGTGTCGGGATCTGGGTGATTGCATTAACGTGATAACCCAGGGTCCTGGCACACAGGAGGAGGAGAATGACAGACTGAGGGAGGAGCAGATGCAGGAAGGTAAGAAGGGGGGGCAGGGGGTGGCAGCTGCTCAAGTGGAGGGGGAGCAGGGGGCGGTGGAAGCCTGAGTTGAGGGGGGGGGGGCAGTGGCGGTGACTGCCACGGCCCTGCCCCGGGCCTAGTTCCGTTTCTTGGAGGCCCTGTATCATTCCCCCACATTCTCAAGTTTCAGCAGTGGAATCAGGAAGTTTCCAGAATTCGCATTGATAGGTTCAAAGATGTTGGTTTGTGAGGATGTGCCGTCAGTACCTGAGTACGGTTTAGGCCCAATTCACAAAGGCTGCCTTGCATTTTTACACCCATGCGGAGTACCTACTCACAAATCAGTCTTTGGCTTCCTGTTAGTGGGGGAGGGGAGAGAGAATTTGATTTGGTTCTCAGGTAATGCTTACTGTATGTGGCCTCTGTCTTTTGTCTAAGGGAAGGTGGAAACTCATAAAATATTCATGTCCATAGGAGCCTACTTTTCAAAATTATTGGGGGTGCTAAGCCCAAGGAAATAACCCCTCCCTGAACACATATAAGGAATTTTCTCAATATTGGGGGTGCTCAAGCACCCACAGCACCCACAGAGTCGGCTCCAATGGCCGTCAGTACCTGAGTACGGTTTAGGCCCCATTCACAAAGGCTGCCTTGCATTTTACACCCATGCGGAGTACCTACTCACAAATCAATCTTTGGCTTCCTTTTAGTGGGGGGGGGGGGGGGGGGGGAGAGAGAATTTGATTTGGTTCTCAGGTAATGCTTACTGTATGTGGCCTCTGTGTTTTGTCTAAGGGAAGGTGGAAGCTCATAAAATATTAATGAGTCAGTCAGAAGGGAGAAATGGCTCTATATGAGCGGGAGGTATTACAGACCATATAGAGAAATGATGAACTTCTATGTCTCTTAACATTTAAGAGAGAATTTTACATAGTGTGTAGAGTTGGAAGAAACAACAGGTCAACCCTTGCTCAATTTAACCTTCCCTGATGCGTATAAGACAGAGTTAGCAGCTCGCCTTTCAATCCTGACCACAAGCCTATCATGTAGGTCTTTTTTACACTACACGGAACAGAACAGACTAGAGGAGCAGATTTCCATATTGTACAGATCCAGTCATTCAAACGAAATTCCCCTTAAGCCATCTGCACAAGTCATGTAGAGTCTCATTCATTCCATAGACCTTGTTGAGCTGTGATCATTTCTGGGAGAGCTGGTAAATTAACTCAATTATTCATTTTGTAATGAAGCATTTATCCCATCCACCCAGGAACTTCAAAAAACTCTTGCTTGTTTTTTCAGGATACTTTCCTAATCCAGGTATATATCAACCTGTTGGGTGCATGCGTTGAAATGC